>NC_091124.1:97414090-98024318 GCF_040183065.1 Periplaneta americana | reverse complement strand
GTAACTTACAATATGATACAGTTTTGATTTCTGTGTTAAATGTAATATTATCCGCAAATAATAAAATTTTAGAATGTTGTACACAATTCACAATATCATTAACAAACAATAAAAACAATAATGAACCGAGATTAGAACCTTGAGGCACACCAGAATTTACTGTAAAAGGCTTAGAAGTATGTCCATGAAAGTTCACAATTTGTACTCTTTCTTTCAAGTAAGATTTAATTAACGATAGCAATGAGAAAGAAAATCCAAATTGTTTCAATTTTAAAAAAATGTACGTTTACTGTTTTCCAGTATCGTGGAACTGAAGTCTGATTTTCTTTGAAACGTCTTTAATTCTCCCAACAAATTTTTATTTGCTCATGATTCAGGCCTTTGTACGCCTAGGCCATGAGCAGCTTCATCTTGTAGGTCTTCTAAACTGTTCACTGTGATGTTCAAACATCCACAATCGCACAACACGCAACAAATATGTAACGCTAGCTTGAGTTTCGCTGAGCAGTGACAACAAAAACAAAGTAGTCATCTTAAAAGTCACGGATATGACAATAGTCCACATAACCTTGACAACAAATCACCACATTTGGAGCATAAAGCCAGTTGCAGCTGACGTATAGCAGGAAAACTAGGCACTTTTCGTGGACATACCAATTTCGTACTTTGTTGTACTTTGACTTGTCAAGTTATTCCATGTACAGTCGCATTTAAAATCCCTATATATTTTAACGTACTCTATCAGTTTTTTTTCCTTGTTTAATTATGCCACTTAAAAGCACTCACATTCAGCCATCAGATGGCATCATAACCCTAAAATTTACAAAAGTGTACTTATCATGTTTCTCCCCTGTGGTCTGGTATTATGTCAGTACATCTCACTTGTCAGAGGAAGAACAATGTTGCATACATCTTAAGTCTGATTAGTGAAATATGCGCTGTATGCAACGGAGGAGAAAAGGAACTGGCAACCTATCCCATTACCTCCTGGCTTACTAGTTGCCTCATGAATGACGCCTTGTGAGGTTCCAACCAGTCTTCGGGGTACTGACCAAATATACAAAAAGAGCACATTATTAGATATTTTTAGGATTCTTATATTTTCCAATGTCTTATAAGAAGTTATTTACGACCAATTATATTTTAAATTTATTTCTACATTTTTAGTTGTCAGATGTCTTGACATATTCAGGCCTGAAATCCATTGTTTTACGATTCTATATATTATTATGTATTTGTTATCAAAAGGTTGATAATATATATTAGGCATTTTTGTATTATGAATGCTTTCAAAGTTATTGTTACATGTTCGTCTGCATTCACATGCATAGTATTTTTTTTTTTTTACAAAGAGAGCTATATTTTCATAACATATAACAAAATAGCGAAGTGAATAACATCGAGGGAAAAATTGTTCCGGAGCCGGACATCGAACCCGGGGCCTTTGGTTAAACGTACCAACGCTCCACCAACTGAGTTACCCGGTAACTCTACCCGACAGCGTTCCAAACCTTCCCCCTATATCCACAGACCTCAAAGTGGACTGACAACCGTCAAGCAACCAACAATGAGTGCACACTAACTCTGTGTGACTTAAATTGTGGTTTTCTGTTACCGAACAGTGATGTAGCCTATATTATGCAAATCAAGCTTTCAGGTATAACTCCCTGTAAAGTTGATTTGAATAATATCGAGGGAAAAATTGTTCCGGGGCCTGGCTTCGAACCCGGGACCTTTGGTGTCTGGTAGAGTTCCTGAGTAGCTCAGTTGGTAGAGCGTTGGTACGTTTAACCAAAGGTCCCGGGTTCGATACTCGGCCTCGGAACAATTTCTCCCTCGATATTATTCAAATCAACTTTACAGGGAGTTATACCTAAAAGTTTGATTTGCGAATAACGAAGTGAACAACAACCTATCAAACTGAAAATTCATGACGTCATTATCACTGATAATTAATTGTTTTTAATTTATCTGTTTACTGTATTAATTACGTCTATTATATATTTTATTTAATTACTCTTCATTGTGAATTCATTTACATTCACTTTACTTTAAGAAATGTTGGCAAAGTATATAAGAGAGACGAGTATGCCAATTTTATTTTTGTTACTCACTTTTGAATATTAAATGCGATGATTTCTCAATGGCTGCCAAGTTTCTTGAACATGCTACAGCAATGTAAATTAGAGTTGACTACTGAGGGTTCAATATGCGCTGAAACTATAAATATAACTTCCAAAGAGAAATAAAATAAGTGAAAGGAAAAGTCAGGTTCAGTTGTGCATCGTGCTATTACCGTAAGTAAACGACCTGTCGCCTTTTATCCATCGTATCGTTCACACCTCTTTGTGTTAAAGTCATCAAAGAACATGACCTCTGCTGGATCTGCAACGCGCGATACAATTGTTTGCGCTCGGTATTTGCCGACAAATATTGACAGTTGATCTTCGGGGACAGTGGAACATTGGGAGCATTCTTACAAAGCGTCAGCAAATACGAGTGATCCACGGAGCAATTTTAAAGGCGCGATACATCCACAGGAAATGACAAAAAGCCAGAAACAAGGAAAAAGATGAATAGGAGCGGGCGTAAAGACTTTGGATCTTCTGATGAAAAGAGGAAGGTCTTATAATGGAGGGGTCACAAGAACTGCTGTAGCAGATCAAAAGAGGAAAAAGAAGGCCGCCAAAAAATGGGAAGACAGATGTCAGAGAGTGCGAGAAAGAGAAAAGGCGACAATGTAGGAGAAAGGAAACCAATTTCGCGAAATTGCACACACCTCTTTATCAGGGTGGGGGATTGGGTTGGGAGCGGGGACACTGGCGAGTGAGATGAGGGTAGATAATGACTTCGTCTGAATACAGAATGACACAAAGCAGACAGATTGCTCTCAGGGGTGGACCACTACGCACGCGATTACTTGTATCCCGATCTCTTGTTCCTCACATGCGCTTCAATCATTAATAAAACCACTTGGACGGCTTCTGAACAATTTCAGTAATGCAACGTAAAGTGGAGAATGTGTCCTACGATCATAATTAAATCAGCTGATGGTTTCCCCTCTTTTTTATTTCCTACTTGCCCCGTGAATCCTTTATATATCAACTAAAATAACAATAATTATAATTATTGTTATTTTAACATTATAAATAATTACTAATATAGACATAACAATTAATAATATAGAAATCATAATCCATGAAAACATTTATAATACACAAAATGAAATCATAAATTCATTAACAAAATTATATAACCAACCAACAAATTTAATTACAATTATACTTGCTTCTTTGACTTATTGATATAATAATATATCAATTATATGGGGACATCATTTTACTTTTACTAACATTTTTAATATTAACCTGGCTATAGCTTTGGATTAATGGTTCAGGGCCGGAAAGAACGTTTGCCACTCCCTTCCACGATTGAAGTTCGATGATTCTGGCGTAAAATACAAACAAATCACTTTACTAAGTATAGGAGGGAAGAAAGGTAGTTCATCCATTTACGTAAACTAGGAGATATTGTAATTTTGAGTTTGATAATTTTCATTAGGATTTTGTTTAATGAAAATAACAATAAGTGTTTTTACTCACGAACTCAGTTATCCATGCGAATGTATTCATTATGCAGTGTACATTATACTGTCTACAGCACATTAGCGTACAATATAGAGAATGAAGTTAAATTGAAAAATAATCATAATATGGATATATAAACACATTTTTTAAAATGGTGGCCGTTCATTTAGATACAGGCTTCAGTTTTTTTGTGCATATTATGGCACTATAGACTATTGTATCTAATTCCAACTAGCAGTTTCGTCCTTTGTACTAGTAACTCATGTTGAAATAATTCTGTACCTACTCTATAAAAGAGTACCTTACGTACTGTAAATTCAATCTTCACCTCTGTCCGCCCCGCACAGATAACATTACTCAGACATGCTATCTACTGTCCGTCCAAGTGGTTGTGTCGCAGGATCGTAGAAAGGGGGGAAATCACGTGACAGTTAATTACTTTTATTTAAGTTATTTTAAACAGTTGCGGGTGAGGGAAATCGGGACGTAGGCAAACGGACGATAGTACCTGTGCGAAAATACGATTCAATATTGAAAGCTCTTTCGTCACTGGAAAACGCGAACATATTTCTGGAACGTACTATACTCACTAACTCAATACTGTTTGTGTTTACTACGACCTTAAGGCGACTTTGACTGTATACGCTTGGTTCTCTGAGGAGAACAGTTGGAAGTTTGCTAGTAGAGGGGGTGGGAGTGAAGTACATTCAAAAACTCAGGTACAATAAAAATTGAAGTAAAAATAAAATGATGTCCCTGTATATACAAACAGGGTGATTCACTAGAATTTACCGTCACTTACGGAGCTTATTTCCAAAGACATTCTGAGCAAAAAATGTCACATAAAAATTAGTCCTAATCTCAATATTTTCAGAGTTACATTAATTTGAAATTGTTAGTAAATTACCTTTTTACTTTAGTTTTAAAGGTAAAAAAAATATTACAAATAGAGAATGAACTATTGAGAAGTATCATTTCTTTAATTGGCTAGTGTTTTGAAGCTAAAAAGTGTTGTTAATTGATTTGTACAGATTTTGTTTTTCAATGTTTAACTAAACATGACATCATTCTTACGCACTTACCACAAAAATTGTTGCAAATCATCCAACTTTAGGAATTTTATTCTTTACAGTTTATTTATGTATCCTAATATACACCCTTAAAGAATTTACAAGAGTGGGGTAATTTGTTACAATTGCTATTATAAATGCGTAAGAAAATGTAATTTTGTAGTTAAGAATCGATAAAAAAATTCTGTTCATAGTAACTATGGCTTTGAGAACAGATTTTTAGCTTCAAGATACTAGCTAATTAAAGAAACGATACTCCTGAATAGTTCATTATTTATCTGTAATATTCTTTTACCCTTAATTCTGAAAATATTGAGATTAGGACAAATGTTTATATGACATTTTTGCTCAAAATGTCTTCGGAAATAAGCTCCATAAGGATCGGTAAATCCTCGTGAATCACTCTGTATATATACATATATATATATATATATATATATATATAATGACTGAATATTTTTCGAATTTCAACATCATTATCATTAAAAACAACACACTTTCAGTCTTGAGACTTGTTCCACTTTCGCATAATATTATTGTTTATTGTCGTCTATCTATAGCCTATAAAAGTTTGTCCATATAAAATTCATTTAAACGATTTTTCTTGACATCCTTGCGCTGTGGTAATCTTCGAGATTGTATAGGTCCGTGTAATATTTATATTCTTCAATAACGGAATTAAGATAATTTAACTTTTCTAGAATTTTTTGGCTAGAATTATGATTCATTAATCTGTATATACAGGAGGAGTAATAGTAGGAGAAAGAAGAATAAAGTGCATAAGATTTGCTGATGATATGGCGTTGTTAGCAGAAGATGAGATGGCACTAAGGGATATACTACTGAAGCTACATGACAGTTGTGAGCAGTATGGAATGAAGATAAATGCTAACAAGACGAAGACCATGGTCATAGGAAGAAAAGTAAAGAAGATAAACTTGCTAATTCTAAATGAGACAGTAGATCAAGTGGACAACTTCAAATACTTGGGGTGTACTATAGCAGTAACATGAGCTGCTGCCAAGAAGTCAAAAGAAGAATAGCAATGACAAAGGAAGCTTTTAATAGAACAAAGAGCATCTTCTGCGTACCTCTAGAGACATAACTAAAGAAGAGAGAAGTAAAGTGATTTGTGTGGAGTGTAGCATTGTATGAAGCAAAAACATGGACATTATGACGAAATGAAGAGAAGCGACTAGAAGCATTTGAAATATGAATATGGAAAAGAATGGAGTGTGTGAAACGGATAGACAGAATAAGATACGAAGCTGTGTTGGAAAAAGTGGGTAAATAAAGAATGATGCGTCCACACCTGTGGAGTAACGGTTGGCGCGTCTAGCCGCGAAATCAGTTGGCCCGGGTTCGATTCCCGGTCGGAGCAAGTTACCTGGTTGAGGTTTATTCCGGGGTTTTCCCCTCAGTCCAATATGAGCAAATGGTGGGTAACTTTCGGTGTTGGACCCCGGATTCATTTCACCAGCATTATCACCTTAATCTCATTCAGAAGCTAAATAACTTAAGCTGTTGATAAAGCGTCGTAAAATAATCCACTAAAAAAAAGAATAATGCTGAAACTGATCAGAAAGAGAAAAAGGAATGGGTTGGGTCAGTGTTTGAGAAGAAACTACCTTGTAAAGGATGCACTGGAAGGAATGGTGAACGGGAGAAGAGTTCGGGGCAGAAGAAGATATGAGATGATAGACGACATTAAAATATATGGATCATATGCGGAGACCAAGAGGAAGGCAGAAAATAGGAAATATTGGAGAATGCTGGGTTTGCAGTGAAAGACCTGTCCTTGACCAGAACACTATGAATGAGTGAATGAATCTGTATACCCTTATATGTACAATCTGTGTTTCTCATCTCAGCAGATTCTATTCTGTGTTTCTGTGTTGATGTAAGAGCCCAAATTTCAGATCAATCAGTAAAGGCTAGGATCGATAACACTTTATGAAATTTCAGGATTGTGACTCGACACACTATTTTGATAGAGTTCGTTTTTTGTCCCTATAGTCTTTTGAAATTTTACTTAATTATTATCTGAGTCTTTATTGGTCTTGTACGTTGTATTACAGCATGAGCATGAAAAAACACTAACTACAATTTCGTTTTGTGTGAGATTTCATTTTGTAGTGGCTTCATCTCTTCTGTCTTTTTTGTTAAAACATTTCAATTATATGAGCTATATTCTCAAATTTTTGAACAATTCGTTTTAAGTTATCCTCTTTATTTGCTTCTACATTTTTAATTGCAATAACCAAATGTTATGGTATTCCCTTTCTCTGTATTAAAAGGCACGGATTAGATCGATTTACTGCATCAAAGGCTTTTTGAAAATCAACAAATGCAATAAATGTTTGTAGATTAAATTTTTTTTTCCCCCCTATCATTTGGGTTAAATTAAGAACACAATAATACAGAATTGATACTGTCTGAATCCACATCGTACCTCCAAAAGTAATGTTTCCTTTATCTTGTTTAATTTCTTTCAAATTTCGAAAGAAAATTGAATAAATAATTACAATATTATTACATATTGACGCAATTATTTATTTATTCCTATAATGTCTCCCTTACTGAAATACTTTCGTTATATTATACGGGCTTTAAGTAAACATTGAGACTATTATTACACAGACATTATATTATTGACTTATTACTAATTTGCATAGCTCTGCATTTTTAAAAAACCTTAAAAGATATTTATAACTAAGAGAGTTTATATGCTGGTGTTAAAAGTGCACTCATTACCGAAGTATAGAGTTATTTTTTTTAAGATCCCTCCTCCTTGTAGATTAGATAGAGAAACTACACTAAAGTTTCATCAATAGCAAGTCATATGGTCCGGGTGGCATAAGGACTTGTGTCTAAAAGACTCCCTACATACACAAAGTAAAGAACATCCAACAATTCTCTTTCGCAACGAGATAAATGTCCACATTGCTGAAAAGGATCAAATCTCAATTGCTGAATATCCAATCAGATATACTGTGCTAACAAGGGACAAAATTTTAAATTTCTTAAATGTAAAAGTTATCGATCAGACAAATGATTTAAAACGTGGGGATGTAACATAGTCTTACTTTTGTAATAGCACAGTCGCCAAATAGACAATGCCATTAATAAATCAGAATTTTTCTTTCTTTCTTTCTTTCTTTCTTTCTTTCTTTCTTTCTTTCTTTCTTTCTTTCTTTCTTTCTTTCTTTCTTTCTTTAGTTTCGCTTATTTCAGTTTTTTTTTCGAAATATCTTCGTCGAAATGAAATAAGTAATAGTCGATATTTTAGTTTAAATATATTATTTAGCCCTTTTCCTTTTCTCCCTTAAGACTGTACATTAAATATTTCAGACAATTATTCTCTTACAGCTTGATTCAGGGATTTCGGCCTCTGCAAAAAGTAAGTAGATAGACTAAGAGCGAGTAACTCATCACTACTGGCGGACTGGGTCACACAGGTCAGGCGGCGCAGTCATAACACCTAAAGACCCATTCACAATGAAAATTAAACATAACGTAAGCGGTAACTTAAGAATGTAAACGTTACGATAAAATCACATCATTCATGATGGGGATATCAACATAACCGCAAAGATACTTAGTAACCATGGAAACATAACAACGACGTCATTTCCTCATATTCTGTCGTATACTTCAGCGCTCCACGATTGTGTACTGTTTGCAAATCACGTAAGCATAAGCTTGAAAGTTTGGGAGTTCGCAGACTTTAATGTTAACGTCTAATGGCAATGTTAATGTCAGTGTTTATGTGAATCATTGTGAGTGATACCATTTCATAACCTGGCCGCAAACGTCTCTGTTTATGTTACGGTTATGTTTAATTTTCATTGTGAATGGGCCTTAACACTTCATTCTTATCATGTCGCGGTACACTCCGTCTTGAAACACAATATTCTTCCACACGTCCCGTTACTAACCACTACGTCTGTTGACTAAACAATGTCATGATGGCATATTTTCTTGACATGAGTGTTCCTCAGCTTCCAGCATTGATATTATTTTCATTCTTCCTCTTTCCTCTTCCCCTCCTATGCACATTTGTGACTAAAATTTCTTTCTTATGAGTAGGCTTCGAAACTTCAGACCCAATAGAGCAGTTCAGTGGGAAATCCGCTTGACGGCGTACTGAGTACAGTGGTAAAGCGTATAGTGGGTGGGGGTACTGTAGAATGAATTGCAACAAATGCGCAAAGAAAAACGCTCTGCATTTGAAGGTTTTGGAGAATAATTTGGTTTTCATAGAAACCTATTTTCAAACTATGTCTGGAACTATTACACGATTAGAAAAGTCAGAGCAAGAGATTCCGAAAGCCCTCAAATTATTTGAGGAATTGACACAGAGAATTAATGAGACACCAAGTACACCGGTTACTGAACGTGTAAAACAGAAGTGGAAATCAATTTTGTGTAAAAATAACGGATATGGAACATTGTGTAACATAAACAGCAAATTAGTGGACATAGAGTCACCCGAGAATAAAGGACTGTCTCTTAGAGACTGCAATGATGTTAAGTTTTTTCATTTTGCTCCTATCACGTCATTGCAACGTAGAGCGCAACTTTACACAGTACAAACTTTGTTTGGCAGATAACCGAAAAAGATTTACGTTTGAGACACTGAAAATATATCTTGTAGTATATTGCAATTCGGTACTGTAACTGCACTTCCTAAAGACGACCAATATAATATATGAAGAAATTAAAATTGCTACATGTTTATTTCCACCATTAACAGTGTGTATAATTAAACACAAAAAAGACAGGAGAATACATGCTTTTCATATTCTTTTGACATTTTCATTGTGTAATGTATATTTACTTTCAGAATATGTGTGTTTCCCCATACTACCGTACTCTACTCTAAATACCAACGTTGTTACCTCAACACATCTTTACCTCTCACTACCTCCAGCGAGTCAACAACCTATAGTACATGCACAGTAAACTTACTGCATCGGGTTCCAAGTCTCGAAGCTTGCTTATGACGCAACACACAGCTCGTTCACTAGCGAAACAACAAGGACAGGGGCCATTAACGCTGAATCGAGCTGTACATATGTTACAGTTTCCTTCTCTATTGATTAAAATATACGTTAAATATTTAAGCATAAAACTTCCTACAAATATTGACTGTATTTTTATTACCATCTTAGCTATAATTAGACACAAATATATCAAAATAAATTTAATGCATGTAACAATTTAGAAGAATACTTTCAGAATAAGAAGGCATATAAGGCAGATGTAGTTCAAGGTGATCTATGGCGAACAGCCTGTGATAGTAAAGCGATGTTGTCTAGATACGTCGTGGGAAATCCCGCTGACGGGTAAAGCATTACTTCCCTTCTTGCAAGCACAATATTTATAGCCGGGATAAATTAATAAGTTATGTGTCATTCGATTGAGATAAAAATCTGAAGCTGACTATACAAGGACGGAATTTGTATGTCGCTTGAAGACCAAACTGAAATTTATCCTGTCTTCAACACCTAAGAAATGCTCTTAAATCCCTCTTTCCTTTTCAAATTCAGACGTGAACTCTTTTCTGTTGTATGATTACCGTAACAATATCTCTTGAAGGGATTCAAGAAACACTGGTTTTTCGTGTGTTAAACGTTAAACAGAAGTTCTATACTCACAGATGAAGAATATGACACGATTTTCGACTTTCATTGTAATTTATCAAAGAGTGTAAGGCGAAATATCCCAAAATCGTAATGGCTATTTGGTTGAAATTGTAACTATCAACACTCTTGCCCAACACTACATGTGTAATGAAGATCATTAGTCCAGAAATATTCCTACATTAAGAATAGATCAATTACAAAATTTCATAATATAAAACAATTTAATTGCATTTCTATTTTAAAATAAAATAACAAGGAGATTAAATATTTAAATTTGTTTCGGAATATATATTGTATGTCTTTCTCGTGTTAAATTTTACCGCACCTGGTTAACATGTTTCAATGGGCAGGGCATGGTTGCGCCCACGGTCAGGTAAGATGCAGCAGATAAAAAATGGTCCCTGTTTTATGGGCATAGTTGCGCCCCGTATCCATCAGGTAGAGAAAAGGGGCATGGCATAGTTGTGTCCCGATGAAATAGGTAGAGACAAAGGCATTACGGAAACTCGAGCCTCGTAATCAACCAACCTTATTGATTTCTTATTCGATTTAATATTCATTATCTATACCGTTAAAATGAAGACCATGAAGTTGGCAGTACTTTATTGACTGCTATTCTACTGTTTATGCAGTGATTATCGGTAGCCTACCATTGAAATTAACACCATGAAGTTGGCAGTACATTATTAACTCTTTTTTTTCTACTGTTCATACAGTGATTATTGATAGTCTACTATTAAAATGAACACCATGAAGTTGGCAGTACTTAACTGTGTTTCTACGGTTTATGCAGTGATTATCGATAGCCTATCGATATCAATGGGCTCCGTTTTTTAAACCACGTGATCGAGGAATTCAGAAGCGGTAAAATAGACAGATGTTCTTAGAAAATGCAGCTACCACTATAATATTTTTAAGAAATGTATTTATTTTATGACAATCACTTTCTTGTGTACTATGCCCATCGAGGCGCAACTATGCAATGTCCATTCTGCAACCTGATTTCTTCAGGGCGCAACTATGCCATGTCCATTTTGCTCCATGATTTCTTCAGGGCGCAACTATGCCATGTCCATTCTGCTACCTCATTTCTTCAGGGCGCAACTATGCCATGACCATTCTACTACCTGATTCTTCGGGGCGCAACTATGCCATGCCTAGGCCTCCTAATTGACCGCGGGGCGCAACTATGCTATACTGGTTTCAGTCTGTTATGGGCCATCTTCAGAACTGGTTGGTATTAGTCTTGGCACCTTTTGTTTGTGTTTCCTGTGGGGGTGTGTTTGTGTAGTGTAATGTGGAGTCAAAGAGTATGTGTGTTCTGAAATTCAGTTGTGTGTTGACTTTCGAGGAATATCACTTTTGTTGACGTCGTACAAAATTTTGTCCAATATTCTCTTGAGAAGATTAGCTCCGTACATAGATGAAATTATTCGGGATCATCAGTGCGGTTTTAGGCGTAATAGATCGACTATTGATCAGATTTGTTGTATTCCAGAAATAATGGAGAAAAAAATGGGAGTATAAGGGTACAGTACATCAGTTATTCATAGATTTCAAAAAGGCATATGACTCGGTTAAGAGGGAAGTATTATACGAGATTCTTATTGAATTTGGTATTCCCAAGAAACTAGTTCGATTAATTAAAATGTGTCTCAGTGAAACATACAGCAGAGTCCGTATAGGTCAGTTTCTATCCGATGCTTTTCCAATTCACTGCGGGCTAAAGCAGGGAGATGCATTATCACCTTTACTTTTTAACTTCGCTTTAGAATATGCCATTAGGAAAGTTCAGGATAACAGGCAGGGTTTGGAATTGAACGGGTTACATCAGCTTCTTGTCTATGCGGATGACGTGAATATGATAGGAGAAAATCCACAAACGATTAGGAAAAACACGGAAATTTTACTTGAAGCAAGTAAAGCGATCGGTTTGGAAGTAAATCCCGAAAAGACGAAGTATATGCTTATTTCTCGTGACCAGAATATTGTACGAAATGGAAATATAAAAATTGAAGATTTATCCTTCGAAGGAGTGGAAAAATTCAAATATCTTGGAGCAACAGTAACAAATATAAATGTCACTTGGGAGGAAATTAAACGCAGAATAAATATGGGAAATGCGTGTTATTATTCGGTTGAGAAGCTTTTATCCTCTAGTCTGCTGACAAAAAATCTGAAAGTTAGAATTTATAAAACAGTTATATTACCGGTTGTTCTGTATGGTTGTGAAACTTGGACTCTCACTCTGAGAGAGGAACATAGGTTAAGGGTGTTTGAGAATAAGGTGCTTAGGAAAATATTTGGGGCTAAGCGGGATGAAGTTACAGGAGAATGGAGAAGGTTACACAACGCAGAACTGCACGCATTGTATTCTTCACCTGACATAATTAGGAACATTAAATGCAGACGTTTGAGATGGGCAGGGCATGTAGCACGTATGGGCGAATCCAGAAATGCATATAGAGTGTTAGTTGGGAGACCGGAGGGAAAAAGACCTTTGGGGAGGCCGAGACGTAGACTGGAGGATAATATTAAAATGGATTTGAGGGAGGTGGGGTATGATGATAGAGACTGGATTAATCTTGCACAGGATAGGGACCAATGGCGGGCTTATGTGAGGGCGGCAATGAACCTTCGGGTTCCTTAAAAGCCATTTGTAAGTAAGTAAGTATGTGTTGAGATTTTCATTTGGGTGTGTTTTTGTGTGTCTATACTGCATGTATTAATTAATGCTGATGATAATGAACAGTCTTTTCTAACTCCCTGATTTATGTTAAGCCATGTTGTATACACTTCAATTTTTATTTTAAGATATTTCTGTAGTACTTCAAATATTGTTTTCAATCATTTATTATCTTACAACACTGTTCTCTTAAATTGACTGAGCATATTGGAATTTAAATCGATTGCATTTCAAAAACACGCTACGAAATATTTCATATGAAAGACCTTTTTTCTCGAAAAGGAAGAAAAAACGAGCAAAATTGAATTAAGAATTCTTATTTGAAGTATCTCAAAGAATGACCCCTGAAATTAATGACATTACTTACGGTTCATCCTGTACAGATTAATTAATGCTGGTGATAATGAACGTCCTTTTCTGACTCCCTGATTTATGTTAATCTTCAATTTTTATTTTAAAATATTTCTTTAGTAACTCAAATATTGTAGGAAAAATATATTCACAGTAACTTCATATAGCAATTAAAGCATTCGATTCGCGGGAAATAATGTGATGTAGCTACGATATCTCAATGTCTGTATCAGCTGACACTCACACCTGCAAAATAGAAAACTGTCTATTATACTAATGACATTTAAATGCTTCTGACAATTTGCATGCAGGAGAGGACATGGCAGGAATCAAAACATAACTTTGAGCTGCAGGTTAAAAAAAATACAGCGCGTTGGGCGTGTGATAGTTCCCACAAAGCTTTGCTCTTCTGTCGCTTGCTACGTGGCATGGTTGCTAACAGTCCTGGATTCACTACAAAGTATTGCGATGTGTATCATGGCGAGTTGGAAGCTCCGAGTCGACTCCTGGACACCCAAACGAAACAAATTCTTGCTTTCGTTTATACTTCCTCCATATACATTTACATGAAAACAATATAGCTAGAAACCTAACGAAATGCACATTCTAAAGATTTTTTTAAACAAGTCTTCACGTTAATAATTTTCAGGGAAAATTTGTTAAAGTCAGCTTTACAGGGAGCTATACCTGAAAGCAAGATTTGTATAACATGCGTCACTGTTCGTTAACAGAAAACCACAAATTTAAGTCGCAAATAAAGTGTGCACTCAATGCTGGGTCTCTGACGTCTCATCAACCCACCTGAGGTATGTGGATATAAAGGGAATAATTGAGGCGGGGTCTGGTAGAGTTCCTGGTTAGCTCAGTCGGTAGAGCGTTGACCCATTCAGACAAAGGTTCCGTGTTCGATGCCTGGCCCCGGAACAATTTTTTTCCTTGAAATTATTCAAGTCAGCTTTACAGGTAGCTATACCTGAAAACCAGATTTGTATAATACGTTTTGACATGTTTCTGCCTTGGAATGGAATGGAATTTAACGGAGGGGTCACGGATGGCCCAGCATTGGGACCTATTGAGATCTATTGCGCTAACCCTCGATATGGAATGAGTTTCATGTTACAGATTCCCTACACGCACCGCCCTAACCACATGACTCCCTTAACGACCGGTCCCTACAGCCGACAGAATACATATACTATTCCTGGTTCGGAAAATTCCCCCAAGGCCCCCCTGTCGGTCCGAGGCGAAACTTCTCCCCCGAGTAGGTCCGACTCGGGTACCATTGCAGAAGCCATCCAACATCGCTGAGCTATAATCCACGGAGGCCGGTCGAGAGAGTCAGCAGCTTCGGGAGGCCACCGGTAGAGTGATCTGAAAAACCAGAAAAGGGATGATGAGGAAAGGATGATGGGAGAGGAAAGGAAGTGGCGAAGATGAGTGGGGTTCCATTCGCCTGATAAAGTTACCTAATATTCATCCATAGTAGTGAGGGAAAAACCCCGAAAAAACCTCACCCAGGCAACTCGTCCTGACAGGGAATCGTACTCGAGACCGCTGGGTTCGGAGTTAGACTCACTAACCTGTCAGCCACAAAGGTGGACTGTTTCTACCTTATAGTCGTCTATGATAACCCTGCGTTTAACATGCTGGTCGTAAGATCCGAAGTTCGCTGGTTCCAAATCATCCGAACTCCATATTTTAAAGGAATATAAAATTCTTAGCATGATTTCTTCCAGGAGGATATTAAAGCTAGGAGGCTTGTGTAGTAGATTTACGGCACATCAAAAAACGTTATTCTTTATAAACGGATCCAGGCATAATTACTCGATCATTATACTTCCTCATATTTCGACGCTGAATAACCTCTACAGTTGAAAGCGTCAGTAAATGAATTAATACTGCTGCTGCTACTAGTATTACTACTCGATCGTATTGAATTTCAACCAGGATAGGGGGAGCAGAGCACTGTCGATCGGGTGAAAATTCCTGTACTTGCAGAAATGATAGGAAACGAGAGGAAGTGACCATATAGTCCTTCAAAAATGTAGTCACTCTACTAATACTGGACAACAAACCATCACTATAATGGGAGAGTAATAAGTTATAGTCCGACAATTAATAGAACATTTTCTTACTAATGTGCATTTCAAGCGCTGTGATCGGTTCAAGTTTGTACAGTGTGACAAGAACCGAATTCTGCTTTGAAGAAGCAATTCTATCTAACTCGCTCTAACTTCCCCCTCCTACCTTCCTCTTTCAACACCTCATGCTTTTAGCTGCGTAAGGATTTTTGAACAAATCTTCTGAAATATTGTTTATATGTAAGGACGAGTGATTTTTATTACAAAAATATGATTAAACATCCACAGAAATATACACACATGTAGGAAAATGACATTATGTTTTAAAAATAGATACCTACTTATCTAAAATTGAATTCTTCACATAATATTGAAATAAATCACAGTTGCTCGGTTACAATAGTTGTGTGACTACGGATGATGAAAATATTAGCATCGTGCATTACAGGTACTATGTTCGATTTTCGTCGATGTTCTCTCTGCAGATGAAGGCCTGCGTACTTGTTCCTCCTTGTTATTTAAAAATATTCGCTGTCCTCCACGCCCATCCCTTCATGTTTAACCTCTTACGAAATTAGTACAGATCTTGCCATTAGTTTTTCATATGAAATAAGACGAAGTTTGTAATGTCGTTGCCTTTCTCATGTTCGAACATTTGGAGGACACTATTTTAAACAGCTTAAGAATTTGAGGTCATATATTGCGATTAGTTTCTGATATGGAATAAGACGAAGTTTGAAAATGTCTTGATTTCATCTCTTATGTTTGAACATTGCACAATATTAGTCGGTACTATGAATGTTTTTTTTTTCTTAATTTATATTCAGTTTGATTTATTTATACGTATATTTTTAGAATTTTGGTTATATGAATAACAAGAAAACTTACCTATACTCATTACTGTGCGTAACTTGGCAAGATATGTGCCTGACGTCCTTATACATAAGGTGGAGGAGAGAAAAAGCTAACTAGAAAAGAATCGAACATATGTAAGGAAGGGGAAAGACTGAACAAACGCCAAAGGAGCTTCGATTCTACAGATACTCGACAAAATTCAATCGTACATGAGGCCTCTTACCGTTTTTCAACGGACTTCGTTATTTTAGTTTATATGCTTTACCTCTGGGTATTGTTACATGCCTACGGAGTAGGGCGAAGTTTGTAGTTTCTTGATACCCCCTCTCATGTTGGAATATTGAACGACACTAGTTCTTACGAAACATAAAATGCATACCGTACGTCAATCCTACTAGGCAGAAGTAGCTAGTCCGTACAGTCTGTTTAAAAGCAATGTTACAAGTCGTCAAGTTTGGAGTCCATGTTACTACAAAATGCACTCCATCACTAGAATTGCCATCTCGACTGATAATAAGTCTGGCAAAAATGCCACCGGTCATTCCATCTCTTAGTCATTACTCAGTTTCAATTTTAATTATATAGTGGCATCATTTCGCCAACATTATAACGACAGACAACATTGCTTTGCGATGAAATAGCGAATCAAATTAACAGACTTCAGTTTCCTTACAGCCGCTTATACATCTTTCTTGTAGCATTAATTTTTAAGTGATGAATATTTGCTAATTTTGACTATTCGTAATTTTCAATAGCAACAGCGTGCTGTGTAGGATGGGACTTCAGTTTCTCGGTTGGTTTTTCTTCGTCAAAAATCTTCATTACAATCCCGACTATTTCACGACATTGGCTATAGGTAGTAGATGTTTGTTTAATGGCATGTTCTCTCTCGAAACTCTCACAGATGTCAGTCGGGTAAATCACACGCTAAAAGAAGGCATATCTATGCAGACTGCACACCATTGCTTAGTTCGAGCAAGCTGCCCAATTCTCACTCTCACCCACACAAAATTTCTAATGCTGCGGATAGTGCGCATATTTTCCTCATGCTTTTGTTAACGTGGTCGCAAAGTACCCTACGTCTATTAGAAACTTTAAATCCGCTGAGGGCAAGCAGAACGCTGTCAGTCAAATGTCTTCGACTGATTACAGAAGAATAAGAAACGAGAGAAAGTGACATACAGTCTTTAAAAAAATAGTCGCTCTGGTAAAGCTGCGCAACAATAAACTATTCCAGTGAAAAAGTAAGGTAGCCCGAAATTAATTTGTAGAACATTTTTATGGTTCACATTAGACCATCTTAGATCCATTTTATAGGGCGGAGAGGGCAGGTCCATGCAGGTCTATTTGAAGAAAATATTATACATGCTTTGCCAATATGCTGTTCTCCGACTATCACTAGAATTTCATCCCAAGTGATAATATGACTGTCCTAAATGTCTTCGACCATTCCTTCGATTCGGCAATACTGATTTTAAATCATAATTATATGGTCATATTATTTTATCTACCATTATAACGACAGAAAACATTGATTTTTAATGAAGTAGGCCTATGTATATCTTGTGATACAATAGCGAATCAAATTCGATCTCTAATTGCTTAGAATTTCTTAGTTTTTCTTTCCATTACTGCTATTTCATTAGCCTCTCTGTGAAGAATAAGTCTTATTGTTGATACACGTTCTGTTTTGAAGCGTACTTGCGTCATTCGGGTTCAAATTGCACATCTCTTCGGAGGACCACGTTATGCATGATGTGTATCTCTGTAGAGTTACGTCGTGTATTAGGGTGAGTGTATATTAAGTGTTCGTTTAAGTATAGTGTAGAGAATGGGTAAGGAAATTATGAAGGTGAGAAAGTGAGAAGCGGAAACCCAGTGCCGGCACATAGCCTACTCCTATCGAATAGCACCAAGGGAGCCGCCAGGCTTAACGTCCCCATCCGACGGACGAATCACTATCAACAATGACATATGCACTGCAGAGAGATTTGGGAATTAACTCAGGCATATTGGTGCGCAATTTAGTGCTTAGAAGTTGTGCACCGCCATCTCTCCTAGTCCCGAGGTAGAAATTTTACAAGAAAATTTCTAAACCTGCCGGGAATCGAACCCGGCCAGGCTTGTCTGGAGGCGGACATGATACCACAGAGCTAACTCGGTGGACTTGTATGTATGTATGTATGTATGTATGTATGTATGTATGTATGTATGTATGTATGTATGTATGTATGTATGTATGTATAGGTCCCAGAATCAGGGAATACCGACGGAAGGAAAACGAATGAAACAATGCGATAAGGAAGAGCGGGCGACAGGAAAGTTCACGAGATAGCTTGAATGATATAGGCCTACAAGAGCACAGTCGGAAGGGAAATGACATCTATAGAATCAGTCTCGCGTTGTGATAGTTACACTACGACTTTAGTTTGTTCCATTGCATGTGAATACGTGTCTTGTATCGCACGGTATTATTATTTAATTCGTGAACATATGTTGCGCGTTTAATTAGCTTCGAATTTTTCTCTTGCTACGTTCTTTATTTCCACAGCGATGTCCTCATATGTTCATCTTCTTGGAAGAGACAGTACTTCCATCGGCTCGCATCTCTCCCCCCTCGGCATGCCTACATACACACGTCAAAACATACAGCAACGTACCATTGCTTTTCGGTAATCGTTTCTTGCGCGAGCTATATGTATGTATGTATGTATGTATGTATGTATGTATGTATGTATGTATGTATGTATGTATGTATGTATGTATGTATGTATGTATGTATGTATGTATGTATGTATGTATGTATGTACGTACGTATGCATGTATGTATGTATGCATGTATGTATGTATGTATGTATGTATGTATGTATGTATGCTATTCCTTTAACATTAATTTACATTTCTTTTTCTTTTCTTAAGACTGAAATTGCTGCATAGTAATGATTGAGAGTCTAGGTCTAACCCATGTTGACGAACTCTTTGTTCAGAGTAACCTGAAGTCTCGTTATATTTTTGTGAATTGCCCTTTATTTCCTTTTGTTCCCCTGGACGGACTCTAAGTTCGGGTATATAATCTAATGTTTCACAATGACGCCACAGCATTCTGCAGTGAACAGTCTTGTGCAACGTCCTCGCTCGACTGTCGTTCCGGATGATTTCAGCGGCTATGAATGGAGGTGATCTGATAAGCCCCACTCACCCAGGTAATAAAGTGTTGGCTGCCTTTGTGATGAGGTCACCCTCGTGTTATGCAGCCCGCACAACCCCGTGGTCTCGACAACCCTTTCACGTCGCCGCCCATACAAACGAGGAGAGAAAAAATATCAGACGCTTGACGGAAGTTCAAAAATAGAGGCAAGATCATTAATTTTGTGTAACAGCTCGTTATATTGCGACAACACCTTCATTAAGGGACGTCGCAACCTTCACATCAATGCCTTTGTTTAACTACGTGTTCCTATTGTACATTCTCCTGTATTCAAGGATATTACAGAGCTGAAGATTAACCAACTGGTTTGATAATTTTTTATCAAACGCCTCTAAATTATATAATACGCAACATTAGACAAATTCACCATGATTTTTTTCATTTTATGGAGAAATAGTGAGAGAGAGTATTACTGAAGATAGTATAGGCAGTGTTTTTCCACCTATGAGATTTGTTAATGAAAGCTTGGAGGAGAGTTTCCAATGAGTCTCACGGGCCATATCAAACAGTGTGTGGGTGGCACTGATTTCCACTGCACTGCACAGTCACCGCCAAATATTATTCACAATGTTCAGTACTTCATTACTCTACATAATATAAACATATGTGCAGAAATTGTATATATAGGTTACATGTGACAATTGGCTATTACTCATGAATAAGAATTCCACAGATATAATGTGATAGACATATATATCTCTTTAGGCCACACATGTCAACTGATGCCCATAAGCGCAAGCGCGCGCTTGAGAGCTGAGGAGAGCCTGAGCGCTTTCCAGCGGAAAGGAAAGAGACAGACGAGTAAGGTAGTATATGCCGCTTGGTCGAGCTATATACAGGGATGGCCAGCACTGATTCAAAGGATAAATGGAAGAGAACTTATTAAAAATGTATCCATGTTAATTTTTAGATTTCTCTGAGAAGTATAAGTGCATTACAAGAATGTAAGTTTTAATTTTAATGCTCATTTTTCACAAGTTTGCTTTTTATTAAGAAGGAATATTTTCTGAACTGTTATTACAGATAAGTGAAATTTTCACATATGCTTGTTTAGCAGCCTTGCAGGTACTGAAACAATGTTTTCTTAAATATACTATATCGTAAAAACATATCACTGAAGCTAGTGTATTGAAAATTTTGAAAATATTCGCATGGAAAATGTTTGTAAGGAAATGAATTAACAAAGCAATTACTGTTACATCATAAACAGAAGAAATTGAACATGAAAAAAATGAAGAATGAAGAGGAAATAATAAAAAAATTTGAGAAAGCCGGTAAATTAGAATAAACAACAATGCTAACAAATTACAAATTAACAATTTACAAACAACAAATAAAAGATTACGAATGTTTGTATATTGTTTTTCGCAATACAGTCTTATTAATTTGTGAAGTTAATCGAACTTCATAAAATCAGCTGAAGAAATTTACAAATGTGCATCACTGTTTAAATAATCGCGAGCGACAGTTTAAAAAAAAATTCTGAGGAACAGAGCTAAAGGTGCTGCATTTTTACCACATCGATAAACATGTTTATATTTTATCCTAAAATAGGTTAGTTATAAGCTTGCTGATTAATATTTCACCATCAGAAAATATAAAGGATGTTAAGATAAATTTAAGAATATTTAGATTTTGTTATATTTAACGACAATGGAATTTCGTGTGATGTGATTGGTCGAGTATACGTATGCGTTGATTGATCTACTGATTAAATGACCAAAGTTAGCGCAAAATTCAGTCAAAGAAGTAAATAAGAGATTTTGACCACGTACAAATATGCAATAGTTAGCAAGTAGGGTAAAGGTTGGTAATATCGTGTTATGAGTAATATTGTGATAGTTCTTTTCGAGAATTTATTACAATTTTACTGAGTGAGAGGAAGTTGGGCTTTTTTGCGTCAACGTATTAAAGGAATGTTTGTGGACAAGTTGCTGCACAAAACCGGTTCTTCTCTCTCTCAGTAAAATTGTAATAAATTCTCAAAAAGAACTATCACAATATTACTCGTATCACAGTATTACCAACCTTTACCCTATAACCACAAAATCAACATCAATTTGTGTCGGTCCATCACTATGTATTAATGTTTCATCCATAAACAAGGGACCCAGCAACAGCATAACATTCTTGTGCCACAGTAAGGATATTTGGTGATCAATAACCTGTCTCGAATTTAACTGTTAACAATATCAAAATATACCCTGTGAGCACTTCTACATATTGAAGCCTTGGAAATTGCGTGCTTATGTGCTAATTCACGGAACTGACAGGTATTATGCAACCAATGCAAAGCAATACAGTTTGAGGTTAGAGCACCAGTTTTTCCTGTTGGATGTTGGATGTGATGTCCAATTTTTTGTAGGATAGATTTCAGCAAAACGAAACTAATTCGAAACCTTTCATTTAATTCATACAATGATTCGAACGTGTTATTAATACTTGGCCGAAAAACTTTACGTATACGTCTTCTTTGACTAGGCCTAAATTCAATTCTTCGTCTGAGTCACTAGAACTGTCAAATTACATCATAATGGTATCAAGTTACACAAAAATTAATTTAATAAATATATCTCTATTTTGTCTATTCACAATTTGATGCAATATGAAATTTTACACATCTCAGGGCTATTGTAAAATATGTGCTAACTTTACAAGTAAAGTTTACACATTTGTAAAATAAATCCTTGATTTTGAAAAAAAAAACACTTTTAAAGTGCGAACAATTTCATTTGTAAAGATCTGAATAAAGATTTGATATCATTTATAAAGTTCAACATTACACACATAGATTGTAAAACGGAAGTTTACAATTTACAAAGATTGTAAATGTTATGAAAAGGGTCCGTTTATAAAGTTCAACATTACACAAATAGATTGTAAAACGGAAGTTTACAATTTACAAAGATTGTAAATGTTGTGAAAAGAGTCCGTGAACTCATCTAAAGAGTTGTATACAGACAACAGCAAAAGATACAATAGGATACACCTTGGGTCACTGGGAAAATATTGGAGAAGATGAAGGGAAGAAGAAAATGGAAAACATCAACACAGAAAAAGGTAAAACAAAACTACAGGGAACTTAACAACGAACCAAGAAGAGATACTGATCAGGTGAAGGAACACTGGATGAAAGAAAAATGTAAAGAAATAGAGGATCTGGAAAGAAAAGGAAGATGTGATTTAATGTACCGCGAAGTTAAATGTTTGGACTTCACAAATAAGAACAGCAAATCCATGTGGTCGATAGAGGACGAAATCGGAAATGAAATAGCAGACAAACCAGGAATACTGAACAGATGGACGAAATATGTAGCAGAGTTATATGAGACAGGAATTGTCTTAGCTATAGAGGACAAAGTAGCCATATCAGAAGACAAAAAAGGATTTTTAATTTTAAGGGAAGGAGTTGAACTAGCTCTTAGGGAAATGAAGAATGGGAAGGAAACAGGAATTGATGGAATCCCCATTGAATTAGTGAAATTCTTGGGAGGAAACAAGCAGGAAATTATACCATTATACAACGAATTATATGAGAAAGGCGAATGACTTGAAGATTTTATGGAAACAGTGTTGCTTACAATACCGAAGAAAAATAATTCCAAGAAATATAAGGAGTTCAGGACTATCAGTTTGGTATCACACAAGGCGAAAATTTTTCTTCGGATACTGAATCTATGTTTATATTCTAAGATAGAAGTTTAGTTAAGAGCAGTTTGGCTTCAGGAAGAGAAGAGGTACGAGAGATGCAAATTCGACTGCTACGTACAATCAGTGAAATATGCCTAATGATGAATAAAGAAGTGTATATAGTATTTGTTGACCTAGAAAAAGCGTTTGACAGAGTGGATTGGGATAAACTGATGGGGTTTGGATTGGAAAGACAGGAGGCTGTTCAGTAACCTATGAAACGAGTCAAAGTCAGGATAGGAGAAGAAATGTCAGAAGGAAGCGAAATAGGGAGAGGAGTACATCACAGGTGTCCTTTATCACCTACTCTGTTCAACATCTACTTGAAGGATTTAGTGAAGAACTATTTTTAGAATATGGGAGGAGTGATAGTAGGAGGAAGAATAATGAAGTGCATAAGATTTGCTGACGTTATTACCTTGGTACCAGAAGAGGAGATGATACTTATTAACCCTGCTGTTCTGTTCGAGTCTATATGACCCGAAGTGAATATTGTTTTCTTAATATTTTCTTGAAATAGTAAGATGCGATTATGAGACTCAGTGACTTTGTCTAATAATGCAATATATGTTTGTGATTTAAAAATAATTTAAAATTGTTAAATAGATTTTTCATAATTTGTAATTGTTACTTACGTAACGTTCGGGTCAATATGACCCAGCATAAGATCTTATTACTTTCTAATGTAGTATTAATATTTATCTAGAAATTATACCATGCTTTTATTATAATGTGTAGAAATTCAATTAATGCCAACTATCAGATACACTAATTTACAACAATGGACTGGTTTCCTGTTATTTTTCTGAATGAATTCGTTCCAAGCTGTTACATTTTACCTGAATAAATATTTCAATTTCAATGTTGTTTCTCAGTTTGAGTTCAGACACCATGACGGAAAGACCGCTGAATAATGCTCAGTTCGACTTTTTGTTCGGACATCACTTCCCTGAAGATGGCTGCAGAGATAGTAGTCGAAAGCTTGGAGCATTCCAAAATCCTAACTCAACTGATATCCCGCGAAAACATATTAGCGAACCAACGCCGAGAAAGCCTCAAATCATACAATGCTCAGTTAGTATAGAGTGTGAATTCCTCCGATAGTGAAGAGTGTTTCAGAATTTGAAGATAATGTTAGTTATGAATCTGAAACTGAAAGTGATGACGATTCTGACAGTCAATATTGTTCAGTCAATTCTTTCAAAAATCAAGCTATAGAATGGCAGTTGAATTCACCTCCAAAACAGGGCCCTCTTTCTGCCTCGAACGTCATCACGACTACACCAGGAGTTACAAGGTATTCCAACACTAGGAGAACTTATATAAAAAGTTCGTTTGAAGCAATATTCTCTACAAGAATTGAAAATGAAATAATATAGATGGCAAACATAGAAGGACGGTGAGTTTACAGCCAGCATTGGACAAATATCGACGGTATTGTTTTCCAGGCTTATGTAAGACTCTTGCTTCTTGCTGGTGTTATTCTATCTCATGGGGAGGCAACAAAACGTTTGTGGGATCAGAAAACGGGCAGAAACATTTTTCGGGCAACTATGTCACTTGATATTTTTTGCAAGATAAAGCGTGTCTTGCTATTTGATAAGAAGTCTACTAGAGAATAACGAAGACACATTGATAAGCTTGCTGCTATTCGTTGCATTTGGCAGAAATGGTTGGAAGTCTTTCCTAAATTCTTCAATCCTGGCGAAAATGTGACTATCGAACAGTTAGTAGGATTTTGAAGTTGCTGTTCCTTCAAGATATATATTCCCAGAAAACCATCGAAATATGAAATAAAAATATGAACGCTTTGTGACAGCAAAACTTCATTTGCATTGGTAGCACAAGTTTATAAAGGGAAAGAATATGGTGCATCAGAAACGAATCGGGGTATGAGGGTAGTTTGTGATCTTACCAGTGAGCTAAGGGGTCAAAATGTAACTTGAGACAACTTTTTCACTTCTTACAATTTGGAACAAATACTTAAAAAAAAACTGACGAAGTTGGGGATTATACAGAAAAATAAGCCAGAACTTCCACAGCAAATGAACAACAAGGAAGTATATAGCTCTTCATTCTACTTCACACATGATATTACTGTGGTCAACTGTATTTCAAAGAAAAACAAAAATTTTGTGATAATGAGTACACTGCATCATGACAATGAAGTCAGCAACAGGAATGATAAGAAGCCTCAAATGATTTTAGATTATAATGCATCTGAAGGGGCTGTAGGCATATTTTACCAAGTAGCATATACATATAGGCTACTTGCAAACGAAAAACAAACAGATGGGCAGTGATACTTTTCTACAACATTCTTGATGTATCTGCTTACAATGCTTATGTCTTGTGAACTTCGATAGACCCAAATTGGAATGCAAACAGATTGACTAGAAGGATATTATTCTTAGAGGAACATATTTAATCAAGAAAGCACTTTTCAAGAACAGAGGAAACAATCAGAATTGTCAGAGACATTCAAAAACCTGAAAATGTGACTACAGTACCGGTATCAGAGTCTCAACAGGAAAAACAGTACTATAAAACGTGCACGCTGTAATTTTTGTCCATCGAACAATGACAATAAAACGAACATGTGTGGAAACTACAGCAAACACATTTGTGTCCAAATTGTAAGCAATGAGAAATAATTGTGTTATAAATGTATACTATAAATGTATATAATGTGATGTCACATACTTGTGTCCAAATTGTAAGCAATGAGAAAGAATGTTCTTATAAATGTATATAATGTGTGCTAGTTCCTTATGTTACACAAAGCATAGGACAGAAGTTAATCGTTGTAACATAGCACAGGCATTTAGTTCAATCTAAAAATTTTCAAGGCCTAGAGTTGTATTATAAGTTAAACATTTGAGTCAAATACGTTTCTTCAATTTGTTGTTATTAATTTTTAATAAGAATTTGCAAAAATAAAATAACAAATAAATAATATAGCAAAATAAAATAACATAAATGAATAATAGTAAAAACACAAAATAATCTAATATTATAATAAAATAAAAAAATAAATAATAACAGTAATGTTAACAATAAGTTAATAATAAACTGTTATTTTAGTTCTGCAAATGTTCACAAACATGATTCTGTAATTTTAAATGCAATTTTAATAGGTCGGGTCATATTGACCCGAACAGTACATTTGTATAGTAAAATGTAACAGAACAGCAGGGTTAATTGACTTGTTTTCTTGCAGAATAGCAGAAACTTTCGAGTGTAAACTAAAGAGACAGTATAAATCTCGTATTATTTCTCTGCCTCTGTGCAATATCACAGTTAACGGAGAGGGTAATAAGGACAGCAAAAGGTTGTACTGATCTTTAAGAAAATGTATGTCTAAACACTCAGGCAAGCAATGGCCAGAGCATCGGAATGGAGGTAACCAGTTATCTTTTTCTTATTTGTAGTACTCTGACGTTCACGATCCAGATAAGCCATTCTATACCCAACTGTGTCACAGACAGAAAAAATAGACCCATGGTGACAATTTTAGATTACGATTTTTTTCCTTAGTAATTATTAACAAAACTTCAATTTTAAAATTATATACAGACCCTAATATTCGCTTATATGCAATTGAAAGAGATGTTGCGACTGCAATGCAAAGGAAAGAAGAAAATAAAAAGGATATAATATGAAGTGGACTCGATACACAAATTTAAATTTCCTCACTCAGATGTATACCGTACGTGAGAAGACGGAATAAAAGGTTTAGACTTCAAATTTACGACCTTAGGACAAAAGGATATTAGACGCCCGGTCAACTGTTCGCTCTCAAAACTGATCTTCTATTAAAATTTGCATAATGTATACATTTCTCAGTCCTGAAGAAAGCCTTTGTATGTATTGATGGCTGTGTCAGTCTTCCCACAATATAACCCACTGGGAAATCATCATGCACGGTTTTCCACGCTTCTGCGGATTCGCTTTGTTTTTCGCTTCCAATCCATCGCTAGCAGTGACGTGGCGACGTTTCTTTATATATGTGGTTTGATGTTTAATCAACATCAACACGAGGAGAAAGTGTGACTATTGGAATCTGTAATAGTCTGTAACCTAACAGACAATAAGTCCGAACAAGAAAATCGTAGATAATTTGAGTTAACTCATCACCATAATAATTAACTTCAAATAGGATTGTATGACTGCGGTGGGAAGTAGAAACCTAGACAACAATATATGGATGGCGTCAGGAGGAGTATCACTAGAAGCGATGTTACTGAAGAAGATGCTGAGTATAATAATAATAATAATAATAATAATAATAATAATAATAATTTATTTTAGCTGGCAGAGTTAAGGCCGTAAGGCCTTCTCTTCCACTCAACCAGCAAAAAGTGTATATACATATGCATGAACTTACAAAGAACTCAACAATTTGATTTAGATGAGAGTTACATGTATACAAGAGTTATTTACGAATTAAACAACAAAATACTATGAACTATTAATTAAACACTGAAATAAACTGTGTAGCAGAATTAAACTAAAATACATAGAATGTTAATATATTTCAAATAATATTAGATAATAGAAAGAGATTATTATGAGACAATTTTGAAAATACAGCACAATCAGGATGATGTCTAAAGAAAAAAGTAACAATGTAGTCAGTGAAAGTTTAAATCAGTATGATTTTAGTGAAATGCTAATAAGGTTATCTTTTAAGCTGTTCTTAAAGATGTTTGTTGTCTTGCAGCCCCTAATACTTTGTGACATGGAATTCCATTGACGCGAGGTGGATATTGTAAAAGATGATGAACAACAAGATGTTCTATGAAGAGGTATACTTAGCGTGCCACAGATAAGTGATCTGGTATTTACGTCGTGGTTAGAGTATAGATAAGAGAAACGAGAAGAAAGGTAATTTGGTGTTAAGGTGTGCAGAATTCGAAAGAGTAAAGACAAAGAATGTAAAGTTCTGCGTTCTGATTATAGAGATTTGTGGAAAGGAAAATTACTTTGGGTAAAGGACAACTACTGTATTGTTGAAAAATTCTAATAAGATAAAGATGAAACGTGTAACAGACGGACAGAATAGCGATGTTGTGTTATTAAAATGAAAATAAGAAAAGAATAGGTTGTCTGAAAAATATTGTATTTACATGAATGCAATATTTTAAGTAGAGAATAAAGTTAAAATTCATTTATTTAATGCAGTCATTATTAATGAAATGTTTAAATACTATTTCATAATTAGTATAAACGGTGTCATGTGCAATGGTATATTCAACTCATCGATGCAGGGAGTTCGGACCGAATTCGAAAATCGATCGAAATACACAATAGTACGTTTGGTCTAGACTTGGCGACATATTTAGACCAATTTTATTCTTTTCCGACACCCAAGTCAGTACATCACATAACGTCCAGTATAGCACGACCATCAACATGAGCATAACAAGTGTCATTGAATCAAAAAGAAAACTGCTTTCTTATTTTTATTTCGTTACTTAACCCATAACCAGTAGCGCCTATCTTTGTAACATTAAGAGTAGCATGGAGTGTTGCTGACACCCCAAATATAACGTGTTGATATGGGCTATTTTTTAAAGAACAATTAAAATATCGCTCTTTTTATTTATATTATATTGTGACAGCCACGTGAGATTCGATCTCACGACCGGCAGAAGAAGGGCTAGGTCGGCCGTGGTTTGGCGCAAGTTGCGCGCGCATCTGTTTCCTGGGGCATGTGCTGTGGCGTAGAGAGGAGAGGAGAGGAGAGGGGAGAGAGCGACCGCGGCAGAGAGGAGAGAAATCCAGAGAATTCGAGAGTGCCATCTCTGGACATCCTTGGAAATCTCTAGCATCGAACATTCTCATAGCTATGGTTTGGTTTAAATTACGACACGCGAGCGAACTAGAGTCAGTGTTGTTGTAGTCGTTGGACAGCAAGCCAGTCGTATGTAGCAGTGAAGCCACCTTCGAGACCGGAGTTCGACTTGAGTGTGTCCGCAGCTGTGTGAGCATCTGAAGCCCTGAGTTCGAATGCAGTGGACCGCAGTTGGGGGACCTGAGTTCGAAGTTCAGTGGATTGTCTCTGAAGGTCTGGGGTTCGAGATACTGTGAACTCGAGTGACTGAGCTGGAAGAACTAGCCAAGGCAAACGAACTGTGAACTGTGAACTGAGAACTGACAGTTCTGTTTTGTAAATAATGCTTTGTGAACATTAGTTAAGATTAACAGTTCATTGTTGTTCTCAGTAATCCAAGTAAATTGTCATTGTCGTCTGTGGAGTGCAATAACGATACTATGTTACTGTGTGGAGTGGAAATCCCATTGTTGACGGGAGCAGAATTAAATTGTAGAAAGTGATTATTATTGTTGAAACAATAAAATTACATTGTTGTTTTGTTTTAAAAAGTTACAATATGAAATACTTTAATACTTATCACAATGTTATAATTAATGTACAATGTACTTCATTATTGTTCACATATAATATTCCAAAGTCCATTCATTACTAAACATAATTTACTCTTTATCTTACTTTCCAGACCATTGTCTTGATTTTTCTGTGCGCACAGTCGCTACTTAACATTTGTTGCACAAGTATGGTCAGTTTAGTCACTGTCACTACAACAGGAGCGCAGAGTGTTGGCGTCACCCCACTCCACTGAAACAGTTACTATCTATACTGTGCGAATTCCGATTTCAAACATATTTACGGTTACCAATTCTAAGAAAGGTACTGAAAGTTTCAGAAGTACAGACTTACTCAATATGTAGTTAACAGCTCAGTATATGTGACTGGGGTATTCAGAACATCCCGCGCGACTGTTTAAGGGTTAACGACGCTCTAACAACTAGTTTATTTAGAATCGATGGAATTGGTTACAACGAGATGGTATTAGTCTACCGTTGTGGAGTAATGGTTATCATGTCTCACAGTAAGAAGAGAGGGCATTGGATAAAATCCTAGTTGAGGTTTGTTCGAGGTTTTTCCTCAACCAATTACTGAAGCAGAATTTCTGGATAACTTTGGACCTCGGACTCATTTCGCCAACATAATTACGCTTCCCCATCTCTCATCATCATCTCCATTACTTTCCCAAATTTCCTTCTCATTCAGGAATAGAGTCGGCTGCGCGCTGCCACCGAATTTGCACCCCGTGTTATTGGTCATTAGTTGCTAGTGGTAGTGCAACGTACTCTGTGTTCTCCTCTGGGCTTATGGTAGCTCTTGAGCCCTGAGTTGAGGAACCGTTGTGATGCCTACACGGAAAGATAAATTAAGTCAGTGAGTCATAATCGACATGAAGACTATTCTGATAGCTATAAATTTCATCTTCCATATCCGAAGTTCAACGTTGTGCATAGATGTAGACATATTAACCTTCACACCAGAGTAAAACTGGATCATTATTAAACGGACTTACATTTTTACTTGATTATTTAACGAAGCTATATCAACTGCTACGTCACTTAGTCGTATTTGACGAAATGAGACCAAGAATCCCATAGATCACTTGATATTCGCCTTGGGTTTGGGGAAAACATCGGAAAAACCCAACCAGTTAATCAGCTCAAGCACAATTTCGGAACAGCAGGCCAACACGCTACCGCCTGAGCTACGCCGGTGGCGAAGAGACTTACTCCACTGCTTCTAGGCAAATAGGTTTCATCACTTCATCATCCATCATCCAGTCCCATCAGGTGCAAATAGAAAGGATACAGAAAAGATTTTTACGTTATTTATATTGTAGCAAACACCACGTATCGTCTTATGAAAAGCAAATTTCATATTATCAGTTACTTTTTAAATTTAATTATAAAAATTTAAAATCTAGACGATTAATAAATAGCCAAATTTTACTCTACAAGACTGTTAAGGGTATATTGAATAACTGTGATTTTCTTAAATTCCTTCACTTCAATGTATAAAGAACAGAATTACGTAATAGGCAACTTTTTGTTATTCCAATTCCTAGAACTGTTTTATTTAAGAACTCTCCATTGTTTGTTATGTTACAGTTCTCTGTCTTTAAACTGTGATTCTCAATTAGATTATTTCAGTTTAACAGTTAAAAAATTTCATACAATATTAAAAAGAATTGTATTTGTATATTTAAATTATGAAGAAGTGTATTATAATGTTTTTACTCTAGTTTGGAATAATTGCATTATTACATTGACACTTGGCACTATATTAACTGCAATATTATATTCTAGCATCTATTATGTATCTTTCTTTCTTTCGTTTGTGTTGTTTTTTCCTTATGTATTTTGTATAAATATCAATGTAAGCCACCTGTAAATGGAAGCATTCTTCTGTTGATGGTAGAGTTTAAAATAAAATAAAATAATCATCGAGGACTTATACGAAGGGCTAAGGAATCTTCGTCCTTTAAATTCAATTGTCCTCGATCGGGTCTGAACTCTTCTACCTCGCACCCAAAGATTAGCATTGCGATCGCTGCACCACCGAGGACGGCATGACCGAAAAGGTTCTTGTGTAGACTAGACTAGGTTGTATAAAAAGAACCTCCGAGTGATATGAAGTAGAACCACAGTCTATTATATACAGTCGCGAAGCTCAATATGTAGTAAAAATGCAAACATGGGTAGTTGTCCACCACTAGGATCGCTACTATCGCCTAATCATCGCAGATCTCTCTCCTAGCAGACGACAAAATATGTTGTTACAATTTCGTTGTCGTGTTCTTTAGGAAAAATTAACACCTTCCTTCCATTATTGAAATATTAAATGCATAAAGTTAATTTATTATTTTAATGAAGTATATTAAATTCCACCATAAACTCGAAGATACCTGCAAGAAATAAGTAATATAATTTTTGTTTGTGCAAAACGAACTGAAATTTACTATAATAGCTTCACTCATTCAAGTTTATAGCGATAATTAACTATGAAACCAATAAATATTAATTTGCATTTCCCTGTAGAACAATAATAATGGAAATATGAATTAAAGGAGTAACTTACGCGTACCGGCACTTGTAGTGTAGGCTTACGTAGTTAACAAGGTGGGATGAGGTTAAGCAATAATAATCACACCAGAATTGGAAATAAAACGTGATCAATAAATTTTATTGTAACAGACTTTTTCTACGTCTCTAGTAAAGCAACAAATAAAAATAACAACAAAATTAACAGCTATAATTAAAAACATATCCTTTGAAAAAAAAAATAGGCCTAAGCAATAATAATCACACCAGAATTGAAAATAAAACGTGATCAATAAATTTTATGAAAACCAACTTAATTTTCTACGTCTTTAGTAAAATAACACATAAAAATAATAACACAATTAATAGCTACAATTAGAAATATATCCTCTGAAAAAAAAGTAGACCTAACCTTTATTTCTCTGGAAATTTAGCAGCCTAAGTGACAGAACTTTAACCGGTATCTAATGTCCTTTCGGTTAGACTGAAACATTTCATTGTGAAATTTAAGGATATAATGTATTCTAACAGTCACAAAGAACTTCAAAATTAAGAGTTTTGTTTCTGCACAGCATTCTTTCGGAAATCGGACAGAGGATAACTCTGGCCTCTTTCTCTTACTGTTGCTACAATTTATAGCACTACAAATGTCTCCTCTTTGTCCCATATTATTATTCCAATTTTATTACATTTTAGCCATTAACATTTTCATTACAACCAATAACGAACATTTTACAAGCATCAATGTGAAATACGCAACGAGCTAGCACTCGATAGAAATATGCCACAGTCCAAAGTCGACCATGGACAGTCTATTGTTTCTAGTTGCTAACCGCTTGGAGCGCTTTATCACGAGATTTGCAAAAAAACACCTCAAGCTTCGCGACTATATATATAGTAGACTATGGTAGAACCTTGTTTACACTATTACATCTAGAAAGTAATAAAGGCAGAGAGAAAGAGAACTCCTGTGTCGCATATATGACGTCATCTCATCTGTGACACAAAAGATGATGAGCAACGAGTATGAATAAACAAGCGGTTCCTTCTCTTTCATCCCGCAGGTCAACTTTGATCGATCACGGAAGGTAGACTTACCTTCATGCAAATACGAGTGGGGATTCTCATTAACTGGGGCTTCCTTCCCGCTGATTGTAAACACAAGACGCCTACCGCCGCGGCAGTTTATTACTTGGGTGGGCCAGTGCTCTGCATTGCAGATGGCAGCACACTTGTCATTTGTGGCGCTCTCTGGAGCACAATGTGCTCCATTGTCCCGTTCAGTCAATAGCTGTTATTTAGACGGCCATGACAAGACGCGACGCTGAGAATTCGAACAGAGGAACAGCGGTAACAATCGGAGCTTAAATATTCTCCGCCAGGTGCCACCACAATCAGCGTAACGTAAATGCCTCTTCATTCGCAAAGTATGCGGCACACCAATCACGTATAAGTTATGGATAAAGACGGACAAGTAAGATTATCATTGACTGGATAAATATATCACACGCTGAGCTCCTCCGTGATAGTTTCCCGTATCATTGCTGCAATACATTGGAATGATATAACTATGCATATCGAAGGGGTAGAGTGACCAGACGTCCTCTTTTGTCCGGACATTTCCTTTTTAGACCTTTGTCCGCGGTCTGGGTGGATTTTAAAAAAAAATCAAGAAATGTCCTTCTTTTCCTAACTTGTATGCCTGATATTTTGAAATTATCTGATTTCACGCCTTTTTCAAGTAATTTACCTTAAGTGGCAGCGGCATCGACGGAATATACTCTTTGCCAACGATTATAACTCTCTCTACTCGTTCTTGTTATGGACGTTGCCCACAGGTAGCTAGAAAATCGAGACATCGAGGTGTAAATGTAAATCAAAATAGGTTGTAATAATAATTTAACGATTACAGTTCCCTTAACTTTCATATGTAGCTAACTATAAAATCATTATTATTAAATTTTTTTCATACTTATTTTGTAATAAAATAGATATTTTAACATTCTTTTCAGTATGATATAAGCCTAAATCTGTACTGTAAATATTTTGTAATAAAATAGATATTGACGTAATGTAAAGTATAATACCGTATTTGTTCGCGTAATTTGCGCCCCCGACTATTTTGAGCACCCTAATTTTTAAGGGATTATTTTGAACTTTATTTTTGCTCCGTGTATTTTGCGCACACATTTTACTTACATATTTTTTTCAGTGTAGTAGGGATTACGTACATATTTTTTTCAGTGTAGTCCATCGTAGGTCATTCACCAGCAACTGAAGTACCTGCTTCAGAAAGAAACCCCAAAGTCCCGCTACTTTAACAATGCTTGTCCTTGGTAGAGACAAGTTACCGGTATAGAAAATTAGTAATTGTATTGTTTTATTTGTATACCGGTAATAATTATTGTTTATAGAATGATTAGTGTATGATTATTATTTGTATAATTTAGGATTATCTACAGTGTTATGCTATAAAATTATAAAAGATGACAAAATTACTGTATTCTTAATTACCGTACTGTACTTACCTATACATATACTAATTGAGATAACTAAGAACAGGACCTCTTATTTGAAAAATCCGCATATTTTACGCACCCCAATTCTTCAGTGGGCAAAGTTAATTAAAAAGTGCGCAAATTACGCGAGCAAATACGGTATAGGCCTAAGCCTAAATCTAAATACATATTTTCTGTCCTCTTTTTTTCGAACAATATCCTCCTTTTTTAAGCTTTGTGTCCACTTTTTTTATCGATGTGGATCTGGTCACCCTACGAAGGGGGCAATAAAACACTTTAAAATAAATAAGAAAACCTGACTTTTATAGATTTTATAAGGTTTGTTTTTAAAGCAGATTCCAACTGTCATGACAGTAATATATAGCTATCAGAGCTTCCCAATTTTGCCAAAATAGCAACTCTAAGATCCACCCACGTAATAACCAAATTCCACACATGGTTTTAGAATAAATTTTTCTGCATATAATCATGCAGAATATATAGATATTTCAATTAATGTACTGTACTTACATAGCTTACTGCATTCAACGCCGATTTAGTCTCTCTCCAGTATTTACACTTTTATGCGTCCTCAGGTTGCGAATAGAGCAGACGGTCTCCAGATATAGAGGGTAGCTGTGAATGTATTGAATAAGCGGCCGCGCACAGCTGATGAGGGGTAGTCCTCGAGCTTGGGGGTTGGGCGAAGAGCTAACACCCATCACCGTAAAAAAAAACATGTTACGAAACCTCAAAATAAGCCTCGGAATGGAACTGATTCTCTGGCACGACCATAGCAAAGGAGTAAGGTTATTTGATTTGGTACTTGGAATGTTACAAGCCTACAGTATATAGAACAGCAGGAGTAACATTAGTAGCAAAAGAACTAGCTAAATATATAATAGATATTGTGGGAGTACATGAGGTTCGGTTAAATGGGAATTACATATCTCAAATAGGAGATTACTTGCATTGTGGGGAAGGAAACAATAATCACCAATTAGGAAAAGATTCTTTATCCATTAAAGAATAATTAAAATCTGCGGTAAAAAAGGTCGAATTTATCAGTGACAGGTTATCGCATTTAATACTTAAGGATAGATGGTGCGATTTCGTACTTTTAAATGCTCACGCCCATACAGAAGTGAAAAACGACCATATATAAAGCACAGCTCCTATGAGGAATTTGAATATACCTTTGATCAGTCTTCTAGACATCACATGAAAATTTTATTAGGGAATTTCACTGCTACTGTAGGACGGGAGGATATTTTAAAACTGACTATTGGAAAAGAGAGGTTACACCTAACTAGTAATGATAATGGAGTAAGGGTAGTCAACTTTGCCACATTAAAAAGTTTAATTGTCAAAAGTACAACATTCTCCCATAAGAATATAGATAAATATCTACTTGGACTTCTCCAGATGGAATGACACACAACCAGATAGATCACATATTTATAGATAAACGAAGGTATACTAGTATTGTAGACATTAGAAACCTTGAGGGGAGGAATGCAATTGTGAAAATTATTTGGTAATTGGAGAACAAAAAAGGAAACGTACTAATGGGGGCAGATAAAAAAGTTATTTTTTTCCTTCACCATGTTAATAATGTCAAAAGAAGTGCTTATACAAATTTTGGTCACTCGACCGCAATTACTAGGGCCGTAAAACATAAGTTCATTAGGGTCCGTTAACAGAAAGAAAACAAACTTTCATTGGAAACATTTATTGGAACAGACACAGCAATTGTTGAGCTGTTTTTCAACGAATTTCGTCCTGGAATTGAGACATTTGTCATATCATGGGATCGACAGAGTGGTGTAAACGGCTTTCACACACTGGTGCGATTCCAGGTGGCTGACTTCTAGACATAAGGATACAAAAATTGATCCCATCGTATGACAAATGTCTCCATTCCAGTGGGGGATATGTTGACAAATAGCTCAACAATTGCTGTATCTGTTTCAATAAATATTTCCATGCAATTGTCCTTTTTTCCTGTAAACGACTCCAGGGAAAATCACTTTCTGGACAGCCTCGTAATTGCGGTCGAGTGGCCTAAATTTGTATAAGTACTTCTTTTGACATTACTTGCATGGTGGAAAAAATAAATAAATTTTTTATCTGCCCCCATCAGAATATTTGCTTGTAAGAGAAAGACAATCAGTAGCCAAGCGAGTAGAGCAACAAGTTAGTATTAGAAGATTCAATATTCCGAAATTAAAGGACGAGGAAACTAAGCAAAATTATTGTCAGGTCGAAAATTCAAATAGGTTTGTCGCTTTAGCAAGTTCGACGAACTTCTGTGAGAGTTAGTTGTTAATAGCGTATCAAAAAATATAAGAGGTATTATCAAAATTGCAGCTGAACAGAGTATATTTATTATGAAACTAAGAAAAAGAAACCGTGGTGTGATGAAGATTGTTCCATGGTAGTAGAAAGAAGGAAACAGACAAAATTAAAATCTTACTGGATCCAGTTGCGGCGAATAGAGATTATTATTTCAATGAAAGACAGGAAGCAAGTGTACACTTAGGAATAAAAAGAGAGATTACTTAAAGAAAAAAGTAAATGAGGTAGAAGCAAATAGTAAGAATAAAAGCATTACAGACCAGGGCTCAAAGAAATATAAGAACGGAAATCAGTAAAGGGTAAACGTGATCAAGGATGAAAATGCTGACTTCCTTGCAGACTCTCATTCAATCCTGAACAGATTGAAAAACTATTTTGGGCAACTACTAAATGTACATAGGGCAAACAGATATGATCGGAACGTAATTCAAATACCCATTTATACCCCAACCCACAATTTTTCTGAAGTCGAAGTTGCGATAGAAAATCTGGAAAAGTACATGTCTTAAGGTACCGATTAAATTCCAGTAGAATTAATACAAGAGAGTGGAAGCGCATCATCTAGCGATAATTATAAGCTTGTAGCCTACTTGCTATTTGGGAAAAGGAAATTTTACCAGAACAATGGAAGGAGTCCATAATTGTAACTATTTTTAAGAAGGGGGACAAGACTAAATGTTTAACTTTCGAGGAATATCACTTTTATTGACATCGTACAAAATTTTGCCCAAATTCTTTGAGAAGAAGAACTCCATAAGTATATGAAATTAATGGGGAATCATCAGTATTGTTGAGGCGTAATAGATTGACTATTGATAAGATATTTGCATTCGACAAACACTGGACGAACATTGAAGTATAAGGATAGAGTACATCAGTTATCTACAGATTTCAAACAGGCATATGACACGGTTAAGAAAGAAGTTTTATAATTATAATATTCTTATTGAATTTTGTATTCCCAAAAAAACTAGTTCGACTAATCAAAATGTGTCTTAGTGAAGCGTACACCAGAGTTCGCATAGGTCAGTTTCTGTCGGATGCATTTCCAATTCACTGCGGGCTACTTTTTAACTTTGCTCTAGACCAGGCATGTCAATTGATGGCCACAGGAGCAAGCGCGCGCTTTAAAGCCCAGGAGAGCCTGAGCGCTTTACAACGCAAAGGAAAGAGACAGACGAAAGGGGTGGTATATGCCGCTTGGTCGAGCTATATTCAGGGATAGCCAGCACTGATTCAATAGATAAAGGGAAGAGAACTTATTAAAACTGTATCCATATTAATTATTAGATTTGCCTGAGAAGTATAAGTGCATTATAAGAATGTAAGTTTTAATTTGAATGCTCATTTTTCACAAGTTTGATTTTTTTATTCTAAAAAAATTTTTCTCACCTTTTCGTATAGAAAAGTGAAATTTTCAGGTATAGGCCTATTTATTTAGTAGCCTTATAGAATATTTTCGTAAATCTAATATACCGTATATACGTATTACTGAAGATAGTGTATTGAAAATTTTGAAAATATTCGCATGGAAATTGTTTGTAAGGAAATGAATTAACAAAGCAACTACTGTTACATCATAAGCAAAAGATACGTGCCCATGTGTTGTAAAAATGTCAGCTCTATAGCTTCAGCACATTTCGAGAAAATAATGTAATATTCTGATGATAGGAAGTTGCTCACAAATATGACCTTAAATGCATAATGCGATAAGAGTTTTCTTATGAAATATTAGTTACACTTTAAACAGATACAGTACCTAGGTAACTTTGTTTTGTACTGTGATATTGTTTTGATTAGTTTATTGATTATTTTTGTAAGGCTAAAGATACCATCAATATAAATTCCAACTTATCATGTCATACTCATCTTTTCCTTTGGAATATCACTTTCCTCATGAATTATGTGTTTCATCCACTTAATACAGTATAATATAATACTACTATGGAATTTAAGTGAATATTCCTTCTTATCTCTATTATGTTATTAAGATTTAAAACACAAGTGCAATATTAAGAAATGAGTTTTAGTACTTTTGTTTTACAGACAATATAGATAATATTAAACAGAAAGAAGCCATATAAAAATAACGACATAAAATTTCACGTTCCATTTGAAGTTTGTGCACTACTGTTTTGTTAATCCAACAGGTTGCTTATTTATATACACAACCCTTCCTCTTTCCATACTTAGCGCTTGCTGCCCGCGCACGACGTCAAGGTCAGAAAAATGCGCTTGCTTTGACATCACTGCTCTAGAGTATGCCATTAGGAAAGTCCAGGATAACTGACAAGGTTTGGAATCGAACGGGGTACATCAGCTGCTTGTCTGTGCGGATGACGTGAATATGTTAGGAGAAAATCCACAAACTATTAGGGAAAACATGGGAATTTTACTTGACGCAAGTAAAGAGATAGGTTTTGAAGTAAATCCCCAAAATACAAAGTATATGATTATGTCTCGTGACCAGAATATAGTACGGAATGGAAATATAAACATTGAAAATTATTTTTTGAAGAGGTGGAAAAATTCAAATATCTTGGAGCAACAGTAATAAATATAAATGACACTCGGGAGGAAAATAAACGCAGAATAAATATGGGGAATGCTTGTTATTATTTGGTTGACGAGTTTTTTCATTCAGTCTGCTCTTAAAAAAGCTGAAGTTTGGAATGTATAAAATAGTTTTATATTGTTCTGTATGGTTGTGAAACTTGGACTCTTATTTCGATAGAGGAACAGAGGCTTAGGGTGTTTGGGAATAAGGTGCTTAGGAAAATATTTGAGGATAAGAGGGATTAATTTACAAGAGAATGGAAAAAGTTACACAACTTAGAACTGCAAGCATTGTATTCTTCGCCTAACATTAAATCCAGACGTTTGAGGTGGGCAGGGCATATAGCATATATTATGTAGGCGAATCCTGAAATGCAATTAATTTTGGTTGAGAGACCGGAGGGACTGAAACCTAGGGGGAGGCCGAGACGTTGATGGGAGAAAAATATTAAAATGGCTTTGAGGGGTTTTGTATATGATTGTAGAGACTGGATTAATCTTGCTGAGGATAGGGACCGATGCACAGTGGTCCGAATCGCTTAAAACCCGGACAAAAGTAATAACTTCTTTTCTAGTGGCCATATTAACTTGAAATTTGGTACACTTATTACCAGGGAACGGATTTATATGGACTAAAAATATATGAAATATGTAAATATATATGTAGTTATTTTTACCAAAATATGGAATTAAATATGGATTTTTACCAAAATATGGAATTAAATATGGACTTAAAATTATAAAAAAATGACTATGTACGTTAAATATTGGTACATTTTAATCAAACTAAACAAAAAATATAATGGACGTACCTTATCTTCCAATGTAGTTTCAACAAAACACAATTTTTATTGTCTGTTACCATAACAATAGGTTACAAACATTTCTTTCAAGTGCTGAAAAGTGAATCTTCTTCTATTGTCTCTGAGGATAGATTTATACTGACTAAAAGAGCGTTCGACGTCACAAGAAGTAACTGGTACATAATTCAATTTCACAATGTCTGCTGGGGATAAGTCCAAGTTAATCTTCACTGTTGATTCACCACTCATCACAGCAACAACCTTTTGTAGTTCTTCATATCCAGGGTTTTTTGAAAGTACAGTGTCCACCTTAGCTCTTACTGCATCTGCAACTTTACCTCTACCACGATTCAGTTGTTCCACAGTACTATTTATAATTTCAAAACTTTCAGATAGTGAAAGGTGCCTATTTTGGAGACTTTTGAGCGTTTTTATGATGCATGAAAATGTATGCTGAATGTGAGCTAAGTCATTCTTCACACTTATGTCACAGGTAACTGTTTTCGCAGTATCAATTGAGACTGCATCTTCAGAGTCCAATGCAAGGAGAACATTGTTAATAGAGTCTATATGTTCGGCATAATATTCAACTGCTTCTAGCCATGTACCCCATCTAGTTAAAATTGGCTTTGGTGGCAATGGAATTTCAGGGTACATTTCTTTCAACACGTTAACTCTACTGGGAGCTTTGAGAAATACTTTTTTCACTGATGAAATCAACAAATCTACTTTAGGGAAATTGTCTCTGACCACTTCTGCCACACGATGAAATGCATGCGCCACACAAGTAAAATGAGTCAATTTAGGATATACAACAGATAATGCTTGTCCAGCTTTGACCATATAAGGGGCAGCATCGCTAATAAAGAATAACACATTATCGTACATAATACCCTTTGGCCACAGGATACCCATAGCTTCGTTGAACAGTTTAACTATAGTTTTGTTATTGCACTTTTCTAGAACATCACAATGTAAAAGAATTCGTTCAGAATATTGTTCACTTAACAAACCGATAACTACATTACCAACAAGTCTACCTTCTTTGTCGGGAGTCTCATCAATGGAAACCCAAATTGAACTATCTTTAATTTCATCTCTTATCTTCTGTATTGTCTCATCGTAGATGGATGGAGCATACGTCTTCCTAAGTGTTGACTCATCCGGGATTGTATGTTGAGTATATTTTTCAAGGAATTCCCTGAAGACCTTATTCTTTAGTTTGTAGAGAGGAATATCAGCAGAGATGAGAGAACGGCACAGGTCGATGTTAAACTCAGATCTTACATTCGATGTTGTTGGTTGTGTTAAAAACAATTGTCTCTGCTTGGAATTTAGTTGTTTGTTGGCCTGATGTTTACTAGTTGTAATGTGTTGTTGCACCAGGAACTTTTGTGTAGATGATACTGCACACTGACACAAATTACAAAATAATATTTTATTGTCAGTTGATAAACCATCTTCTTTAAATTCTGAAATGTAACTTGTTAGTTTTGATTTTAAATTGACGTACTTTTGGCATATTTACCGTCTTTATAGTATGATTTACAAAACTGAACCTATGTGTACTCTGACTGGCATTTAACTGTTGAGCTGCACAACTGAAGTCTGTTAAAAATTTTAAATTAAATTAATACAGTTTTGTAACTTACTTTCCCATTGTTGATAGGACTGCTAATTTTCAAATAACTCTGATGTTAAAGGGATTACTGAACATGTGTTTAAATCTCTATTGTTGAAATGTATTTTTAAAAGTTAATGGAATTTTGTTTTGTTTTATTGTTAAACCTAATATAATATGGACTGTTTTATATGAAATATGGAAAATATATGGAAATTAACGAAAATATGTACTAAACTCTAAAATATGGAAAAATATGGAAAATAAAAGTAGGATTTTTCAACCCTACACATTGTGAAACATAAAGATAATGCAAAATATAAATTATATTAGCTTTATAAGTAAATATGTATTTACATATAAATCCTTTCCCTGCCAATGACCATAGATGATCACAAAATAGAAAGAGTGGACTATTTTAATTATCTGGGAACGATAATTAACAATAGAAACGATGAAAATCAGGAAATACAAAACAGAATACTTAAAGCTAATCGTTCTTATTATAATCTTTTACCCATGTTCAAATCTAAACAAATTCACCCAAATACCAAAATGAGGCTTTACAAGACAATGATACGCCCGGTATTAATTTATGGATGCGAAACATGGGTTATGACCAAAAAAAAAAAAAAACAGAAAACATAATCAATAGTTTTGAAAGGAAAGTGTTAAGAAGAATTCTCGGACCCGTTTGAGATAATGGGATCTGGAGAATGAGATATAACAAAGAAATTTACAATAGATACAAAGATTTGGAGATTTCAGTAATAGTGAAACTAAAAAAATTGGAATGGGCTGGACATGTTCAGAGAATGGACAATTCAAGCATACCGAAGATGGCTATGCAGGATCAGATATATGGCAAAAGACCTACTGGAAAACCTAGGAAAAGATGGAAGGACTCAATCTAGGAAGATTGTCAGCAGCTACTGAAGTGAGAACCCGGGATAGAGAAGATTGGAGGCAGAGAATCAAGAAGGCCAGGGCCCGTTTTGGGCTGTAGCGCCAATGATGATGATGATGATGATGATAATGATATTTTAGGGAATTTCTAAAATAGTATAGCCTATAAAAATAGTGGGTTTTCAGTGATTAGCGACATATGCAGTATCCTAATGAAATACGAAAAAATAGTAGACAATAGAAATATTTTGTACTACATCAAGCACCAATAATGTCATGTGCTATTGAAAGAATTTCTTGCAAAACAAAATCATTTCCTGTGACATCCACATATGTTCAAGTTCCGTAACTTATGAATGCACGTTATTATTCACTACAAAGATCACGACGAAAATGAACATCACAGCTCAAGCATGTGTTTACTAGTATAGCTTCAGAATGTCAGGAGTTGACTGTACTCCACGAACACGCAACGAGACACGTTTGTTTACATCCTTATCCGTTGCATTACCTGTTTTCGGCGTACTATAACCCAATGTGTCTTTAACTTCAGTCTTTAGGTAGCTGGAATACGGATCTAATGATGATGTAATGAATGTGGAATTCACTTTGAAGGATTTGAAATAGTTCTTTTTTTTAACGGAAAGACATTTTATGATGCCAAATTAATTCATTATTATTTTATTTCTGTCAATTTTTACAATCATACTAGTATTTATTTTCCATTCCTTGTTGGAAATGGAACCCGAATTGGCTGTGTTTTCAGCCCACTCTACTACATAAACCGCCAAAAGTTTCAGTTATCTCCCTGGTTATGATCGCTAATTTCTGGCACACATAGCAATCTACTGCCTGACTGTAATTCCTTATTTAAATATCATAACTACCGCAAATTCCAGTCAACATCAATAGTGTTGTCGCCGCCCTGCATGATTTGAGTAGTCCTAACACAGTCTAGTATGTACAGTCACGAAGCTCAGTACGTAATAAATATGCATCCATAGATAGTTGCTAACCACTAGGATCGCGACTATCGCCTCATTACGGACAATGCGAAATAGTACCAGCACAGTCTATTGCTCCTAGTACCCCCATAAACTCAAGCTTCGTGGCTGTATATACTAGACTGCGGTCCTAGTCTTGTTACGCGAGCAGCTCCCCGCGAACCTGTTTGTGCATTCGCCGCGGAGCGATATTCCTCCCTCGACCACAACGCACGTTCAGCTGTCAACGCGAGGAACCTTTTGTGACCTGGCTCTGATGAATGGGGCAGAGTTTATGTAGGAGTCCACGTGCACACACGTGACACGTTGCAAGATAACGGGTGACGATGCAGCATCTCCCTCCGCATGGCATGAATTGTATCTCGTCATTTATTTAAAACAACGAAATAAAGTAGTGAGTTCCAAACATAGGTGTTGCGCGCCTACTTTCGGAGGCGTCATAAATACCTCAAGTTGACAGCGCCATGAATGCTCTGCCTGCGCTTTTACACTCATGACATCTGCGCAGGAAACTGAGATTGGGTTATACATTAGTAATCATACACTAACCCTGATTCACACATTCCCTGTTCCAAAAATAAAGAATCTTCGTTTACAAACAACAAACATACCTAAATACGTGGCCATAGGGGTAGCTCAAGCGGCAGGGGTAATTGTTTAGTGTTGTGGCCCGAATTTCCTGGCATTTGCCTAACGATTGAGAGAAAACCCTGAAAAACCTCAACCAGGAAATTCAAACTTGGCCGGGAATCGAATCCGGGCCCTCTGCGTAAGAGACCAGCGCGCTGACCCCTACTCCACAGAGGTGGTCTCTACTGTTTTTATCTCTAATTCAAACACATAATATTTCATCAAATAACAATAATAAAATAAGGTAAGGAATAAACATTTTTTTTTCAGAACTTGTGTAAACGGTCTTGAATGGTTACTGATATCATGCCTTCAATTGCCATGTCTACATTTAATGATTTAAAATTTATGTTATATTCTTCATTTGGCTAGAAACTTTTGTGTCACACTCTAGTTAGACAATTTTAATCGATTATTTAACGACACTGTATCTACTATGATGTTCTTTAGAGTTGATGGAATTGTTAATAGCGAAATATTTGGTCAAATGAGGCTGAGGATCGATTCTCGCTTCGTTTTTTCCGAGGTTTTCCTAATCGTAAGGCCAATGTCAGGTAATCTATGGTGAATCCTCAGCCTCATTTTACAAAATATTATTTCGCTATTAACAATTCCATCAACTCTAAAGAACATCATAGTTGATACAGTGTCGTTAAATAATCGATTAAAATTGTCTAACTAGAGTATGACATAAAAGTTTCTAGCCAAATGAAGAAAATAACATTAATTTTAAACCATTAATGTAGACATGACAATTGAAGGCATGATATCAGTAACCATTCAAGACCGTTTACACAAGTTCTGAGAAAAAAGAATGTTTATTCCTTACCTTATTTTATTATTGTTATTTGATGAAATATTGTGTGTTTGAATTAGAGATAAAAACAGTAGAGATCACCTCTGTGGAGTAGGGGTCAGCGCGCTGGTCTCTTACGCAGAGGGCCCGGGTTCGATTCCCGGCCAGGTTTGAATTCCCTGGTTGAGGTTTTTCAGGGTTTTCTCTCAACCGTAAGGCAAATGCCAGGAAATTCGGGCCACAACATCCCTGAATATCACCGGCCTCATTATTACCGAAATCATATTCATAACAAATCAGTAATACAGATACAGTCGCCATCTAGTGCACAACAATCGAACCAGTCTGAACAATAGTAAACAGGCCTTCAGATTTCAACCAAAGATTAACTCACGATATGACGAAAGATGTTAAAGCGAGTAGAAATAACAGCGAGGAGAAGAAAACAGTAGCATCAAAGTTGACACACTTGTGAAAATATCCAAAAATTAATTTTAAATTTGCAGAAATAAATCGTTATTGATTCCAGTCACAAAAATACTTGTTACGCTAATGCTTTTATTGACAAATTGACCTAATATTGACGCATGTTTATGTAAGTTTTATCTGAATGATGATAATAGGTTACTAAATTTATGCGGAAATTTTGGCAATAATTTCCTTTTGTTAGATTAACCCTTTCTCTCGCCTTTGTGACAGGATACTAGAACAGCTGACTGTCCCTTAGTTAATAACAATGATGCTGAGTGACACTCTTATTTTGTGTCTGTAATTAATGTATAAACCTATGTTTTTACTTTTTGTTTGTTCTTTTTCTTTTTGTATCATTTAGTATGTTAGACCAATTTTTATTATTTTCAATTTGTTTTTATATGTTCAGTGTGGGGAATGGTGATAGAAACTGGATTAATCTTGCACAGGATAGGGACCGATGGCGGGCTTATGTGAGGGTGGCAATGAACCTGCGGGTTCCTTAAAAGCCATTTATAAGTAAGTATTTATATGTTCAGTTGTTTTTTTATGTCATATTCATTCTGTCACTCGTTATTACTGTAGATTAATTTGCATTGATGTATTATTTTTCTTGTAGTTGTATTGCATTTCTGGTGATGTGGAAGGGATGGCTTGATGGCCTTAACTCCACCAGAGTAAGTAAATAAATAAATAATAATAATAATAACAATAATAATAATAATAATAATAATAATAATAATAATAATAATAATAAACATGCATTCCTTATTTCTCAGATTGGGTTTTAAATGTGTTTTATTATTGAGAATCCCACCTTTCTTTATATTCACAAAAAATATCTGAAATTAAAACTTCTTTTTCTACAAGTTTCCTGTGAAGGACACAAATTATACAAATTAATAATAATAATAATAATAATAATAATAATAATAATAATAATAAAACACTGCTCGGGAGGAAATTAAACACATTATACTTATGAGAAATGCCTGTTATTATTCGGTTGAGAAGCTTTCACCATCCCGTCTGTTGTCAAAAAATCTGAAAGTTAGAATTTATAAAACAGTTATATTACCGGTTGTTCTTTATGGTTGTGAAACTTGGACTCTCACTTTGAGAGAGGAACAAAGGTTAAGGGTGTTTGAGAATAAGGTGCTTAGGAAAATATTTGGGGCTAAGAGGGATGACGTTACAGGAGAATGGAGAAAGTTACACAACACAGAACTGCACGCATTGTATTCTTCACTTGACATAATTAGGAACATAAAATCCAAACGTTTAAGATGGGCAGGGCATGTAGCACGTATGGGCGAATCCAGAAATGCATATAGAGTGTTAGTTGGGAGGCCGGAGGGAAAAAGACCTTTAGGGAGGGCGAGACGTAGATGGGAAGATAATATTAAAATGGATTTGAGAGAGGTGGGATATGAAATGGATTAATCTTGCTCAGGATAGGGACCAATGGCGGCTTATGTGAGGGCGGCAATGAACCTCCGGGTTCCTTAAAAGCCAGTAAGTAAGTAAGTAAGTAAGGAAGGAAGTAAGTAAGTAAGTAAGGCCTACTTATAGTTTTGAATTCTAATTTCTAATGTGTTTCACTAGTCATTTTCGTAGTTGTCTGTAACACACTCACAATTTTTGGCATTTTCTTCACCAGATGTCAGACGACAAGAAGACAATAATGTTTGTCATTAATGAAATGCAGTAGGTGTTCAAGCCTCAGAGATGAAAACCCTGTGAGGTATTTTAGCCGTACAGAAGACACGAAGAGACAGGATACTAAACGACATAGTCAGGGAAACTCCGAAGGTTAAAAAATTAACAACACAATTAGAAAATACGAGATTGCAATGGTTTGGACACCTTAACGGATTGAAAAGGGAAGGGCTGCCAAAGAGAATATTAAATTTAAAAGTGAAAGGAAGACGACCAACGGGAAGACCACACGAAAAATGGATAGATGAAATTCAGAAGAACTTACAAGAACGGGGATACAAATGGGTTGAAATAAATAGAAAAAAGCTTGGGAAGACAGAGACGAATGGAGACATATTTGGAATCGACCTTCCGAAAGGAGTAGGCCTCCACGATAAGATAATGATGATGATTATGATCATGATGAGTAGGTAGTAAATTTATTGTTTTTAAGTTTTTTTTAATGTGTGTCACTTCTCAGAATCTCAATCCTTTACATCGCTTTCACTGTCATGGTCATTTTCTTCACCTGCTGCCAGACGATCAAAAACAGATGTGGATTGATGGTTTGAAAGAATGCATTCTAGATCATTCTTTATGTCATCTGTTTGGAAGGCTTTATTTTCAGTTCGCCAGCATAAAATCTAGAAAAATTACACAGATTTGGGGTTTTCTTGTATTAGGAAAATGCCTACATAGACAGTCTGGTCTTTGTTTTCCTGCCTCAATCTGTTCCCATTTTCAATTAATATGCTCTTTCCCATGAGCGTTTTTTTGTCTAATTGCATTAAGCTTCCAAGATGAAGCCTGCTTCATTCGTTTGCTATCGGTCTCTCCATCATCACTTGAAAAGTCATTTTCATTCATCGTATACATAAAATTATATGCACATGTCATTAATTCGCGTTACTATGATTCCTACTCCCACATATATCACTATAAAAATCACTTATAAATACCTGTTTCACATTAAACTAATATTTCAATAAATGAGTAAATACGTACAGTATTGTTAAGTTTTAACACAACCCTGGAGAAACACTGCCTTCACAACACAGCCACAAAACTAACAGCTCCTTTCTCGCTCAACTGCAAGACTTCTCTAGCGAGAACTTTTTCGACGCATGGACTTGAATGGTTCTTAAATGCAATATATAAAAATTACAGTTTAAAATCACTTCCTCGAACGGAACTAAATAGATGGTAAAGAAAACGAAGTAGCTGATTGCATAAAAATCTCAATTTCGGACAAAAGTGGACTTGAATGGTTTTTGGTCTCACCGCTTCTACTTTCTTTCACCAAACCTCTTAGTAACCACATTATATGATGAACAGAGATGGAAAAATTCTTTAGTAAACAAGATATAAGCATAATCAATACCCGAGTTAGGATATACTTCGTAACAAATCGTAACAGCATTCTCTCTTGGAAGGGAGGTCATAAATACTCACCCCTGCATTATATTTTGTAAAAGTTTCTACTATGGATGACATCCCCTTCTTATACACTGTACGTCAAAGTGAATCGCGAGTGAAATCATGAATGAAGGTATAATGGAGTGGTATGATGGAAGGCCGTCATGTTCTATCATCGACCATAGGCCTATATGATCTCAAGGAATACAGTCTCTTTTCAATAACAGCACCGAAGTGTCTTCTTATGTGAACACGGTGGTAGTTATAGAGTGAAGTTACGTGTAGTGCAGTGCAGTTTTATGAAGATGGAATAAGCAACATCACGTATTTTCAAATCGCATGTGCTTAAAAAGAAATTTGGAAGTCAATATTTCACAGTAAAAACAGAAAAAGTGGTAAGTTGTTTAACTTAATTTGTCAGAAAGCAAAGAGAGTAAAGAAGCATTTTCAGCTATACAATCTGGAATTTTTCAATAAGTATGAAATGATGGTATCTGCTAATATTCCGTTTTCTAAAGCTTACGATTCTCATTTCAGAAACGTTATTAACAGGGAACGGATTTATATGGACTAAAAATATATGAAATATGTAAATATATATGTAGTTATTTTTACCAAAATATGGAATTAAATATGAATTTTTACCAAAATATGGAATTAAATATGGACTTAAAATTATAAAAAAATGACTATGTACGTTAAATATTGGTACATTTTAATCAAACTAAACAAAAAATATAATGGACGTACCTTATCTTCCAATGTAGTTTCAACAAAACACAATTTTTATTGTCTGTTACCATAACAATAGGTTACAAACATTTCTTTCAAGTGCTGAAAAGTGAATCTTCTTCTATTGTCTCTGAGGATAGATTTATACTGACTAAAAGAGCATTCGACGTCACAAGAAGTAACTGGTACATAATTCAATTTCACAATGTCTGCTGGGGATAAGTCCAAGTTAATCTTCACTGTTGATTCACCACTCATCACAGCAACAACCTTTTGTAGTTCTTCATATCCAGGGTTTTTTGAAAGTACAGTGTCCACCTTAGCTCTTACTGCATCTGCAACTTTACCTCTACCACGATTCAGTTGTTCCACAGTACTATTTATAATTTCAAAACTTTCAGATAGTGAAAGGTGCCTATTTTGGAGACTTTTGAGCGTTTTTATGATGCATGAAAATGTATGCTGAATGTGAGCTAAGTCATTCTTCACACTTATGTCACAGGTAACTGTTTTTGCAGTATCAATTGAGACTGCATCTTCAGAGTCCAATGCAAGGAGAACATTGTTAATAGAGTCTATATGTTCGGCATAATATTCAACTGCTTCTAGCCATGTACCCCATCTAGTTAAAATTGGCTTTGGTGGCAATGGAATTTCAGGGTACATTTCTTTCAACACGTTAACTCTACTGGGAGCTTTGAGAAATACTTTTTTCACTGATGAAATCAACAAATCTACTTTAGGGAAATTGTCTCTGACCACTTCTGCCACACGATGAAATGCATGCGCCACACAAGTAAAATGAGTCAATTTAGGATATACAACAGATAATGCTTGTCCAGCTTTGACCATATAAGGGGCAGCATCGCTAATAAAGAATAACACATTATCGTACATAATACCCTTTGGCCACAGGATACCCATAGCTTCGTTGAACAGTTTAACTATAGTTTTGTTATTGCACTTTTCTAGAACATCACAATGTAAAAGAATTCGTTCAGAATATTGTTCACTTAACAAACCGATAACTACATTACCAACAAGTCTACCTTCTTTGTCGGGAGTCTCATCAATGGAAACCCAAATTGAACTATCTTTAATTTCATCTCTTATCTTCTGTATTGTCTCATCGTAGATGGATGGAGCATACGTCTTCCTAAGTGTTGACTCATCCGGGATTGTATGTTGAGTATATTTTTCAAGGAATTCCCTGAAGACCTTATTCTTTAGTTTGTAGAGAGGAATATCAGCAGAGATGAGAGAACGGCACAGGTCGATGTTAAACTCAGATCTTACATTCGATGTTGTTGGTTGTGTTAAAAACAATTGTCTCTGCTTGGAATTTAGTTGTTTGTTGGCCTGATGTTTACTAGTTGTAATGTGTTGTTGCACCAGGAACTTTTGTGTAGATGATACTGCACACTGACACAAATTACAAAATAATATTTTATTGTCAGTTGATAAACCATCTTCTTTAAATTCTGAAATGTAACTTGTTAGTTTTGATTTTAAATTGACGTACTTTTGGCATATTTACCGTCTTTATAGTATGATTTACAAAACTGAACCTATGTGTACTCTGACTGGCATTTAACTGTTGAGCTGCACAACTGAAGTCTGTTAAAAATTTTAAATTAAATTAATACAGTTTTGTAACTTACTTTCCCATTGTTGATAGGACTGCTAATTTTCAAATAACTCTGATGTTAAAGGGATTACTGAACATGTGTTTAAATCTCTATTGTTGAAATGTATTTTTAAAAGTTAATGGAATTTTGTTTTGTTTTATTGTTAAACCTAATATAATATGGACTGTTTTATATGAAATATGGAAAATATATGGAAATTAACGAAAATATGTACTAAACTCTAAAATATGGAAAAATATGGAAAATAAAAGTAGGATTTTTCAACCCTACACATTGTGAAACATAAAGATAATGCAAAATATAAATTATATTAGCTTTATAAGTAAATATGTATTTACATATAAATCCTTTCCCTGGTTATTAAAAACTACACAAATCGAGATCTCCTAAGTAGAACAGCTCTTTAGCAATAATATTTATCTAAATGTTATGAATTAATCTGGAATCAAGAAATATTCCAATGCCAGAATGTCCTGAAACTTATGCTGCACATATCTAAAATTACTAACATACTTTCCACAGTTTGAGACATCTGGCCGACATCTAAACCAGAATCAAATACCTTATATGATTTATATCCTACAAATAAAAGCGTATACCATATACCATAAGTATAAATATAAGGTATAAATCATATAGAACCTATAAATATAGAATATAAATACAATTTAATAGACATCAATTTATTACCAATATCAATCCTAGAAATTTAATATCCAAATCAACCACCTAAAAATCTAACTAATAATACTAAAGTCTTTAAATAAAAAGTTAAGCAAATCAAGTTGACCACTAGTATCCAGAATACAAAGCAGAGGTTAACTTAAAAATGAAATAAAATATGATTTGCGGAGGGAATACAAAACAATGATAAATTTAAAAAATAAAGTACAATTTGATTTCGGAGAAACATGAGATGAAAGTGCAATGAAGAATAATGAAATGAAGTAAATAATATTTCGTACTGTTATGCAAGTGCTTGTGTAAAATGGATAATGAATCTCTCAATATCATTAGACAAATTTTGTTAATGTTCTCACTAAAAAATTTAAGAGAAAGGAGAATCGTTTTGGTTAACTTATGGGGTTAGGTAGGCCTACCCCTTACAGCAGTAAACGTTTGGAAATATTCAACTTTTTTCCCCTCCATTACTGTATCTTGTACAATAATGAAACTTAGTATGTGTAAAACACTCTCCTTCTGCTACATGAAAAAGATATTTTTACGATTTAAAAAAATTATTTACATATTTTTTTTCCAAAATTCAATTCACTGTGCGGTGATGAAGCTTTTCCCACATAACTAAAAAGCTGTCCAACATTCTGTGATGAAATTTTTTGTGTGTATTTATGCATATCATATCTACAATACTGTATGTTGCAAGATCACTTCTTTAACTTTAATAGATTGTCTGATAAAAAAAAATTCATTTAAAAATGGTCAAATATCAATATTTTCTTCTAACACACATTAAAAAAAAAACGTTATTTATTAAGGAATGTAGTTGAAAGAGCATGATAGTGTAAATATGAGTTTCAGCAATAAAATAAAAGCGAAAGAACATGAAAAAGTTACCAAATTTATGAGTTACGAGGGAAACGCTTCATCACTGCACAGTGAACTGCCATCATTCTGAATTTTGAAAAAAAAAAATATATATATATATAAATAATATATATATATATATAATTTTTTTTAAATCGTAAATTTTTTTTTTTTTCATATAGCACAAGGACAGTATTTTACACATACGTATTTTCATTATTGTACAATATACAGTAATGGAGGGAAAAAATGCTGAATATTTCCAAAAAATTTACTGCTGTAAGCTATACCTAACCACTTAAATGAAGTTCCTCTAGCGTCAAAAAGAAATCCTTTCACTTCCCTTGTAGTAATATTCATTTTCATCTTCAGAAGCAAATTCGCCTGTTCAGCAACCTCAAGTTATTTACAAATTGCCTTTAAGGAGCACGGAGATTCATTGCCGCCCTCACATAAGCCCACCATCGGTCCCTATCCTGTACAAGATTAATCCAGTCTTTATCATCATATCCCACCGCCTTAAAATACATTGTAATATTATTCTCCCATCTATGTGTCCGACGAGAAAATACTGGGTAACTTTCAGTGCTGGACCCCGGACTCATTTCACCGGCATTATCACCTTCATTTCATTGAGACGCTAAATAACCTAGATGTTGATACAGCGTCGTAAAATAACCCAATAAAATAAATCTATGTCTCCGCCTCCCCAAAGGCTTTTCCCCCTCAGATCACGCAACTAACACTCTATATGCATTTCTGGACTCACTCATACATGATACATTCTATGCCCATCTCAAACGTCTGGATTTAATGTTTCTAATTATGTTAGGTGAAGAATACAATGCGTGCAGTCCTGCGTTGTTTAACTTTCTCTGTTCTCCTGCAACTTTATACTTATTCTGCAATCTGTAGCATTATAAATGTTCTGAATGATAGCAATTAGACAAGCTACATCGAATCATAATGTGCAATATTTAATTTCGCACCAATTGCTTTATGTGACGTTGAGATAAACTTTTTCTCGACATAAATATTGTTTCGCGAAAAGGAGAAGATTCACTTTCAATGCATTTAAAAACAGCTCATTGTTCGTTGCAAGTAGATGATAAAGTTGAAGACGCCAATTAACATTAATGTGAACACTCGAAATATTACGTCATTATAATCTACGTATGTAAAGTTTGCTTCAATTGCGTTGTACGTTGCATATAGGGTACCAATTGTCACAATTAAAATTCAGTCATAAGTATATTAATTAAATTAAATATATTTCAGTTTAAATGTCCCGCACAGTGTGCAAGTTTTTATGTTCAACATTAATATACTTCGTCTTCATGCCTGAAACCTGCGTTTATTTACTAAATATGTTAAGCAGATCTCACAGTCAGTTATATTGTATGGTTGATTGCCAGGCAACTTCGATTCCAAGGTAGCAAATATTCTGTCTCTAATCGTAAAATATCGTACAAAATAATAATATTACATAAGGTAAACATGACTAGGTGTCTATGTAAAGTATACTATTCTCAGTGTGACTGCACATTCCACTGCCACAAATGTTCAAAGTGTTGTTCATTTACTTGGATACAGTGCCTCACTCGATCTTGACATTCCTTTGTCAGTCTTAGGGTTTTGCTTATGTAATGTGTTGGAGAACATAATTTCAATGCAACCATTGATGCCGTCTCTGTATGAAAAAAAAACATACTGTTTCATACATATGCAAAGAAAACGCCTAGGAAAGAGGTCTGGTGACCATGGAGGCCATGACTGAGGTCCAGTATGTGCAATCCACTGCACATCAAACATGTTCTTTAATTTCTTATGAACTTTCATAGTATAATGTGCTGTGGCTCCCAAGGGCGTCGCCAGCTTCCAAGCTGGGAAAGAAGCAGACATAATAAACTATAAACATTTGTATTGATAGAAAATAATTGATATTTAATTAATTTTTATTTTATTAATAGAATAGAATAGCAAATATAATACAATATGAAGCTACGAAAAATTCACAATATGAAATAGTTACAAAAATTGATAATTATTGAAAAGTAGTTTTCTTTTGTTCAGTGCAAATTTTTCAACTACTCTTTGAATAATGTAATCGTAGTTGTCAAACACAAATTTTCTATGTAGACTCATCATAGTCTGTCTGTTTAACCGGTCCTCTTCCACAGTTTTTCGTAGCTATGTCTTGATCCTTTACAGACTGCTGAAAGAGCGCTCTAGTGTGCTGGAGGTGCATGACTGGTGGAGCAGTATCAGGAGAGCTTTGTTCGCCAGCGGAAAGAAAGGTTCAGTCTCCTTTAAGACTTGGAAGACGACAAGGTCTTTTAGTTCTTCACTACTCAATTTCTTGTCCTTCCATATTTTGTACCAAGGATCCAACCCTGCTTCTAGTCCCTCCAAATGGTAAAAGCTATAGAATGAAGCTGCCTTTTCCTTTAATTCATCGATTGCCATGAGTAACATGTTACGAAACATGTAAATATAAAGGCAGTTATATTGTCAGTATAAAACCGTATTTCTAAAGAAGAAATAATAGATTCCAGGTACGGAATTACTGAAGATCTTCTACAAAATTCCAAGGGATTTATTGTTGGATGGTTGCTGTGCTGCTGTCTACCAACAATTCGTGGTATATTCAGATCCAGTTCCTCGGCAATTTGATTAGGTACCTTCTTTTAACATTTCACCGGTGATTTTTTCTTCATCCTCTCGATGGTGCCTAAACATTTCCACAATGCGTCGAATGTGCTGCGAGGCTCACGATATCCAAGGTCTTGGACTAGAGAGCATTCATTGCTAGTTCTAACACTACAGAGTATTTGACGATCAAAATGACAGCCATGATGAATAAAAGCTTACAAGTCGCTGAATGCAGCTGAAAGTCGCTTTTTCTTGTGGCGGCATTTCCTTCAACGGAAAGGATTTCTTACAACTACATTATTTGTACTAATTGCTCCTTAAACATTCTGATGCAATTGTGTTTTTCAGGCCATCTGGTCTAGTATATGCGTGGAATGTTTGGTATCAATTTTCTTTTCAAGAACAATTCGCGGAAAAACGTAATAATGTCCTTTATGATTCCTACAGTATTGCAAATTTCATTATATTATGTTCAAATCAGTTACGACTAGATTTATTTTAAGTGAAGAGCAATGAAAGAACAATGAGTTTTGAAAATTTTCCCGCAATATTTATTGCTTGGACTGTATCTTCTTTACCAGACATCGTAGAAAATCCCACAAAACCCAAGCCTACGCATTTCTCGGGATCCAGTTTTTCGCTTGTGACAAAATCGTCAATGGCTAACGCAATGATTTTTGCGTCAAGCGTTTCCAGTTCAACAAAGTCAACAAATTCCTCTTTGATTTCATCGGCCTCTTTGTCGAAATACCGCAACCCAATGGATCGCTTCTCCTTCCCAGAAATATCAGCCGTTTCATCTGTTAGTAAGCTACAAGCTTCTTTCACTTTATTCACGATGCTCTCCTTTATAGTAGTACCACATAAAGAAATGATTTCTTTCTGAATCTGAATTGATTGGTATGTGGCATTTTTCTTCCCATGTTCAACATGTTTTTTAAATGATTGGTCTCCAGCATCATTTGTAAACGGCATATATCTTTCATCACTCCCTCGTCATGATGCTTACCCTCGTCATGAAGCGGTAAATCGTGCGTACCAGAAAATGTCACATATGAAATTATTGAAAATATTACCTTCCTATTTTCTTCTAGAGATTTTCTTACAAAACTGTTAATTTAGATGTTTACTACCACATCCTGTAGGAACGATCTTGCAGCTTCAACAGAAGTAATATCCCATTGGATGTTTGTACGTCCTTTACCAATCTCATACACATCTTTATATTTCGTGAAAGGTCTTATCAAATAGACAAGAAGCCCTCTCACAGAACTTTGATTTGGTGGAAATACGTTAAAATACTTGCTAAATGTACCCTTAGTGCCCCTGGAATAAAGAATGCGGAAAGTATGGGGAGGGAGACGAGTTAGGATAGCAAACCACAATACATGTCACAAGAAAAACCAGTGAGTGAAGCGCAAAGGACGAAGAATAACAATTAGTGGTCAGTGAACATGTAGAAGTATCACATCTAATAACGAACCTGTTTTGTAGATGATGAAACAATGACTATAGTGAAACTATTATTAGTAAGCAAAGAGATTTTTTTATTATTATATCTTACTTAACGACGCTCGCAACTGCAGAGGTTATATCAGCGTCGCCGGTGTGCCGGAATTTTGTCTCGCAGGAGTTATTTTACATGCCAGTAAATCTACTGACATGAGTCTGCCGCATTTAAACACACTTAAATGTCATCGATCTCGCCCGGGATCGAACCCGCAACCTCGAGCATAGAAGGCCAGCGCTATACCAACTACGCTACCGAGGGCGACGTAAGCAAAGAGAGACAGATGCAATAAAAGTATGTTGAGTTGACGATCTAGGATAGCAAAACACAGAATAAAGAAAACAAGTGAGATAAAGAAGTGAAAGATATTGGGAGAAATCATAATAGACTACTGTAGGAAGTTCATTGCAATGCTGACTAACAATCTGCCACACTGGTCAACAAAATCAAACTTTTTTAATAATCAGAAATGAAAATAATTAAGAGAACTTAACATAGGATTAGGCAATTAATTGGTAAATTTTAATCCTATGTTATATTTGTGAACATTGGTTATAAACATTTTCAATTGTGATTGTTCTTTATCATATACGTAATTGTTTTTGCCTCTCTTCTTCCGGATTCATGCCTGCAGACGCCGTCTTCCAGAAACCAAACGCCAATCCTATTTTATTGCGTATATTAATTATTTATTTTGTCTTCTTCTTCTACTTTCTGCTTATCTACAGTGCGGATTTTGAACTCCCGACCATGAGCGTTTGCTCATTCGGGGTTAAATTCTTTAATTTATATTTCTGTTTTATGTATATAATAATTTTATAATGTGTCTTTGTTTCTATTATATTTAATTTGTATTTTGTGGGTTTCTTATTGTAATAATTACAATAATAAATGTATATTTAAATTAAAAAAAATAAAAAATATAAATTACAACAAATACTATAATGATCTGCCCTTAAGCTTGAATAACTTCAAACAGTAAACGAAAGAAAATATAAATCAACTGCAGACTGTTCTTTGCTATGGTGTACTTCACGATTTTAAATCACAAAACATAAATATATACCTAAGATAACTGTCAATTTCGAATAGAATAACGCATTCAATTTGGCATGTGTGCCACACAGAATAAAAGCATCGACGTTCAGTTGTTATTATTACCAATTACAACAGCAGGACAGGCACTTCCAAAGATTCCGCTGTGGTAAACTTAAGATTTAAAGGAAGGAAAGAATACCGTCGACTATATTGCTCTGACTTTTTCATAGAACTATGGCAGTCACAATGCTTCAATTTAACCTGATGACCCCTCATGGTTTATGTCACAATGAGAGGTCTGTTTTGCGTATCTATTTCAATAAAGATCTTCTCTAAATCTATAAATGAGAAATAAATAGGTAGATTGTACTTTTCTAGTCCAAATAAAATATTGTCTAATAGTAAATATATTATCTGTCGAGATCTTCCAGATCTTTATCCACTTTGTTCCTCCATTCTCAATTCTGTAACAAATATGGATGTGAGAGTGTACACGTTAAAGTCCATCGTTGGATAGCTTTGTCTCCTGCAGAGTCGACATAAAGAGAATGCATTCCACTTGATCGATTAGTTTAGACATCCAACAGATGGACTCTTGTCAAAGGAGGATCAACATTCATATTACATGATGCCTCAAAGTGTGTTATTCAGCCTAATTAAGGACAAATGTACCACATTCTCCTCTAGTATTCTCTGTTTATCCCAATGTGTATGAAGCACTTTATAGCTCTTCAGACAATTCAAATAGATGAAAAATGGTTTCTGTGGTTAGTAAGCGGATAGACAGGCAGACAGACAGACAGACAGACAGACAGACAGACAGACAGACAGACAGACAGACAGAGAGACAGAGACAGATAGACGGGAATGAGGGGATACGGTCAAAAGAAATTAGGGGTAAAAATTAATGCACAATGCATTGATAATACGTATTTACGTACATCATCACTTGCATACCTGAACTTCATATGGATCAGGAATTGCAGAAACAGCACATGTCACTATTTGTGGCGAAATGAGTGTATTCGAGTTTCATGGACTGTTGATATAGGGCTATCATTCCACGCAGAAACCACATATGTCAGTATAGCCGTCTCACATTTGGAGATCTGTGAAATCCTGGAAGAGCGCAGAAACAACTCATGCCAAAGACGTGCCGACAAATTGGTTCCGATTCCAGACGGCAGACATCTACGACACAAGGATACAAAAATTGATCCCACTGAATGACAAATGTCTCAATTCTGGTGGTGAATACGTTGAAAAATAACTCAACAATTGCTATATCTGCTCTAATAAAACTTTCCATGAAATTTTGTTCTCTTTCTGCAAACGGCCCCAGGGAAACTTATTTTTTACGCCCTCGTAATTGCGCTCGAGTGGCCAAAATTTGTGTAAGTACTTCTTTTGACATTATTAAAATGCTGGAAGAAAAAATATTAATTTTTTATCTGCCCCCATGAGAATGTTTGCTTGTAAGTACAAAGGAGAATACCATATTTACATTCTTCATTGGCATATCCAGACAAAATCGTGCCAATTCAAAGAGAGAAGCTTGACGATATACGCAAACTAATGCGTTAAATATCAGATGAATATAAAGAATTTTACAATAATATTCTTCTGTGGTTATTGTGGAAAAATAAGTTCATTTATATGTTGAACTTATGTATTAAGTACACAGTAGGCCTATGCATATATTATATCCCTAATTTGACAAATAAACTTTAGTTGAACTGAAATTATTATACTACAATTTTGATTCCTTGCAGAAACAGCACATGTCAAGCTAATATATGTGAATGGTGAATTTGCAAAACAACTTCAGTCCACATTTTGGGGGTTTTCAGTAGAGAGCATGATTATGTTACTGTATGCAAGGGGCATCGTTTAGTAGCAGAAAGACTTTAATCCACGACTTTTGTATAGTTTTATTAGCAGTAGAATATTTGGTTAAGGGGTAAAGTGACTTTAGCGCTGGTCTTAAGTTGTTTTTCCTGTCACGTAATGAAGAAACTTACATAATATGTAATTTTAATCATACACTCAGCTGACAAATTGTTTTTTGTCTGTTGTAATTGGTAATTCTTCCTGAACTTATCTCACGTTTACCATTCCTCCCAGCGTATCCTTCAGTAGGCAGTTCTATTCAGCTAGTGACACAACGAATTCCCTTTTTACTTCTTGATCATTTTCAGCGTCAATCTATCTCCCCACTTTGTAACACAGTGGTTCATCCCTGATCAATGAAAGCAAAACTCAAGATATTTGTAAAATGGCTAAGTAGATTCATGATGAAGACGTCCATACATTTTACGAAAACATTATAGCGTGGGAGATAACAAAGAATTGAAAGATGAAACTAAGCTGTGATCTCGTTATAACACTCCTAAGAGTTGTCTGTGCTCTTGTGATTAACAAATTGTTCAAAATAATGTTGTTTAACAATTGCAATAAGGTTATTTTATGATTTTGGTATAAATATATTTAGTTAAACATGTTTATGTGTGTCATTAACCTAATAATTATGACGCACGATTGAAGTCTTCAAGATAATTAATTTTTTTACGACCTGAAGAAGAATACAAAAGTACGAATTTTTATAATAAAACTATTTCTCTTAAATAAAAAAAATTATATCGTAACAATATATGCTTCAGCGAGGCTAAAAACAGTTTTCTTTAATTTTCTCAAAACTACTTCTAGGGACTTAAGTCGTTTTGCAAATTCACCATTCATATTGATTTATTTCATTAACAATTCATTAGAGTCCAATAAATTTGGTATAAAATGACACATCTATTAGGCTTCTGTTTGAAGAAGCCAGTACTATAACCAATGATGTGGTCTACCACCAGTAATTCCGTTTTTTTGTATCTACTGAAAAATTTTGTTTTCATGACACGTGCTGTTTCTGCAATCCCCGATTCATATGTACAGTACAATATAAAAGTTACAGAAAATATGAGAATTAACTAAAGATACTTGTAAGTTCGTCTTACTCTTCTCATTGTATTAATAGGCTCCTATCCGAAATTAATGCCAAAATCACATTCCTTTCTCTGTTGATTTATAAAATGTTTACTTGTGTCCTTCAGTATATTTGAGATATATATATATATATATATATATATATATATATATATATATATATATATATATAATGTATTCTAGAACATATTCCGATTCTTACTACAACATAAATTTCCTCATAGTAAGTAGTAGGTGTTTTCATATATTAAATTCAATAAACTCGCAATGTGACGTAGCAGCCTAGTAAGAGGGAAGGTATGTCTGTTAATGGCGAAAGCCTACTAAATCTAATTGAACCTTTTCTTATTGTCTTTATGTGAAACGCTGTAAAACTATGTGCAGTATTGCATAATACAAAATTAATTATTGATAGTAATTAATATGTAATACTCACATTTCTTTTGGCAGTGTAAATGAGTATCTTTATGGTCGTAGTGTTAGTAATAAAGTACTCTTTATTTAGTACAAAGTACAAACCTTCAGGCCGAACCAATCGAGTCTACCTTATGCAAAGAGCGATATGAAATGCTAACGGCGCACAGTGATCCTTTTTCGCTATCTGGCCGCGCAAAATACAAAAATTGAGAATCACATATTTTTCATGTTTTATGGAGTTTTTAATTACTATAATAACCAAGGATACGAGATTTGTTATAGTTATGCTTATTTGTGCAGCCCTTGTGTTGTAAAAGGAGTAAGAAGTATGGCGTTTCTTATCGCATCCCCGGCCTGAAGCCGAGCTCATAATTTATGTTCGATAACTGTGCTTGAAAGGACGCGTTTTTTCCGACGTTTTTAATCAGTTACTGATGGATATGGAAGACCGAGGTATGTGCTATGTTTGTGACATTTTAAAAATCCCACACACCTTACTACTTTAAAGTGAACTTTGCTTCAAAATTGAGAAATTATTGCTATTTTAACTTTTAGTTTTGAGTATTTTTACACCAGAAAATTTAGAATTAACAACGATTGGTCAAAATGTTTTCAGAAGACTAAAACCAATACTTTATTCTTTCTCCTACATGAAAACTAGCTGCTACTTTCTGCAACTTTTGCCTTTTTTTACTAATTACTCTCAGAAGAGGTATTGCGGAACGAACTTTTTCATGTTTGGCGCCATACAGATGACAAAACAGAAAGAAGTGTTGAACTATTTAACTGTTTACTCTAGAATAATGATTTGAAAACTTACAGATAACCCTTTTTAAAGATACTGTTAAGATTGGTAAATTTACTTGCTTGTCACCGAATCCTGGATAAATTCCAGTAACAAAAATGAAGTGGCTAGGAAAAAATTTGTTTTATATGAACAAAATGTAGAAAACGTTTCCATAAGTGGTTTGTCATCTAATTCTAATTATGATTTCGGTGACGTTACAACGTGTAAAAAGCAGTCTCACAAAGAAAACGCGAAAGTGAAGTGAGCCTATACTCAATGAAGTTCTTTGTTTATCAAGACCCCGCGCCCGCTTCAGGAACTTAATCTGAAGCTTACAGCAGCACTGAGAACTAAATATTATTGAAAACACTTTTAACACTGAATTACATCAAAGGAAAAATTAGTAGTGACAACTGTTCATTACTAGTGTACGTCATCTTCCCCATTACTTTATACTTGTAACATTTTCGTAACAATTTATAACAAAAAAACTAGCTATGTCATAATACAAAACGCTGAAGTGATAAATGTTTGGTACATCCCTCAAAATTAATGTCTGATTACAATATCACCTCCTTAGAAGGAGAACATAAGTAGCACATAGTTGCAGAAATGGCACGCGCCTCAATGCTAGTGTAGAGGTGAAATCATTACTGTGAATATATGCAGAGAATATATAGGAATATACTCACGTGTATCTAATGTATTATGTATATTGTTATGATAAAATTGTTAAAATTAGAGACAGGAAAGAAAATGTACTTACTGATTGTAGTGAAATATCTTACTTGATTAACATAAAGGAAATCATGTGGTGTTTTTATTGAAATATTAGTGGCATGTGTGAAGGTTAAGAGTAAAATTAAAATGAACATTATAATGTAACTGATTTCCTCCATGTATTTTACTTATATACAGTATTTCATACATGCAGTGATGAAGTGCTGAAGTCCTACAGTATTGTTGCCTATGGAATACCTATATCTATGATAGAGAGTTAATATTAAGCCTAAATTTAATTCGAATCATGTCGATATGGGTAAGGAAAATGCTTAACATAAGTACAGATTGTTATTTTAATGTTTCTACGTCATTTTAGTATTGAATCGAATTTTTCGTTGCGCCAGATAGCCTAAAAGGATCACTGTGTGTCTTATTCATTTTTATATTTTTGTCAGATCCCTCAAATGAAATCTGTGATGTCAGAGACGTTAAGTTGCGAAGTTACGGTGCTTCAGTTATTGCATTACATTATATTCATTACGTTTTCAACTGCAGCTATTATTCATAGTCGGTAGGATGATCAGAATTTAGGTTCTTCTTTCGTATGAATGTTTCTAATGCAATAAAATGGCTGTATAAATTATGTTGGATACACCACATTACATGGTTTGGAAGGATAATACATGTACGTGACATGAGTGATTAATTTTTAACTTGCGATTTCACCTATTCTTCTTTTTCCAGACTTCCCGGAAGTTCATCAGTCATAGGTCGGTACAATGTTAATTAAATCAGGGCTATGTGTATTGTGACAACTGAAATGAAAACATCTGTGTTACCAGGGGGACTATTATATTAGTTTCTTGTTCGTTTAATAATCAGAAGCCAATTTATCATGTTCTCTTACTGGATCGGACACGTCAACAACTGATTATGTAACAAAAACAAAGTTTTGAAAAAAACTAGAGAATGTACAAAAATAAATAAATAAGACTGATATTTCTTTAAGATATCAAATGCCTTAGTAGTTTGTATTAGATTAATGCTCTTTAACCATAATTTTATTTAAATCATTAACTTCGTCAGTCATCAGTCATTTACTTTATGTTCTTATTTGCGAATTCGTTTGGATAACTCTAATAGGTGGGAGTAAATTTTATGAAAATATTTGTCAATCATTTGCGTGTTTATGTAATAGTTCATCCAAATGTACAAAGAAAATCTTTCGGGTTGATTTTTAAGAATACGACACACACACACACACACACACACACACACACGCACGTACGCACGCACGCGCGCGCACGCACGCACACGCACCAACATTAACGAAAAATGTAATATTTCCTACTCGAATTTAATTAATCTCCTGGTAATGTAAGCCTAGCTTCACTGCATGATTCATCTGAATCTTTTGAACACTCAGGATCACTATTATCACTGTCTAAACTCTTATTCAACAAGCAAAGAAACTACAATCACAGACATGCACGCATGTATGAACTAGTGTGAACTTGCTTTCCTTCTGCTCTGAAAAAAGGAGAGAATGTGTAACAGCTGTAGGATAGTGCTACAATTTGCAGAGAAATTATGGCAGTATGGACTGATTTAAGTTTAGAATTAAAATTAGAATTAACCACGAAATCCCATGAAGGTCAAGGGCCTCCTGACTATGCAGGGTGGCTTGTCAAGCAGTTCCCGGTTAGCCACTCCGGGAATGTAATGCAACAGTTGAAGGGTCCACTGTTCACTAGTGGGTTGCAAGTCACTTTGTGATGAGCTTCTATTGTTGTCGGTCTTTCGCTATTCTTGACCATAGATGGCCGAATCTTGATCTAAGTTCGTCCGCCCACCTTGTCTTCTGTTTTCCAGCGTTGCGTTTGCCAATCCTTGGGTCCCACGTCGTAAGGATGTGTGTCCACCGGTTCGCGTTGAGTCGCATCACGTGTCCTGCCCATTTCTTCTTCAGCTTGTCGGCCGTCTCTGCTGCGTCTTTGAGATGTGTTTGGCTCCTTATGTCTTCGTTACGTAGTCTGTATCTGATTGTGATGTTCAGCATCTTCCTCTCCATTTTTCGTTGGCACTCTCTCAGCATGTCCCGCTCTCTTTCCGTTAGAGACCATGTCTGTGCCCCGTATAGGAGAACTTGAAACATACAGCTGTTCATGACTCCGCTTTTTAAATTTTACGTCTTGTCTGTCAGAATGAAACTGAGGTTCCAAAATCTCTTCCATGCGTTTCCCATTCTTATTTGAATCGATATTTAAGATTACCTCTGAAAATAGAATGAAATGTTCTATACAAACATGTACTTATCTCAAAACTGCCATCTTTGGACTTACAACACTTTTGCACTGTACCCCAAATATGAAGGTAAATGTGCAAAATCATCTGGTGACTAACCTCTTTCTCTTCGTCATTTCTCAAGCCTAATGTAATTCCTAACACAATTACGCCAAAATTATCTTTTCATTTCAAAGAAATATCAGGAAACAAATACTCCGATTCTAATACGACATAGCAGAAATAATTTACCTTTTTTATTATTACACCATACAGCACAAGTACTTTTACTGTTCAAGTTTAGCGTTTCCAGTTCATTAGTGCCGTAAAGTAGGAATGAGAAAAAGTCGTATGCATTAAGAACAACTAACAAAGTAATAAGTAGTTGTTTACTTATGTGAACTTGATTATTCGAATGTTTGCGATGAAGATCTAGATATTAAAATTACTTCGTTGTCACAGTCTATGTTGCTAATTATATGTCTATTTGATTTGTAAGAATAGTTTAATATTATTTCAATAATTCTATAGATTGACTCAAATATCTTCTTGGAAAGAAGGAGGAGTCACTTCTTACCTTAATGCTAGTCATTCTATTTTCCAAATCTGCCCATTTCTCCGACCATCCTCACTGCACTCATTAACTTTTGTCTCTTCCCAGAAAGGTCGAACACCAACTTTGAAACTGTACAGTACGACCTCTGTTCAGGAATGATTTAATAGTCACTGCGTGTATGACAAATTAAAGGTATTCAGTAAAAAAAAAGTATTATTTTTCATTTCATGATTTTTTATAGAATTTACTATTGTAAATAAATTGTGATGTTATAAAATTATAGCACAACATGTTTGTGTGGTGGAGTCATATTGTTCATCTCCAGTCAGGGTGGCGTCAAATTTTTAAAATCGTATGCATGGTAACTCTTTAAATCCAAATTCTTTCTGAACAATAAGATTTCATGATTATACACCTTACTTACTTAGAAATGGCTTTTAAGGAACCCGCAGATTCATTGCCGCCCTCACATAAGCCCGCCATCAGTCCCTCTCCTGTGCAAGATTAATCCAATCTATATCATCATATCCCACCTCCCTCAAATCCATTTTAATATTATCCTCCCATCTACATCTCGGCCTCCCGAAAAGTCTTTATCCCTCCGGTCGCCCAACAAACACTCAATATTAATTTCTGTATTCGCTCATAAGTGCTACATGCCCTGCCCATCCCAAACGTCTGGATTTGATGTTCCTAATTATGTCAGGTGAAGAATACAATGCGTGCAGTTCTGCGTTGTGTCACTTTCTCCATTCTCCTGAAACTTCATCCCTCTTATCCCCAAATATTTTTCTAAGAATATTATTCTCAAACATTCTTTTTCCCAGTTTCTCTCTCAAAGCGAGAGTGCAAGATTCACAACCATATAAAACTACCGTAATACAACTGTTTCATAAATTCTGACTTTCAGATTTTTCTGACAGCATACTAGATGACAAAAGTTTCTCAACCGAATAATAACAGGCATTTCCTATATTTATTTCGAGTTTAATTTCCTCCCTAGTCATTTATATTTGTTACTGTTTCTCCACGATATTTGAATTTTTCCACCTCTTCGAAGGATAAATCTCCAATTGGATACTTTAAAGTAGAAAGGTGCAAAGTACCAAAATCATAGAAAACGAAATTATTATGTAGAAAAGTGCAATGTACCTAGGAGGATGATGTATGAAAGAGGCTACATCCACTTGTGTTTCTTAAGCGAGATATTTAGATGTTACGTTGCCAGCACCATGCAGTTTCAGAAGGTAAGCGCCCTATTGAGCTGCATCATAGAATGCAATGGATCTTCAACAGGTCATGTATGTGCTCAAACTTACACACAGCGAAATGTTTTACAGATGTCAGCTTTCACGTTATAACTTTGGAGTTTGTGCATGTGATACAATGCAGTCTTACATGTGTATGTGGGATGAAAGCATCGCGAGTAGAGGTGCCAATGAGATCGCCTCGTGTGTACTAAAACTGATGAATATGAACATAAAAAACAAGAAGAATCTGATAACTGTGCAGCTGAAAACAAATATCGTGTAATGGTTTTCATGTGTCTCTTTTTAGTTGCCATTGGTTTATTTGAGCACATAGAACAACGTTTCCTTCTCAGCGGCCACAGTTTCTTGCAATGCGATTCTGATTTCGCTTTGATTGAAAAACGACAGAAAGTGACAAAACCTTAATTCCTAGTAACCTGCTTAAAATCGTACAAGACTCTAAAGTTGTAAAACCATTTCAAACCATTTCAATGCTAGAGTCATATTTCCCTAATATGCAAGATGTTGCTGATCAACTAATTTCTCATCAAGAACTTGAATATTTCTAAGGCTGTTGCATTCAGTATGATGTTAGTAAAGCAGGTAGTGGTTCTGTGAAACAGTCCCATGATAATGAAGCAGTACATACCATTAAAGTGCTTAAAAAGGAAAAAAAAAAGAACATGAAAGATTTGCAGTCAGTATCGTTTCAAGTTAAAGCATAAAATAGGGAAATTACTGAAGAAAAAAAGGGGAATCTACTAGCAGAGACTCCCTATCTTCCAAATGAGGAGCATAGGCAGTTCTACAGGCAGATCTGTGAGCCAAATTGCTCCAGAATAGGAAAAAATAAGGATTGGACATTGCACCATTCTACTGCAACTGTAGCCATTACTTAATCCTTTTCACAATTTGTGTTATATAATTAAATATGGAGAAATAATGTCTTTACATACCACTATTATTAATGAGTAAACACTGTACTATTGCTGTTTTCTATCAGTAAAAAAACATGACACAAATATGTGTACAATTATTCTTATAGCTACATTTTTTTATCTTATCTCCAATGTTTCATTTTGGCGCTTTGCACCCTTCTACTTTAAAGTATCCAATTGTTATATTCCCATTTCGTACAACATTCTGGTCACAAAACATAATCATATACTTTGTCTTTTTGGGATTTACTTCTAAACCTATCGCTTTACTTGCTTCAAGTAAATTTTCCATGTTTTACCTAATCGTTTGTGGATTCTCTCTCCTAACATATTCACGTCATTCGCATAGACTAACTGTTGATATAACCCGTTCAATTCAAAACCCTCTGTGTATAGTAAAAATAATAATAATAATAATAATAATAATAATAATAATAATAATAATATATATCTAATTTAAAATCTGGCTGATATGTACATCTATTTTCAGGCAGTACATCTCACTTGATATGTTTCAGAGGAAGAACAATAATTGTCTGTATACATCTGAAGTCTGATTAGCGGAATACGTAGCTATGCGATGTACAGTATGCAATGGAGAGGGAAAGGAACTGGTCGTCCTACCCATTATCTCCTGGTCTAGTTGCCTCATAAATGCCATTTTTATATCACTTGTGGGGTTGAGATTTGTTTTCGGCCAGTTTACTAAATAACAACGTATAATAATAACAATAATTATTCATGTCTGTATAAAATATTATTATTATTATTATTATTATTATTATTTCGTTTTATAAATGCAGCCTACAGATATAAAACTACATTATTTATTTTCCTTTACTTAAGAAATAAATGGAAGACAATCTTAAAATCGATGTTGAATAAATTGCTATTCTGCAAATTTTGTAAATGAAATCTTTGTTGTTTTACAAGCATTAATGATCCATTTTAACATGCATCGAGTGCAATACTAAAACCAGTGACATAAGAAATTACAGGTTCGGCGCTATTTGCTGGAGGAGGACGCTTGTGTGAATAAAGCAGAAATGAACAGCTGGGTTTGCATTAATTGAAAAGTTTTGTATGGATTTATTTGCAAATAATAAAATTGTGGGATTTTTAATGGTTTCCAAGAAATGTACAGGTCGACGTAGAGAATGGTTTTTGAAAGCTACTTTTACGACATCAAAACGCTCAATTTTTGTGTGATTTCTTGGAAATGTTGAAAACAATATCTTTTGCACTGTCCCGATATACTTATAATTTTCGTTTCAGTAAGATTGTAAAAGAAGAAGGCATAAATTTCCAGCAAAATTATTTTCATCTAAAAAAATCAAATTTATATTACTGTGTAATTAAGACATTCAAAGGTTTGAATTTCTGAATGTAATATTATCTGTAGCTAATGTATGCGCCAAACGAGACGTAGAGTAGCTCTGTTGTAATTTCACAAGAAGAGAGATATTGATAAATGTTGAAGTAAAATTTATTTATCAACTGTGCAATAATGGAACATGAATTGAGTTACCGAAGACAAAGACAAGTGACATTAAAATTGTATGTAACATGTAACTGAGTCCGAAGCAGCTATTTGGAGACCTGATACACATCATTAGGAATCTCATCTGAACATATGGCACACAACACGATGTCTGACAAATGACTACGCCCGAAAAGCTTTCTGCAAAATTAATTTTTCTTATTTGTGCAGAACTATAGTACACTATAATCTGTGCTACAGAATTTGATTAGCAACCACTTATTAAATTATCAGTACAGATGTAAGAGAAACAAGCTTGTTATTGCACCGATGCTGAATGTTACTGAGAATGGAAGGATGAGAACTGTAACAGTGATATGTTAATAAAACGTGCATCAGATTGGAAAATAAATCCTAAAACACTTAAAATTGACATACAAGCGATAAGCAGTTTCCGTCTTTCTCACATTACGAATTTTAATGAGGAAATCAGTGCTGCCCATCGGAGTGACTACTACCGCGGAGGAATCGGAGATTACGAATAAAGCTCTCCACCGGTGATCTCCGGTACTACAGTAGGTGGAACAGGGGACATACGGAGGGATGCGGTGGTTCGGAGCAAAGCTACAGTTAGCTCAAGGACGACCGGCGCGTACGGACTGACTGAAGTTGTGAGTGTAATAACATGGCAGAAAATCGGATAGGCTATCCGTCGCATGGAAATTCTTTAATTTAGTTGAATGTAATAATAAAGTCGCACATTGTAAACTTTGTGGGCGAATTTACTCTAAGGGTGGTGGAACTTGGAATGTGTTAGACCACTTGAAGCGATCGCATAAACGCGAACTTGATGAAAACAATTAGGCTTACGCAAAACATTTGATACGATTTCTTTTTAAATTGTTTAAGTGCTATTGTTCCCAAAGGACCATGGTATAGGAAAAAGTCTTGAAATTTCTCTAAAACGTAACTTTCGAGGCAATAAAAAACATATGAAATATTTAAAAGACGACTTGAGTTATATTTTGCTGTTTAAACAACTTGAGTTATATTTTACTGTTTGGATTAAAATATTGAGTTTCTGAATGGAACTAAATAAACATGTGGAATAATATAATTACAATTATTCTTAAGTTGATATCCGCTTATATTTTTATTACAGAGAAAGAGTGGCGCGTTTTAGAAGAGGCAGTTCAAATACTGACACCCTTTAACACAATAATCACAATCCTGTCCGGTGAAGAATCTGAATAAATTATGTTGGACAGTAAATTTTAACCCATTGATAGCCCACGTTTCTTTTGTTCCATTCTGAAGCTCCCTCAATATATTTTACGTTAAACTAAACCGATTAGAAAAATAATTGACAAACACTACAGTATACTTGTTTACATTAGCTACTGAAAAGCTTTACTTCTGCGTTAGTTTTGCAGTTACATTGAATGTTATTAATTTGATCAATGACATAAAACTAATACGCCTTTCTACATATACTATGAATTTTAAAACTAGAAAAAAATCTGTCAGCTAATGTAGCACTTTAAGCAAAACAAGAAAAAAAGAGCCGAAGAAAGAGAGAGAGATTAACATAAAAGAGAGAATAAACAACAACAAATTACAACTTATTTTAAAAGATACGCGGACGTCAGCGGACTCGAATCACTACCTGATCCGATTAAAGGAATGCTCAGCGGAAAGTATATGTCTGCGCCACGGTACATATACAACCTGCGAGGCAACAATCGGAGGTAACCGGAGGTCTCCGATTGAAAGCGCGCAAACAACCGCTCCGGAGAAAACTTAATCATAAGCAGCACTAGAGGAAATAATATGGCACTACAAAAATAAATTCTATATGCTGGACTATGCCGAAATGTAGTAATTATACACCTGGTAGTAGCCCTTTAATGCACCTCATTAAAGTACACCTATTCATTATAGTTCAGTTGTTCAGCCAATGAGAAATCACCATTGTAGCATTATAAAAGCGCAAGTATCGATTATTCTCGGATATGCAATCGAAAGACAACTAGTAAAACGTCACGGAGACTGGAAATCCAATACTGTCGCAGAAGGTTATGTTATGTTACTATAATATAATTAGCGTTAATTGTAAATAATATTCAAATAAATTCAATTTGTCATCTAGTTTTTCAATTCTAAATCAATTTCCAGCTTATATCAAGATTAATGTTCATGTTATTCTCTACATTATATCAAGGTCAATGACATTCGTTCCCCGGAAAGAAACAATACTTTCGCGTCTGTGCACATCTCACAATTTAGAAGATCAGTTCCGCTCCTCACTTCGATAACCATAACATGAATTCTTATGAATAATTTCAAGTTAGAAATATGGTCGAGCATAAAAAGTCTTATGAAACTTGCCTATAATGGTAATTAAGACGCTCGTATGAAAATTATGAAACGAGCGCAAGCGAGTTTCATAAACAAACATACTTGCGTCTTAATTACTACCATTATAGGCTCGTTGCATAATGTACTATTATTCCTTTTCCGTCTTCTCCTTAATTTATTTCTTCATTTCTTACAATTTTTCTGTGTTTCTTCCTGCCCTCCATTTGTCTTTGTTCCTTCTATAACAGGAATACAAAACTGTGCTACAATTGATGCACGCGTCATAAGCTGGAACACGTAACTCATTCCTTCCCTGCAACCCTCGCGTCATTGTACAGTAGGGGGAGAATTTAAGAGATAACAGTGTGTTTGTCAAATGCTACGGAAACGTCAGTGAAGGCTCCGACCTCGTGGATGGGGGAACAAACTATTTTCACATGTTTCCACCCCTTTCTTCTCCAGTTCTGCAACCCTGTTCTAGAAATTCTTTTTTCTAATGTCGCTCCTTCATACTTAAACGAAGTAAATTGAAAGAAGTTTAGAATAAAAATAGGAAAGCCCATAAAGCCAAAATTACATAGTCCTACTAATTATTCATTCTAAAATTTCAATTCGACAAAAATTCATCGGCAACTGAAATAATCGGAAAATGAATAGCTCTAATTCGATTATCCGTCACAAATCTCACTGGCTTGAAGAGAGAAGAACCGACGTGACTTGGGCTTAAGCATCTTTTAACTGATTGAACTATTGAGCGATAGACTACGACAGAATTGCTCAAGTATTATTTATTCATATGCGACTCGTCCAGAAGTCGAGTGCGCATTAGCAACACGGTAGTGTGGCGTTTACTGTGCATTTAAAGCAGCGTCTCTGCGGACAGCGTTTCCCTGAATTTTATATAGACTTTTATTGCGTTATAAAACCGGCTTTGAGGGCAGTTCGCTGAAATATTCAGGTGGGCGGTTTTCTTTATAGAGTCGGAGCTAATGTTTGAGTACGGACGGCACCAGTGCCTGCAGTCTTCTGAGTCGATGGTAAAGAAATTAAATGTGTAAGGAATAGAAACATGATATCCACTTGATAGGGCCCTTAAATTTTATGTCCACTATTATATGTTTAATATCTGAATGTCCATGAAATGTGGTTCAAATAAAGAATGAACTTAATTCAGGAAGACCGAAAAAAAGTTAGTAGTGGGATGTCCAAGCGTAGATATAGTGTCCATGTTTTAGTACTTAAGCCATTGATATGAAGATGTATTATCATATTAATGCACACATTATAAATATATTGAAGAGTTCGCGGGAAAAACGATGAATGTCACAGTTTTGTTAAGGTTGATGTCATTATCTAATTCAATGGATCACTACGAAATTTTATGTTGTTCTTATGAAAAATGGTAAAAAGGAGAATTATCACCACGAATACAGTATTTCTTTCCTTTATTTTCTGTAGAAACAGCACTACATCATGCAGTTATAGACTCAATTAGATCATTATCTAATCCTGAACAGAAATGTGGCATTCATCGTTTTCCCGCGAATTCTTTATATTATATTGGTTGAGATAAAACAAAATACATTTCTTTTAAGAATATTTTACCAACATAAAAAATTTCATCATAGCTTTGCATCTCCCATTTCCTCATTTTCATAAAGCATCAGCGGTTGATAATGTTCTTCAGATAATTTTCTGTTATCTTCATCTTTGCAAACACAAGAATTTATTCTGAATTATTTGCTTTATTTGTCGTACATTCAGGACATCTGACATTTATTTGGATATCCAAAATTTTAGTGGCCGCTAACCACATGCATACGCCTAATGGTAATTTCGTTAATTCTTTTCGTCTTTTCAAATAAAATCCATAAATATACAAATATTACTAATGCGCGGTGTGTGACCATTTGACGTTGAAATCTATTATTCGAAACCTGAACGGCATTTGTTTTAGTGCCTTGTTAACGTGGAGCTAAATGACAGCTGTGAACAGTATAGGATGAAGATAATGCAAACAAGACGAGGACCATGATCATAGGAAGAAAAGTAAAGAAGGTAAACTTGAGAATTATAAATGAGGCAGTAGAGTAAGTAGACAGCTTCAAATATCTGGGATTTGTACTGTAAACAGTAACATGAGCTGCAGGCAGGAAGTCTAAAGGAAGCTTTTAATATAACAAGGAGAATCTTTGCAGACATCTAGAAAAAGATCGAAGGAAGAAACGAGTGAAGTGCCTTTGTGGAGTGTAGCATTGTATGGGACAGAAACATGGACATTACGAAGAAGTGGAGAAAGGCGACTAGAAGCATTTGAAATGTGGATATGGAGAAGAATGGAGTGTGTGACAGACAGAACAAGAAACGAAGCTGAGTTGGAAGGAGTGGGTGAAGAAAGAATAATTCTGAAACTGATCAGCAAGAGGAAAAGGAATTGCCTGGAACAATGGCTAGGAAGAAACAGCTTATTGGAAGATGCACTGGAGGACACAGTGAACGGGAGAAGAATTCGGGACAGAAGAACATATCAAATCATAGACGATATTAAGATATATGGATCACATGCGGAGATTAAGAGGAAGGCAGAAAATAGGAAATACTGGAGAATGCTGGGTTTTCAGTGAAAAATTCTGCCCTTACACAGAACACTATGAATGAATGTAGGTCCTCAGAGATAATGTTCGCAGACACACGATTACGCTGGGATGATAATGTTAAAAGAGATTACATTCGTTCTTCAACAGGCCTCAAATACTATCATGATCCGAGAAAAAATGAAGTGGCTTCTCATTCTTCTCCGTCCTCCTCACCGTCTGTCTCCTCCTCCTCATCATCATTATCAAAATCACCACCAGTACCACCATCATCAAGCGATTCCGCATTGCATGATTCTAAGCCTGTAACTCTTGCTTGTATTGGCCGAGTATTTACATGAATAATGCATGTTTTTATTGATTCATCATATTTTAGAAGTACTCATAGTATATTTCTGCTTATATCGTAGAATAATTGAATAAAACGAATTTTACTCTACATATTGTGCATAGGCCTACTTCAGCAGCTTTGGAAAAATACGTTTTTGGTCAAATCCAAGATCTAGTCGCTGTTTTCTTGAAAGATGATGCAATATATGACGTCACGCACGGTACTAATACTTGAAAATATGAATTAAATCGACACCCTCTGTATTCCCGCTTTTCATCCTCCATCTTGCCCCTCTACACAATTTCACTACTCTCTCTTTCTCACATATTTTCTTCTACTTCTATCTGTTACCCTCTACCCACTATATTCTACAAACTACTTCATATTAAACTGAAATACACAACTTACCTTCGAATATGCCGGGATTCGATCCTAGGATATTTCGTGTAGTAAACCACCATCATATCCATTATTCTACGAATTCATTGATGAACAAAACCTTAAAAATTATACTTAGACACAATTAACATAAAATACTTCCAAACTCATTAAATATACTACAAGTCCAAATTATATAATGAAGATGAATTCATTAGTTTGCTACTAACTTTCGTACATTAAAATATAACAAATAAATCAGAAACTATTTAACTTGTTTTGTACAAAAAAGTAATATAAATATCTGAGAGATGTCAATAGTTAACTTATCCACAATCAATTGTCTTATTATACGTATAATAAATCGATTCACTCTTGACTATTTACGATGGCTAGTTTGTTCTGTGTGGCTAGTGTATCAAATACTCTATACGTGTACTACCTCACGCATTACAGAAGACTATACATTTCCGCGAATTATGCAAAGCCATCGACACAAATATCTAAATTAGTGTAAATTGGTGCATCGAAAAGGGATTAATTTCAGATAAAACTCCTAAAACTTGTACTAATAATTATTGTGGTGCTGCAGGAAAAGTAATATGACAAGAAAGATGGAAATATAAAAATTATCCGTACACCTACTGCCTTAAATGTAAGCATTGTAAAACAGAGTGTACAATAACAACAAACACGTGGTTCAGAAACTGTAACATTAGTTTCACATTAGTTTACTTTTGGTTAATGGGTGTACAAAACAAGCTGATCAAATGTTCCTCGACTTCATAAACAACATTAAAACATTTTAAAGTCATGTTGGTCTGTTAAGTACAATATCAATTAATGGATGAGTTTTATACAGTCAATACTTAACAATATTACACACAATAAATCTTTATGTTACTACATGAGATAACATTTGTAAATGTTATCTCATGTAGTAACAGGTATGTAATATTGTTAAGTATTGACTGTATAAAACTCATCCATTAATTAACATTAAAAAAGCATACCCGAACTATGGACAAACACCATTAACACCATTACATCAACACAGAACAACAACACTGATAGACTATATAAGTAAAATTGTCAAAATTGTTTGAAAACAATTTTTCGTACTTGCAATAGTATGAGTAGATATACGTCAAGTCACATAAGCCTCTAACGTTATCCAACTTATTGATCGGAAAAACAGCGACTCCGTCTAGGATTCTACCGCGTATTTTAATCATATTGCTTATAATTGCCTAGTTTGCCATTTTCCACGTATTCGAAACATTTTTACGATGAAAATTAAGAAAAAAAAATGTCCTTCAAATTTATCACAACCATATTCAAGGATTTCGTGACTCATGGGGATGTCAAACATTCCTAAATGTTTGAATGCTTATGGGCTTGGTTTAAGTCAGCCCCCAAGAAGAAAAAATGAAACTGCTTATTCACTGTTCAGAAACGGACGACCATGGATAGCCGGATCTTAAGATCCAGCCAATACAGTCTTGTCTGAAGGAGAGCCTGGAAATCATAGTAGCATACTACTCGATTCTTCCTAAGACCATTGAAAAACTGGAGACCAGGGGGAAACGCTCTTTGATTCCTGACGGTAATTCATGGTGAACGTTATTTTCCTGGATACAGGCTTGTATCAACTAAAAAAAAAGGCATTCCTTCAAAAAAATAACCCCCCCCCCCCGAAAAACTCTTATTACCTATTGTTACTTAAACTAAGGCAAAAGCAGTTATATTGCACAAGCGAAATTATTTCATATCATTTGTTATCAGAATACTTTAGAAAGTAAATCTATAGTTAGAAGTTAAATGTATCTCTCATTAAATGTAGCCTAAACTGAAGCATTCATTTTTATTGTATACTGAAGTGCATATTTCTGAGGCTTCTCGTGCATAGTTGCAAATATAATTATCCAGATTTTAGTGCATATAAATCCTCGATCTATAAATAAAGCTTATGTTTTGGTTACCTTTCTTATGTAATCTGTGCATTCTACGTAAATAAAAATAAATTTTGTGCAGCTGTTACTTTTCTTTTTTCTAATGGAACATAACTCAGAAGATTTCTTCTTCTTCTTTTATTATTTATTATTATTATTTTCACTATTATCATTATTATCTAAAATTTAAATATTTCTTAAATAATGTAGACCCTTCTTATTATTTACAATAAACTTTATATATCTATTCAGCTTCCTCTAAATGGAGACTGCCTAAAAGACTAAGCTTAGCATAAAATTATTTAAAAAAATAAAAGGAAAAATTAAAATTGAAAAGAAAAAACAACTGTGCAGGAGAAAAATAAATTTATAAATAATTAAACGATTAAACAAATCATCATTATAGGCATCTTACAAGGAAAGCTCAGCTCGGACTCCTCGCGGCGCGCATGCCATACCCCTCTTACCCCCTGCAAAGGGCTTGAAAGCATGCTGGGAACAGGAGCATACGTCATCTGCGCGAGACAGTCACGCCCGCTGGTTTCTGCGCACTGAGATTTCCTTATCGGATGCCTATAGCAGTACTCATTATAATGTAACATTGGTTGCCTCCTAAGTGTATATAGGTCTACAACTTCTGCCATAATTTTTAGTATCCAAAATGGAAAACATATATATTCAAAGGAAAATTAAACGTATCTAAGAAATAGACGATAATGATGGCAATACCTTCTGTTGTAATTGTATGTGGGAAAAACAAATATATATATGGATTCTAAGATGGACAAAATGTTATGGGCATAAAAGGTGTGGACTAAATCTATGGATGGACGTAAATTGTATGGGCCAATCAATTGTGGATAAGAGCACATGGACGAAAGTGAGTGGACGAAAAGTAATGTACGAAAAAAAAAAAAAGTGGACAAAAGGTAGTGAACGAAAGGCCCGCAAATCTTCTTAGTGAACTGATTTGTTTCCTTACGCTCATGTTTAATCTGCTTTATGGTATGTGTTTTAAAATGTGTTGTAAACTCTCCAAGACTGTAAATTAGGATGCAAAATTGAACTGAAAATAATTAAGTCGGTGGAAGTGGTGTGATTTGTAATAATTGTGATAAGTGCGTAAGAATTATTTAATTTTCTATTTAAACATAGAAAAAGAAGTCTGTACGAAGCAACTAAGAGTTCACAGAACATTTTAGCTTTATAATACTTGCCAACTAAAGAAATGATACTTCTGAATGGTTCATTTTCTATTTGTATTATTCCCTTACCTTCAAAATAAAGAAAAAACGTATTTTACAAACAACTTTAAATTAGTGTAAATCTGAAAATACTGACAATGGGAACTATGTTTATATGACATTTTTTGCTCACAATGTCTTCAGAAAAAGCTCCGTAAATGACGGTAAACCCTCGTGAATCACCTTGTATAGCGGTGTCTAATTGTTAAGTGTTTTATATTGTTTTATATATTCAGTAAATGTAAGGCATTCTGTGATATCTTATATAATTTTATACCATACTATTTCAATAATACTAATATATGTTAGTTTAACTTAGCATCAACAGTAGTTAACTTCGTAGCCTACTTCTATAGATTTTTATTATTGTTTTAGTATGCTGTAACATTGTCCATTGTATACTGTTTTCATTCGCGTTACTGTGCTGGACTTTAATTGACGAACGGCTGTTAAGCAATACATAAATATCAATAAATTAAACTAATAAATAAATTATTCTTCATTGTTCTATATACACTTAACACTTATAATAATCACTGATTACCTTTATAAATCTTCACTTTATTAATAATATGAGGAAATTATCTGGCTGACTAGTTTCTAAGTGATGTTCTTTATTTCCCAAAGCCTACTAGGCTTTCTTCCCTTCTGGGGTTCTTACTACATATCCTACCCAATTTACTTTCAAATGTCTTGCAATATATTTGGTTCCTTGCAGAGACTGTATATTTCTTCGTTTGTTTATCTCCTGTATTCTAAATTACTGCCATTTTACCTTCATTCAATTTTCTAATCGAAGTATTTGGAACATAAATAAGTGTGCTTATTTTATTCACATAATAGATGAAATTTGTTGATTTAAACTTTTATAGTAAAATTTAATTTCTTTCCATATTTCCTCTCCTACGATTTACCACGTTTACCTTGTTTTCTTTACATGTGAATTTCTTCCGCTAAGAGCATAATCGTAAGTGTGCATTCATCACACACATAAAACAATGAACGGATCACATTCTGTGGGAGGACAAGCGTACAAGAACCGTGATGTAACTGCGGTTCATTGCACTGCAGCAATGGGACAATAATGAACATTCAGTGGCCCTTGTATCGAACAACATGAACACAAAGCTTTCTCCAATCATCGCTGCTCCTGCCTCAAATTAAATGTGATAGCTTCTATGCACATTAAACAGGTTCACATTATGAACACACGATAATGACGACCCACAGTTTTGATTAGAATATAAAACCAGGAAGGGGGAGGTAATGATCACATCGGATCCAATTTCTGACTAATTTCCCCATTTACATCTACAATGCTTTGTAAAATAGCTATTGCAGCGCTGTCCCCATTTAGGAAATGGGAGTAACATTGCTAACTGTGATTCCAGCGACCTTTCTGTAATCATTATTAAAGCCCCATCAAGAGAATCGTTTTTACTGTAACATGTAAAAATTACTAGTGAGAACAATACAGTCTCCACTATTGATATTCGGAACGAAGTACGAAGTTTAATAGAGTTTTATATGCAAATTTAATTAAATGTAGCGAAATATATTCTTGTTGCAAGTGAAAAAACCCACACGTGTCACAATTTAATACAAGTCATCAAAGCAAGCTCTATAATGTGACCAGAACATTCACGTTTCAAATAGAATTAAGACAGTGAAATATCACAAAATACATCACCTCTTATGTATCACAACTTCACTGCTTCCATAAAATTATCCTGTGTGGTCAAGTGCACACAAAGCAGCTATTGCACATTCAGACATTAAAACAAGCTCTTGGCGGGAAATATCGTACTCGCCTTTTCTATAAATAGGAGATTAAGTTTGGTAAGCATTCTCCATGTAAGTTACTGATGAAAGAGTTTAGAATAGAATACATATTGAGAGTTTCATAAAACTGTGGCCTATATAAAATTCTCCCTAAAGAGAATAAAAAATTACCATTTATTTTCAATCATTACCTGTAATATCCCTTGTTTGAGGTTGTGGCTGATATGTACAGCAGTGGCAAAAAAAACCGGACCGACCCTTGCAGCTGATTTCAGAGCCTTGTTCACTCCAGAGCGTGATAGACTGGTAACTAAGACTTTCGTGGTTCCAATCCTGCCTGGGAAGGAAACTTTTCTTCGTACTTTACTCAAATTTATCCCCAATACTTTTCGATTGCAGCGATATTTTACTACTTAATTAACTTACTATTCCCAGAACATGAATTTTACCAGCAATACGAAGCCGTTCAAATCTCGTTTTATTGTTCAATTTGAGACTTTCTTTTTCGAAAACTAGTGCTTTCGCGCCACACGAATGTGGTGCCTAGATGAGCTAAAACGTTACATACCTTTTTATTTAACCAAACAGCCACCGTTGTAAATACAGGCTTTCATAAATTAAAAAGAAAAGCTTTGTTCTGTGTTTAACAGTTTCTTCAATATTTGTATTGATTTGACTGTTGTGGTGCGACCTGAGAATGTAACTAGATCAAGGTCAGATTTTGTAGAAATCTTATCTAACCAATTTATTTTATTTTTTGGGTTATTTTACGACTCTGTATCAACATCTAGGTTATTGAGCTTCTGAATAAAATGAAGGTGATAATGCCGCTGAAATGAGTCCAGGGTCCAGCACCGAAAGTTACCCAGCATTTGCTAGTATTGGGTTGAGGGAAAACCCCGGAAAAAAACCTCAACCAGGTAACTTGCCCCGACCGGGATTGGAACCCGGGCCACCTGGTTTCGCGACCAGACGCGCTGACCGTTACTCCACAGGTGTGGAATTATTCTAACCAATAAGCAGTTACTGTGAATATAGGCGTTAGTGAATATTATAAAATAAGTATCTACCCTTATTTCACTCCACACTATCGTACAGATTCTATTAATTTTTAAGGCGTATATATTGTAAAGTGCAAGAAATCATGCTATAGAACAAGGCGAAAATTTAGACGTATATTTATAAACAGTCCAATACCATCACGAAAAAAAATATTAGATTTAGTGAATAAGTTGGATGAAATGGTTTCTGTATGCGATAGTGAAAGAGAACAAACTCGTAATAAATAACATAAGAAAAAATGTACGAGACGGGGGCATTAGTATAAGTTATAGTTTCATAAGAAAATATAAATCGTGCATTACACAAAATGGGCAACACATTCAGTACCTTCTGTGAGAAGGGTGAATATATATTAATTAATTATTATGCAGGACTAATACAAAAGACCTTTCCGGTTTCGAACACATGTAATTTACGTTATATGAATCTGAGGTGCATGAAAATAACAGCAATGGAAAGAGAACTTCAAAAAGTATAGTTTCTTACCCTACAGATGATCAATGTGTCCCCACCTGGTAACACGGCACACATCAAACCTATAGTCAAGTTCCACGTAGCTACACGGATTTTCCGACCCCCAGATTCTGAGGTTATGTCTGTTCACCTTACCAGAAAGATTAAAAGTGACTTCGTCAAAAATTCATCATCTTTTCAATTAAAGCTTGCATACTTATGCAGAAATTTGTTCGTAGCTCTTTATCCTCTGGTTTTAGGGCTTGCAGCAACTGTAGTCGGTACGGATGAATTCGCAACCGCTTGCAAAGAATCTTGCCTTAAAATCAGTGTACCATTTACGGATTGTAGGCCTACTGCGTGGATCAGCACCAAATTTTGTTCGGTAATGACGTTGCACATTAATAATCGACTGGTCCGCATGAAAATCAATCACACAAAAAGCTTTTCTGTCCTATATAGCACTCATTTCGCCTCAACATTGAACAAATTTATTTGCGCTATTATGATGCGTGTCATCTACTAGTAAAATAATGCTGCCACAACTAAACTTTCTGAGTTTCTCTTTCCATTGGTGCTAATTTCATGCACCCTCAGAGACATATAACATAAATTACATGTGTTCGAAACCAGAAAGGTCTTTTGTAGGAGCTCCATTATTTAATATGTTTTATTTATGATTAAAACGGCGAAGTGTCTTGGCGCCTTGAGTTCACGGAAGGAAATATCGGCGGTTGCGAGCGGTTTGCGACTGACTTGCAAACCGATAATTTTAAAAGTTTCTTCATGTACGAACATAGGCCTCTTTTCAGTTTTACACCTTTACGGATTTCGAATAGAATAATATCGTGTGATTGCTGGAAAAAGTTCGTAAATTTATAGGAAAGCAATGAAACCTACAGTAATTTCACGATATGAAAGATCTAGTTTGCATTGCTGTAATAATCTTCTTTTTGAGTTAAAAAGTTGATATAATGAGTAAGATACACGCTTTAGGTTTGTAATAATACCACATTGACTTGTCGCTCCCTGCTGCATTAATGCTACATTTTACATTCTCTTTTCGACAGCCAGTGCTTTAACATATAGGTTTTACATATAATTATTCTCATTGTGGCATATATATTAATATAAATTTATTTATGTATTATTCCATTAATTTTCAGCACTGGGATCTGCTCGGGAGAACACTTTGCATACCCATAACGGTGGCACTGATACAGATACACAAAGGTATGCAATCACTCATTGCCGGGAATTAAACTCAATTCTGTTAAATTTTAGCTAAAAACTGTATTTTCTATGCCACCATTAAAAACCCAACGTACCTTGTTATGATTACGAAGGTTTTGTTTTTCTCTTCAAGGTATGCAAGACGAACACAGGCTCATGACATTTAAAAATAATGTTGCTACACGTAATGTTATTCTTTTTGTCAGCATTCATATCTTCCTTTAAAAGCTGAAAACATGTTTGCCACATAGTGGGGAGCTGTAACGCTGTGAATTTGAGAGTCTGGACTGCTATGTTTGGTATTGATAACTAAACGACAATGTTACAATGTTGGACGGGGGTAGAACACTTCAGATCGCCCAACTTCAAGACAAGCGTGGAATGAGACCTCTGCTATTGGTTGAATAGCAATTATACTTCTCTGTTCCTCTGCCAACAATGTTTACTTCTCCTGTTAGACATTATGGAACGAAGTACAGTTTTCAATTCCGGTGAGTTCATATGGAATATGTGGTGTGCAAAGACGGTGTTAAGTGGTAGGTTTTCGAGGGGTACTCCAGTTTCACCTATCGACATTCCACTGTTGCTGTATTAATCATAATCACTACACCCGCACTCTGTAGATCCCCCTCCCACATTGCACCAAGGGCCATGCTCTACGACAGTGATGTCAAAGGAAGCGCATTTTTCTGACCTCGAAGTCGTGCGCGGGCAGCAAGCGCTAAGTATGGAAAGAGGAAGGTTTGTGTATATGAATAAGCAACCCGTTGGATTAAGAAAACAGTGGTGCACAAACTTCAAACGGAACGTGAAATTTTATGTCGTTATTTTTATATGGCTTCTTTCTGCTTAATATTATCTATATTGTGTGTAAAACAAAAGTACTAACACTAATTTCTTAATACTGCACTTGTGTTTTAAATCTTAATAACATAATAGAGAGTTAAGAAGGTATATTCACTTAAATTCCATAGTAGTATAATATTATACTGTATTAATTGGATGAAACACATCATTCATAAAGAAAATGATATTCCTAAGAAAGAGACTGAGTATGACATGATAAGTTGGAATTTATATGGATGATATCTTTAGCCTAACAAAAGTAATCAATAAACTAATCAAAACAATATTACAGTACAAAACAAAGTTACCTAGATACTGTATCTGTTTTAAGTGTAACTAATATTACATAACAAACTCTTATCGCATTATGCTTTTAAGGTGTTATTTGTGAGCACCTTCCTATCATCAGAATATTAAATTATTTTCTCGAAATGTGCTGAAGCTATAGAGCTGACATTTTTACAACACATGGGCACGTATCTTTTGCTTATGATGTAACAATAGTTGCTTTGTTAATTCATTTCCTTACAAACAATTTCCATGCGAATATTTTCAAAATTTTCAATACACTATCTTCAGTAATACGTATATACGGTATATTAGATTTACGAAAACATTCTGTAAGGCTACTAAATAAACAGGCCTATACCTGAAAATTTCAATTTACTATACGAAAAGTTGAGAAAATATTTCTTTTGAATAAAAATATCAAATTTGTGAAAAATGAGCATTAAAATTAAAACTTACATTCTTATAATGCACTGATACTTCTCAGACAAATCTAAAAATTAACATGGATACAGTTTTAATAAATTCTCTTACCTTTATCTATTGAATCAGTGCTGGCCATCCCTGAATATAGCTCGACCGAGCGGCATATACCAACTCTTACGTCTGTCTCTTTCCTTTCCGCTGTAAAGCGCTCAGGCTCTCATGGGCTCTAAAGCGCGCGCTTGTTCCTGTGGGCATCAACTGACATGCCTGCTCTACGACAATGAGTCTACACCAGGGGTACTGAACTGAGGCACCCGGCGCTATATAGTTTTACAGTTGCTGTCAAGGACGTAGCCTCTTTGACCGAAGATAGCCGAATGGTTCTCACCACCGCAAGTGTAGGGAAATCCTGCGATCGCGCGATAATTATTTTTTATTTTAGTAGGTTATTTTACGACGTTTTATCAAGATCTTTGGTTATTTAGCGTCTGAATGACGTGAAGGTGATGATGCCGGTGAAATGAGTCCGGGGTCGTCCGGGGTCCAACACCGAAAGTTACCCAGCATCTGCTCATATTGGGTTTAGGGAAAACCCCGGAAAAAACCTCAACCAAGTAACTTGCTCCGACCGGGAATCGAACCCGGGCCACCAGGTTTCTCGACCAGATGCTCTAACCGTTACTCCACATGTGTGGACAAACGCAATATTGAAAGACTAGTCAGCTCTGTATCAACAAGCGCTTTTTTTGTTCAGGAATGAATTTATGTGAGAGAAATACAATGAGTGTTTACTGTTAAAAGGAAAAATGCTTATTGGAATAATAAACGTACTTCATTGCGTCAAAGAGATTTATTTACATCTTACATTTCAAGAAACAAACTGCTTTCGTAGAAAATTAACAACGCGTTCTCTTCACAACAAGTTCATGAATGTTTGTGTTAATTTTCTTAGCCGTCATTAACCGAAGATAATTAGACTATGTTTATTCGACATTCTGCTACGAATACGAGACTTCGTTAATTCCATTAATCAAAATGCAGCTCCACAAATATAAGTCGTCGCAAACAGTGAAAACGCATTTGTAACAAAAGCACCTAACGTAGGAAATGAGAAGCTTCGTATCGAAGTTGGACGACTCCAATTTTGCTTTTTTTTACAGGAGAGACGAAAAACTAGATCCCTAGAAACCAATGTCACCGTTATACGTACATTTTTTTAAACATTCTCATGGGCCATAGAAACATTTTTTCAGTCTCAAAATATGATTCAAATTAATATTCAGGTCGCAATTTAAGTTTAAAAAGTGGAGTTGTTCATCTCTGAAACTAAGTCATGGAGTTGTCTGTTTTTCAAACTAAATGAAGCAATATTTAAAGTGGAGTTGTCTGTTTTTTAAACCAAATAAAGCCATATTTAAAGTGGAGTTGTCTGTTTTTGAAACCAAATGAATCCATATTTAAAGTGGAGTTGTCTGTTTTTGAAACCAAATGAAGCCATATTTAAAATGGAGTTGTCTGTTTTCGAAACCAAATGAAGCTATATTTAAAATGGAGTTGTCTGTTTTTGAAACCAAATGAAGCCATATTTAAAATGGAGTTGTCTGTTTTTGAAACCAAATGAATCCATATTTAAAGAGGAGGTGTCTGTTTTTGAAACTAAATGAAGCCATATTTAAAGTGGAGTTGTCTGTTTTTGAAACTAAAAGAATCCATATTTAAAGAGGAGTTGTCTGTTTTTGAAACCAAATGAAGCCATATTTAAAGTGGAGTTGTCTGTTTTTGAAACCAAATGAATCCATATTTAAAGAGAAGTTGTCTGTTTTTGAAACTGAATGAATCCATATTTAAAGAGGAGTTGTCTGTTTTTGAAACCAAATGAATCCATATTTAAAGAGGAGTTGTATGTTTTTGAAACCAAATGAAGCTTCCTCGCTTCCTTTTGAGGAACTTCTTTGACACGAACTTCCATATTCTTATTGAATTAACGATGTAACATAATTTTACAAAGAAAATTTACGTAAAACAATATGTCTTATTCATCCACAAACTGATTATATAAACAATAAACCATGTTGGATTCGCGATGCGTGATGGTGAAAGGTGGTAGGAATGTGGGCTTCTCATTGGCTACTGAAGGAATTGTCCTAATTTGAAACCATCACAGTGGAGTTGTCTACATTTTGATTCTAAAGCGCACAATTAAGTGCTATTTTCGCTCTGTTCTGTCCGTTTTTGTACCTAAACAGTTCCAGAAACACATTCAGTATACAAAATTTTAGAGAAACAATCAATATCTCGAAATTGCAAAAAATGAAGTTACCTAACTTTGATATTATGCTCCTCAAATCGTTCTTGCCTGAAAACTGCGTCTTGCCTCTTTGTTCATCTTACTTCTTTTACGTGGAAGATGATCGTTATTAGGGTCTACGCTCTTCACTCATAATTTATTACATTTCAGATGTTAAACATAAAGGATATACTATCAACCACGGTTCAAATTAATGAGATTTACCTAAAATGTACACAAGAGTAGTAGCATACAATAAGCACAGTATGGTTATATCAACTCTACTCCGTTGAACACAATGAATATACATTGTTTATAATTCTCTGCTTATGTATTGCATTCTGGGCAATAGAGGAAGTTGCGTTTAGTTTGTGATCTCCAGGTCACTACTTTTCCTGCCCATGACTTCTATACTTTCGCGTAATCTTCTGTCCGAACCCCATAGCTTGTTTTTAGATTCGTCTCCACAGAGCAGCGCTGTTCGCATTTACATGGCCCGCACTCTGTTCGCTTCAAGAACCGAAGACAGCTCACCTTTCAGTACGCGGCTTCTAGGAAAGCTTCGAATCTGATTGTCGGAACCTCGAGCACCAAAGAAGCCACAGTCCGGCACTCTTGATCTACAAGTACGGCATGTTCCTCCCAGAGAGAAACAACTAGGGTAAACGACGCAGAAATCAAGTACTTGCCAGTCTCTACGCACATCGCAGTTATAGAAACCACTCGCTATCTCTCGTGTAGTCCGGATTTGTGCGAGGCGGGCCTCGCATCTCGCACGTCGCATGCGTCGGGTCAGAAAAACGAAGGCTTTAAACCAAAATTTAAGCAACAGTTCCAAAGAAAATACAACAACCAGATGGATATCAGATTTTTTTCTCGGTAAATAAATTTCCACTTCTCTTTATTTAATTTTTTTCGTTTCGTATTTATCCTTTGGCTGCCTTAAGAGGTGATCTTTAACCATGCTGACTACATGAATAGAGAGTTTCCTTGTGTAGTAACAATAGGTCAAGAGGTATAATTTTCCTAATTCTCAGATGACCAAATTGCGATAATGATTTGGGCTTTCAGAGAAAGTGAGATTAGGCCTAATGTAAAAATGGAGCAGTGATGGAACAATAGCTTTAGTAGAATCGGAACAAACGAAAATTATAATAACTCTTAATCAGTCTTTCCTCCATACATCTCACACAATTTTCCGTAGATCAAACATTTAATTATTTTTGTGACAAATCATTAGTCCAGTGTTTCTAAAAAAATTTTAAAAGAATGTAATTAATATTCCAAGACCCCCTGCAGAAACACAATAAATATAATGGTGAATATTACGAGGGATTTTTCAGATTGTTCAGTTTTGCCTTGATAGTGACGTTGTTGCAGCTGAAAAGTTACCAGTTGAGACCCATACCCAACTCTCGAACTATCAATTGATGAAACACTTTACCCTCAAATTACGTTGAAACGTGTAGGTATGTCTCGGCTTTCGAGTCGAAATGAGTAAGGATATTTAGTCACATAAACCTAAAAAATATTAATCAATTTCGTCACGTCTTCCCTATGTGAAAAAGAACTTTTTGGCTGTGGTAGTATTAAGGATTAAATACAGGGAACATGTTATTTCTTAAAAAATGTTGGCTTTGTGTTTGCTGTTCCACGTACAAACAAATTCGTAATTATTTCTTTGCTGACGTTAAGAAGTTACTTTCATTTTGCGACCTCTTTCATATGGCACCACTGAGGGTTGCAATCCCAATTTGAGATCATTGCATTAGACGATAAACGTAAGTTGGGAACCGAATTGAATATCGATCAGGCAGGTAGGTTCAATTAAGTATACCAAAAATATCTCCATTTTTGACAATAGGAATATCCGAAGAATTTTCAGCTGTTTCTCTCACAATGGTCGGCCTGTGGTTAGTATGATGGTGAATTAATAATAAACTAGCAGTAAATACTTGTAAGAGACAAGAGCTATGTGTTGAAAATTATCGCAACCCCATTGTGGCGCATTCCTGGCGTCCCGGCGCGCAGATAATGCCAGGATTCCGGAGCACACGATGCGACGCGAATTATGCGACGGCCTGCTTGTGACAGTCACTGTTTCGTTGCTCAAAACTATAGGGCTAATCTTTCCGTGAACCACACACGTCTTTAATATGCTTGTTCCTCCTAACCGAATATTCTATTCACTGAATCCTTTAATATTCTCCAAATAGCTTACTACTGGTGTATTCTTGGTTACTTTGAGTACAATTAAATGCACATGGATCATAGTATGTAGCTTGGAACGGAGAGCTCTGACACGTCTCCCTGCTCTGTTTCATATATTTATATCTGCTTGTTCGCATAGGGCAGTATAGGCACTCAACAATACTACTCACGTACAAAATATACTGTGGCGTGGATTGAGTAACAAACAAAATAATTACTGAAAGTCATCTTATGGGCAACAGATTATTCTCACAAGAAGTGAAACGCATCTAGATTCTAGATAGGCTACTTTTTAATTTCACAATACATTTTTCACCAAAAAAGTAAAAACCAATGACCAATATTTTTCTCCTCTTTCCAGAGTTTCAGATATTTAAGTTGCACTTCTTAAAATAAATAGATCTATTTTACATCTTGATTGCACAACTTTTAACACTATACCACTTCGGAATATGTATTGTATGTCTTTATCGTGTTAGATTTTATCGTACCTGGTTACATGTTTCGGCCTGTTATTGGCCTTCTTCAGAACTAGTTGTTGCTGGTCTCGGCGCCTTTTGTTTTGTTTCCTGTGGGGGTGTGTTTGTGTAGTGTAATGTGGAGTCGAAGAGTGTCACACAAAAACACATCCAAATGAAACTCAATTTCAGAACACACACACTCTTAGACTCCACATTACACTGCACAAACATACCCCCACAGGAAACAAAACAAAAGGCGTCAAGACTAGCAACAACCAGTTCTGAAGAAGGCCAATAGCAAACCGAAACATGTTAACCAGGTATGGTAAAATCTAACACGAGAAAGACATATAATACATATTCCGAAGATATATTTTATCAATGTGAAAATGAGTTTAGAAGTAAATAATGTGATAACTTATTCAACGGATTGGAAATTGAATAATCAGAAACAAAAATGGATTAATAGGTTTTCAACTTTTGTTCATTTAGAAATGTTTGTAGGTTGTTTTTGTCTCCACGTATTACCTTCTATAATGCCAGATTACAGAATTTTTTTATGAATAGATCTACTTGTTTTACATGTGAACGATGTAAGTGGACACAGCCTATGTATATACACATCTATAAATAAATAAATTAATAAATAAATAAATAGATAAATAGGTAGCTAAATAAATAAATAAATAAAAATCAGTAAATAAATAAGTACATAAATAAATAAATAAATGGTGTATATTACAATTACACAATACATCACTGTAAAATCAAAATTATTTACACTGGCTACTTGCTTTACGAGTCTCTACACATTACAACGTGTAATGTTTACATGTTAAGTGTTCCAAAAGAAACATTTCTCCTTCTTTCTGATAAAATACGTTTCCTTCTTTCCTAATGAAGTACCCTTTACCACATTCTTCTATTAGAGCACTCATTTCCAACCCTCTAGCTTTGTTTTGTTTTGACATGTTTCACTGAACAGCAGACCTGAAGTGTGTACACCGCGCTATCCTCCATACATACCTACACTGTTGAGGGTTGCTTGGAGGCTTTAGGTAACCAAACGCAGGACTCTACTTATTACATCCCGGAGAAACAAATATTCCGGAATATAGCTGTGCTATGCTGGCAAAACTGTGAAATATAAAACTACGCGCTGCTAAAAACAATGCAATAGATTGTGTTGTCCCATTTAATTTCTCTGTTGCTAACAATAAAAAGAAAACAATAGCTGTAACTAAAAAAAATCTGAGTCACAGAAACACCCGCAGATCTAAACAAGACTGTATAGTCTCATTTTCGTTCGGCTATTGCAGTTGAGCTATTGCATATGGGTGTGCTTCTGTCAGGTTATGAGGAACCCAGCATGCTGTAATTTTTCTCACGTGGAGGTTTTTCTTCAGGATGTGCCACACAGTTTGATGACAGTCCAACCTCGATGAATAATTCTCGTACAGTCCAGCGACGGTCAACAGCAAGGAGACTTCGCACTAACTCCACTTGTTCGTCACAAATTGACGGACGACCTATGCGAACCACATGTGCCGTCTCATTCCGACTCGTACGAAATGCAGAGACCCATCTTGCAACCATCCGTTAGGATAGTGCATCGTTGCCACAAACTTCAAGTAACCCTTGATTACATTGTAGTGCATTTCTACCACGGGCTGTCTCGATTCTTATCCACGATTACTGCTCAAGTTTAATAAACATGCTTCAGAGCTGTTAAAATAGTGCTCTACATTTAACCACTCACAATAACAACATGTGTTGTCATTGCAACCGGTTTTATCATTCAATACATTGACAATATCTCCAAATAGACTGCCTCCGTGGTCTGTTGGTCAGCATGCTGGCTTCTAGATCCGCAGGTCCCGGGTTCGATTCCCGGGCTCGGCTCTCGGTGAATTTTTCTTGAAAGAGAAGAATTCCCTGGGTGTCTAGAGTCTGGAAATTTGTATGAATATGAGTGTGATTGTGAGTGTGCCGGGTTAATATTAATTTACCAATCATCACAAATATAAAAATATATCAGGACTGTCGCTGGGCCGTAGCCTGAACACACGTTTCAGCGTCACATTGTTGACAACTCCATGCTGTTAGCACAACCATAAAGCATCTAATAGATGCTTAAACAATAAACAAGATAGACGACTTGTGGATTACCAAGAAAGAAGAAAAAATCTTCAAATACGATCACTAGTTGTCTCGTATCGCATGCGAATGCGCAAGACCCATTCCCGGCAGTGTTGCCACTACTTTATTTACAACCAACGTATTAGTTTTCATGTCACATTCCAACTTCTGCAGACACACCAACAATGTCAAACGATTCATGCTTCACCTCATACAGTATAGCTAACGCCATTACATTTGGAACTTCTTGGTAAAATTACTGGATTCTTAAATGATTAGTGATTACATAGCTTCCTAATTTGCAGCCTTATAGTCAAGAGCGATGAATCTCAAATCAAGATGCATGATGACTGGATATGACGCCACATCCTTATGCATTTTTTTATCTTTACATATAGAACATGACGAAATATAGAAAAATGATTCCTTCAATACTTCCGACTAAGATTTTAGCTGAACATGACCTAGAAATGAGTAGGTTTAATTTGCTATTGCAATAAAATTGTTTTGTCAAGATCGAAATTAAAATTTTGAATAATGTTAGTTACGATTATGAATAGCATTCGTTTATAATTGTGTATGAGAGCAAGAAGTTAATTGGCGTCATTCAGAGTTAGGCAGACGTCAGGATACATGGAAGCAGTTACAGTGTATGTTCAATATGAGAGCCTTCTGCTCGGATGCATGCCTGAATTCGATACTTCCATTTGCGTGAAACTTGTGTTAATGAGGTGAGGATGATTTGTGACATGGCTACAATAATAATAATAATAATAATAATAATAATAATAATAATACTGGAATGGGAATAAATATTTCGTATAAATGACGGATCTAAAAGAAGAAATATTGAACCTCCGGCTTGGCTCAATCGGCTAAGGCGCTTGCCTGCCGATCCGGAGTTGCGTACGGGCGCGGGTTTCAATTCACGTTTGGGTTGATTACCTGGTTGGGTTTTTCTCGAGATTTTCCCCAACCATAAGGCAAACGTCAGGTAATCTATAGCGAATCCTCGGCCTCATCTCGTTAAATATAATCTCGATATCACCTATCCTATCGACGCTAAATAACCTCGTAGTTCATACAGCTTCGTTAAATAACCAAGGAAAAAAAAAGATATAATGGAGATGAAGTTCTGAATATCGATATAATGATATGGTTGGCTGGCGGGCTATAGGAGGAGGTATGAGTGGCATATGTGAATTCGATGCTGGCTGGTGTACCATCCTGCTCAGAGCTGATATAGCTTAAGGAATTAGGTACAGCTTACAGCAGTAATATTTTTGGAAATATTCAACATTTTTTCCTCCATTACTGTATCTTGTACAATAATGAAAACTGGTATGTGTAAAACACTGTCTTTCTGCTATATGAAAAAAATATATATATTTTTACGATTAAAAAAAGTTGTTTTTTTTTTCAAAATTCAAAATAGTGCAGTTCACTGTGCAGTACTGAATCGTTTCCCTCATAACTCATAAACTTGTTAACTTTTCATGTTCTCTCTCCTTTATTTGATTCCTCAAAATCATATTTACAACATTCCTTAATAAATAATATATATATATATTTTTTTTTTGTTAGAAGAAAACACTGATATCTGACCATTTTTAAAAAGAATTTATTTTTTATCAGACAATCTATCAAAGGTAGAGAAGTGATTTTGCATCATATTGTAGATATAACATGCATAAATACACAAAAAAAATGTCATCACAGAATGTTGGATAGTTTTTGAGTTATGAGGGAAAAGCTTCATCACTGCACACCATTTTGAATTTTGAAAAACAAAATTGTTTTAAATCGTAAAATATTTTTTTTCACATAGCAGAAGGACAGTGTTTTACACATACTAATTTTCATTTCTGTACAAGATACAGTAATGGAGAAAAAAAATGTTGAATATTTCTAAAATTTTACTGCTGTAGGCTGTACTTAATCCCTTAATAAGCCCATAGTCCGGAGCCCCAAACCCTTCCTATATGAGCATCGAAAATCCTTACTATTTCAGATGATAGAACAAATAAGTGGAAGATGAAGAGTGTTGGTGTAAAGGTAGAGGGAAACGGGAGTACCCCGAGGAAAACCTTTGAAACGCCTACTTCGTTCACCACAAATTCCACTACTACCTGACCTGGGATCAAATACCTGCCGTCTGGAAGGAATACCAGCTCACTGGCACTTCGGCCACAGATGCGGCCATGTTTGCAATTACTAATGTAACTGAAATTTACTGACGTCAGGAAACAGAGATGCAGATAGAGGATTACAACGTAGCTTTGCAAATTCTGAATAACATCCGCATCAGACACGCTAATTGCCTGCACTTCTGACGTAAGAGGATTGATTGTGTTCCCTGAAGTACTTATTAGGCCCACTCTGAGATGGAAGTACCAATAATTTAACTCCATACGTAAAAGGTATAAGAAAAGCAAATCTTTAATTGACCCAATTCAATGCAATTTGTAGGTATTACATTTCAAATTGTAAACATACCGGCAATTCAGAAAGTATATAGGTCTACATTTCTGAGTGACTTTTTTGCGAATAACTTGTTTGAAAATTGTGTAAATTTTATAGCCAATAACCTTACAAAATACATTTATTTCATAATTGACATAGCATACACTTATATATGTCTATACAGGGTGGTTCATTATTACGTGTAAATATTTTGTGTGTGTAATATAGAGGTTAAACTAAGACTAAAACGTTCTATACAACTTTTTCTCAAAAGCTTTAATTCCAGAGTTAAAGCCATTTTGCGTGGAACTTGCGCTCCCAAACAAAGAAAGGATAACACACCAAATGTAAATTAATTATCACTTTCGTACACTGAATTTGGATTTCAATACAAATACAACCAAAGTCACTAAACCCATATCCTCGGCAGTCCACTTATGCACGTTTTGTGAGCTAAAATCAAACACAATAAAGAATGTAAAACAATTTCTTCTATACTTTACACATTTGCATAATTCTTAGTGTAATGCATGTTCAAAGTGCTGTCACTCAACATGAAGACATACCTGTGCTCGCCGCTTTAGTTATCTCTGAACGTTACACAGCCCGTTCGACTCATGACGAAGAATTCCACACGCATGTTCAATTCGCTGTTGTAGTACTTCTACGTTAGATACAGCAGAAGCATACAATAACGACTTCAGGCGGCCACAAAGGTAGAAGTCCTGAAGGTTCATCTCCGGTGATCTGGCTGGCCAAGGAGTTGACCCTGCGCTTCCTATCCATTGATCTGGATACACAGCATTGAGATACGCCCTTATGTTGCGATAGTAATGCACAGGAGCACCATCGTGCATAAACCATAAGTTCACTCGCGTTGCAAGAGGGCTATCATGTAGCAGATCATGCAATTCGCGTTCCAAGAATGCGCGGTACATTTCCCCAGTCAACCGAAGAGGTAGGACTCGAGGTCCGAGTAACTGATTCCCCACAATACCACACCAAATGTGTGGGAGAACAGTAATGCTTCTGCAGTTACTACGACGTAGGTGCCACCTATTGGAACTCTGGAATTAAAGGTTTTGAGAAAAAATGGTATGGAACGTTTTAGTCTTAGTTTCACCTCTACAATACACACACAAAATATTTACACATAATAATGAATCACTCTGTATTTAGTAAAAATATCCTTTGCAACTATCAAATCCTTAATCCCCGTTGACACACATTTTGCAGTTAATTTATTTATTATTACAATGAAAGGACTATAAAAGTACATATTAAATATAACAGAAACAAAAGTAGATAAAAACTATTAATACATCACACAAAAATGAACATGTCAAATATTGAAACAAAAATAGAAATATAAATTAAATGATTTACTCCCGTATGAATAATGAGTAATCTACAGTGGGATCCGTTTGGATATGGATAATATTAATATATTACTGTAAAGTTACTATGATAGTAGAAAAAATTCTTGTTGGTTATATTAGCTTATGATTAAAAGACGGGAGTTAACATATATGTCAATCAACAATGCATAATCTGAAAGGACAAAATGAAAATGGTAGATAGGCCTAATTGAAATGGCTACTACAAATCAACAGCGGCACAATGTGTTCTTTGGTATGCTAAATTTGAGAATATTAAAAGAGTTCAAAGGGAATTTCGACGTGAGTATGGTGTGCGTAAAGTACCTAAATATGATTCCATAATGCTGTGATATCGAACATTTTCTAGAAACAGATTCTGTGTTAAAAAAAACATGCAGGAGGTCAAAGGTGAAACCCAGTACGAGAAGCAGCTATCTCTTGTCTTTGTCCCCAAACTCCCCAGAACTAACTCCAGCTTCTCCGTGTGGGGTTTTGTTAAAGACAATGTCTATTCACAAAACCCCAGGTACATTGATAATCTGAGAGTAAAAATTACTCAAGCTCTTCAACAAATCATCTCTATTATGTTACAACGGACATGGGCTGAATTGTATCACCGTTATGAGTTGTGCAGGGTGTGCAATGAGGGGTCATGTTGAGCTCTGAGGAATCTCCCATCTTTCAGTGTTGTATGCACGAAGTTTCAACAATAAATTTGAATAGTAAATGTTTTACGGTGTTTTTATTTTATCCATACCCAAACGGATCACTCTGTATATTCAATATTTCAAAACTTTTATATTGTTACTACAAACACTTTCTATTTACTATCTCATTACGTAGAAAATTCCAAAATTATTGTCATGCTGTGGTAATAAATTATTTTTAAAAATTATGTTTGTGAATTCTTGAGTAATAAAGTGTGAAATGTATCATGTCAGATGTTTCTCTATTATTTGTCTCCTATTTCTCTCTTTTTCTCTCTATACGCTATATGCTCGTGTGCCATAAACGTGTCAACTAATGAATGAAGTGATGAGGATGACAAAATTTCAACTAAATTACTGAACATATCTTATGAGAAATATTACGTAACTTTATGAAAAACATAAGATCCCGTAGATGTGGGAAATGTCACTTTACTTACCATATAATGCAGTCGATAATTAGGTATGCCTTATAATTCTGGGGAAATGGTAGCAAAATTGGGAGTGTCTTGATTTTGCAAAAGAAAGCCATTAGAAGTCTATGTCAATCAAACTATCTTGAACATTGTCGACCTCTTTTCAAACAATCACAGATATTAACTATCATAAATTTATATATATATATATATATATATATATATATATATATATATATATATATATACGACCTAGTCCTTCACACTCGACAAGATACAGATTAATAACCAATATACATGATCAAGAAATTAGAAATAGTGAACAAATTAATATTCCATACTGTAGATTACATAAAACTACTACAAATTTTTCTGTCATGGGGATGAAATTATATAATAAGCTTCCCAGTCAATATTGTAAGTTACCAACCGATAGTTTCAAAGCTAGATTTTATAATTGGCTTTTAATTAATCCTTTCTACTCTGTAGATGAGTTTCTTAACATAAATTCATACGAAATTGTTTTTTAATAAATAAAGTTATTTAGATTAGTTACAATTATTACATAAAAGTGAAGTGTTTTCATTAATTTCAGAGTTTCAAAATGTTTTGTGTTTTCATTCTAATTGCTGTTTTCAATTATATGTGTATTTTCAAATGTATGTTTTTTTTATGACGAAGCCTATCACTGTATGCTTAATGGCTTAATAAATTTAATTTAATTTAATTTAATTTAATTGAACTGAAAGGTGACTCTCATCCTTTTCTTTTCTCACTTTTGTAATATTCCCACCTTCGTGAATCTTTTTTATGCTCCTTTACATCTCTTCTCCTATAGTCTGCCAACATTCCAGCAGAAATGTCCAGCATATCATCACGTCCATATTTACACCTATATCCCTTCATTCCTTTCCTACATCCATCATTTAGACAAAATATTTATTCCCATTGTACCATTATTATTATTATTATTATTATTATTATTATTATTATTATTATTATTATTATTATTCGGTTAGGAACTTCAGATTTATTTATTTAAAATTAAGCAGTACAAAAAAATCCAATCAACAGTTCCTCTTTACAACCCTCTAAAAACTTAAGTTATTTGCTGAAGCCTCGCAGTGCGCGCCTCGCAGAAATCCTGCTGGACAAATCGGTCCGAGGCGACGCACGCAGCAAGGCCTCTCTGCGAAACTGCGCAGACCGCACTTCCCGTAGCTATAGAAACCACTCACTATCTCTCGTGTAGTCCGGATTTGTGCGAGGCGGGCCTCGCAACTCGCATGCGTCCGTTTAGGAATACCAAGGCATTACTCTCCAACATACATTAATGACCCAAAGGCTACTTCATCCCAGACATCGTTAACCGAAGCAGTGGTCGGCATTTCGTGACTCACCAGTCAACCCCTTAATACACAAGCAGGACAGAGGAGTGAAGCCTTGGTTTTTCTGAACCTCGCATCTCGCAGTTATAGAAACCACTCACTATCTTTCGTGTTGTCCGGATTTGTGCGAGGCGGACCTCGCAAATCGCATGCGTCAGTTCGGAAAAACCAAGGCTTAAGGCACGATCTCCCCTCCCTTTAGCCATTACTTGTTCATTTAATGTTAAGCAATTTGTATATCCTCTCCCGCCTATCTTCTCCTTTGCTGTATTTCGGGCTGCATTTTATATGACATGCTCTTTGCCGACCAAAGGGCTAGGGTGTCGACTTTCCACGCTGATAACCTGGGTTTTAATTCCAGTGGATTCATGTGGAATTTGTGGTGAACAAAGACGGTGTAGCTTTTTTTTTTTTTTCGTGGGATAGACCCATCTCTCCTATCGGCATTCCAACCATTGCTCAATTAATCATCATAATCATCATTCTGGTGCTCTGTTGGTGAACTTCCATGTTGCAAACAAGGATAACGCTCTACGGCAAAGACTCTACTTGTAAGGAATGTTTCTCCTACAGGAGAATACTGGGATGAATTAAGCACAAGTTAAATAGTCGCCATTGAAAAAAATTGCCTGCCTGTCCAAATCCATGTTCTGAGCACGACATTGCCCTTCAAGTTGCAGTGGTACCTTTTTAACTATTTAGCAAAAACGTTACACCAATAACGTCGTATTTCCTTTGATGTGGCAAGGATATCGTGAGGATGTATATCATACCTTCACTCGAAATACTCTATAATTTGCTGTGATGACAATGACTCGGATTCAAAAGAATTCTCAATATAAGTCGAAAAAAGTATACCCAGAAACTTACTTTCGTATAGCATAGAGCATAACATTAATAGAGCCACGTCAGGGATACTGTGATATAACGAATAGTGAACTACCTTCGTAGTCATCATTGTTGTTGTTGTTTAGTTAACTGTCCGAAGACAGGTTCCAACCTCATAAGTAACACCAATAAGGTATCACTCATGAGGCAACTAAGACAGGATATAATGCGGTAGGGTGGCCAGTTCCTTTCTCCCTCCATTGCATCAATCGCTGACTAGCTACATATTACACTAAACACGCTTCAGATATATACAAACAATTGTTCTTCCTCTAAAACATATCGCCAAGTGAGAAGTACTGCCTGTTAATAGATGTACATACATCAGAGGTATCGGTATCGCAGTCATTAGTCAGTATGTAGCCACTTCAGAGTCATTTATCTCGCCAACGCACCGTATTAACTAGAGATGAACAACGATTGAGAAAGCGAGACTAACAGCGCCCGCAAAGCCGAAAACCAGCACGACAATGTTGTATTACGTCGCGTCCTTGACGTAAAGACTGGCTATGAGTGTTCCGAGACAAGTTTTATCAGTCCCGAAGTCAAGCAGCCTTGAATCCCACAGTTGTTTATACCTGACTGAACTTTTATCTACTTTGGCAACTGTTATATATGTATAAACAATCAAGTAGCCTATTTGAAACATCTCTACCTTTCAGTGTATAATAATTCGTTCCCCAGTCTTTATTTAATTACTAGGCCCTTATTAAAAGGCTAGGAATTTTCTTTTCATATGTTTGAGATTAAGTGTGCAATCTCAAGTAAAAAGATATTAATATTATGTTTTGTGTTTCTTAAAAATTCTAATTTATTTGAGAATTGTTTTTTTTTTCTATTTATGTAACTATAAGTAATATCATATAATAGAACCAGAACATTTTGATAACTAAGATACCGTTCTGTTTTGTCTTTTTGTCTCATTTAAACATTTATAATATTATTTATTTCAATGATATATGCTATTCAAAGTTACGAAATCTTTCCACGCCGACCAAATACTATTTGGAGAATGATGTGCGAGACTCGAAGCACACGAGAATGACGAGACGAGACTCGAAAGACAAATGCAACGAACACAGCGAGCGAGAGCAGCAGTTAGCTTTGTTCATCTCTAGTATGAACACAACAAACATACAATCGGCCACTCTGATTGTCGACTTGAATGAGAGTTATGGTCTTAAGCCCTTACCGCATGGAACAGTCTTGCACACACCGCTTTAATATTCAAATAACTTAAGTAGTTCTCTCTTTCTCAACTGAGTCACATATGGATAAATACAATTCTTGACCGTGTGCCATATCTTTCCCAGTATGCAGTATGAAATATTATATGCTTATATTATAAAATATTGAACATAAAACCGGTATGTGCCATATCTGTCCCAGAATGCGGTAAATGGTATGAGATCACATAATAATGAGGAGCATCGTTTCAAAATGTGTTGTCTGTAACTTCTTATTTTTCTCGTTAAAAGAAAAAATCCTGTCTCCTCTGACGAACACTTCGTATTAAGTTGGGAGAAAACTCGTTTTGTTACTTTATCGTTGCAGATTTGAATTCTCTTTCGTAGGATGTAGATAAAATGCTACATGCTCCACATTTTAAGAATGGAGAAAAGACGTTTTCAAGCGATTCTCCTCAAATACATAATGTCCGATAGCGACTGAGTGCCGAGAGATAACCATGACGCCGTGCAATTCCTCATTCGTTCGGAAAATATAATTTCCAATCAGTAAAGAATCGAGCAGCAATAGATATACAATCTTTTCGCTGTAAGAAAAATCCTAATGTAAACAATAGCACGTGACTGAAGTCACGCTTCATTGGCCGCTGTTTGACGCCATAGATTCTCAGTACGTTTTCCCGCCTACTGTTGTACATTCTCTTTCATGTTAAACATTTCCCGTTACTCATGAAGTAGGCCTAACCTCACTACTATACATTCATTTGCTTAGGAAACATTTACTTTATAATTACTGTAATTAAATTATTTTAATCTCAGGTATAAGGTCAATCGCTGCCGGACATAGATCGTCGGCAGAATTTATGACGAGACGGTCCACAACAGCGTCAGTTATCCCTACCAGCTGGAACATGCGGTCCGATTGACTTGTTCTGAATAGATAACGTTGGATTCAACTAACTTAACTTTTATATGCATTTAATACTATTTGTTTTTCTCTGCTTTTGAGAGGGTTTACACTCTTATGTTTAATAACCACACACACCGAGGATGCAGACGCCATACTTCAGTACCATGTGCTTACGTGAACAACTACGACCTCAAGTGACGCCATCTTGTTACAGGAAAAGACTACCTCAGTATTACTGTTGGTATTCATCCGCGTTCATAGTACATAACAAAATATAAAAGTAACATTTCTTTTACATAGCGTTTTACATGAGTAAAGTTACATGTTTCATCGTATTTAACAACTAGAATTCAATTTTTTATTTTCAAATAATACAAGATTATGGTTTCCAAATATGAATTATATTTTCCTGCGTCATGTGAGTGTTTCGACTGAGAGCCAATCAGGGGTATGACGACAACGTGCTTATGTGTACATTAGGATTTTTCTTACAGCGAAAACAGTATAGTAACTTCACCAAAAATGAATATATATATATATATATATATATATATATATATATATATATACACACACACACACACACACACACACACACACAGACACACACACACACACCTCAGATAAAGCCATCAAATATTAATTTCTTTTTTAATTCCATCATGTACATATCCACCCGAATTTTCCGAAGTTTCAGTTATAACATACTGCGCATGCTCAGTAAGCACTGAGCATGCGCAATATGTTATAACTGGAACTTAATTTCAGGTTGTCCTATGTTTGTTTCTGGGTTTGTACTGTACAATGAAATTAAATGTGAACAATGCTTGTAGTAGATAGCAGAACTTGACTAACAATTAATCTATCATAAAAACTTCACTAATAATCTGTTCCCAAGAATAACATGTCCGTCCGAACATGTTCTGATTTTCGAGAAGACAGATTACATTTGTACTACTATCTCATACGTGTCAAAGCCAATGAGAATGTGCTGTCCTGGTCGTAAAAATTACTCAACCATCCTTCATCAATATCCACAACATATCCATCGCTGTTAAATTATAGCTGGTTACCCTTCACCTCATAAAAAGTCTCCTCCGATAAGATAGTAGCAGAACATGCTATAAGACTTTCATTTCAAAGCTATGTACCTGATTTTAATCTTATTACTTATTTACTTATGGCTTTTAAGGAACCCGAAGGTTCGTAGTCACCTTCACATAAGCCCGCCAACGGTCCCTATCCTGTGCAAGATTAAACCAGTCCTTACCATTATATCCCACTTCCCATAAATCCAATTTAATAGTATCCTCCCATCTACGTCTCGACCTCCACAAAGGTCTTTTTCCATAATGTCTCTCAACTAACACTCTATATGCATTTCTGGATTCGCCCATACGTGCTACATGCCCTAACTATTTCAAACGTCTGGATTTAATGTTCCTAATTAGATCAGGTAAAGAATACAAAGCGTCCAGTTCTGCGTTTTGTAACTTTCTCCATTCTCCTGTAATTTCATCTCTCTTAGCCCCAAATATTTTTCTAAGAACCTTATTCTCAAACACATTTAATCTCTGTTCCTATCTCAACGTGAGAGTCCAAGTTTCACAACCATAAAGAACAACCGGTAATATAACTGTTTTATAAATTCCAACTTTCAGATTTTTTGATAGCAGACTAGATGACAAAAGCTTCTCAACCGCATAATAACAGACATTTTCTATATTTATTCTGCTTGTCATTTATATTTGTTAGTGTTGCTCCAAGATATTTGAATTTTTCCACTTCTTCGAAGGATAAAGTTCCCATTTTTATACAGTATTTCCATTTCGTACAATATTCTGGTCACGAGACATAATCATGCTGTATACCTAATCATAATCATATTACACTTATTAAACTGAAGGCTACATGTCTAGCTTTTATCCTTGATAGTCTGTCATCGTCAACGAACTCTATAGTAGCGACAACTATTCTATTCGAATACGTCTTTGCTTTAAGCGTCCAACTGTGTATCAAAATTCTAATTGAGTTTTTAAAAAGGTAGACTGTTTTCCGTACTTCAGAATATGTCAAGATCAAATATGAAAGCGTGGGCTCCTGGACGAATGTCTGCCAAATAGGCGACTCGAACACCGGAAATAATTACACATTTATATAGTAACTAAAAACACAGTTTTATGTGATTTTTTGGTAAGTGAATTGTTCGTCACTTTCTTCACATTTATTCCGTTGAATCATTTCTAATAACTTTATTTTATAAACGCCTTACAATTTATGGTCATATCGCATGTGTAGGATCTTTGAGTATATCAGTAGGCCGTTTTTACTATTGCTGAGTTCCTGTTTCTATTGTCGTGTATTACAGATGCCGTAATTTCCCATAACTATGGTCCAGGCACCCAACTATGGTCCAAAACGTATTATGTACTACTTAGTCCCCCCAGAGTTCGGTGTTTGCCATTTAAGGCGCCAATGTGATGGAATTCTGTTCCCCATAGATGCTTCTATCTACCATTACACGTGACAATGATATGGATGCTTAACAAGGTCAGTGTGCATCGTTCTATTGATTGTGTGAGGACACAAAATCATCCAGTTTGTGTTTTACTGTTTTATTAAGCTCTCCTCTGTAGAACTGGTACGTTATAGATATATGATTGTTTGTACAATTAAACCTGGCTATATAGTGTTTACTTTCACGTAATAATTAGACTGGCAGAGGTTAAGGACTCTGCGTGAAAAATGTTTAACCTGAAGGCTACAAGTCAGTCCTCAACTATGTACCACAATTTTTCGTGGACCATAGTTGTATTTCATTTTGAAATATTTGTTTTAATGAAATGTGAACAATTTGACTATTTACTTCTGGAAATACGGTATCTCAATATATACTAAAACACCATTTAACATTATAGTCCAGTAAATAAAGAAACAGGCTGTTCCAGCATCAATGGTACTAGCACAAATAAAGGTCCGGTAAAACGAAAACTACAGGGTAGAAGGATCACAACCGTCCCTGTAAGTGACTATGAGAGCGATGAAATTGAATTGGATACAGTTTATGATGTTTCCGGTGTACTCTCCATATTTACAGAAAGTGAGTCAGATGTGGAAAAGAAGACGAAATCTGTTAAAATAATGCTAAAGGCACATATATGGTAGTTATTATGAGGAGGAATTGTGGCCAGGGAAAGTTTTGGAAGTGAAGAACAATGTAGCTGTTGTTTCATGTATAATAAGAAGCGGCAATTACTGAGGGGAGGCAATATCCGCTATTAGTAACATCTGGGTGGCCACGAAATCAGTTGAATATTTTGAAGAAAATTGAAACAATTTTTATGTTTTTACACCTTTTAATTTTATCCATTGTTTGGCGTTGAAAATAATAGCGCAAGTGATAATAACAAAGTTTTTTTTTCTGCGAAGCAATGTTTTCTTCATTTCATAATGGGTTTTCTGATTCTCATCTCATAAAAAAAATTGAGAAACTTTAGGTTGCCCGGTATTTTTGCCGGTGAGTGTAGTTGTTCATTATTGCAGGAAAATGACTTTCAGATTTCACTTGTTTATTGTGTGTTTATGCAATGTGTACTAATAAAAAGAATCCATGTACTTTTAATTTATTTTTAATATTTCTGTGCTAGATTATGTTTCTACCCTTAAATCAGAAACTCATTTTATTGATTTACGAATAATTACAGATCCAGCTACAGTCCATTCATGCTTTCAAGCATGAATACTGTATATGAGTGGACCATAGTTAGGCAACTCAGAATACAACTATGTATCAATGCTTATTATTTTTTCAACACTTGTAATTAAATAATTTCAAACACATATGTCAATATTTATTTAATATACACTTACAAGAGTCCGAAGCCAAAATTTCACTTAATCTGGATGAATAGTATTGAATATACAAAGAAAAATATGACAAATGTGGACCATAGTTAGGGGACACTACGGTATCTTGTATTGATGTACCCGATTTTAATTTCTGATAAATGTTTATTTTCATATATTGGTGTCTGAGGTGGTGATGAATCATGGTATATAAATATCTAATCCGCAATTTGCATTTGTAGCTAAGGGAAATCATGAAAATCCCCAGTCACATTGGCCGGCGTTTGAACCAGAGACCTCCCAAATGCGAGAATCACAAAATACTGTCTGAACCAATTCGCTCGGTCGTTCAATTTTTATTTCCATATTTTCATATTATAAGTCACAAAATTATTTGTCATTTATGTGAAAATATAATAGACCTAGTAACAATTTTGCCTAGCTGATAAGTTCTCTCTTCAGAAATACTAGATCGCATGAAGTATATTACAAAGAAATGACAATGACACAGACTTTTTTATGACTTAATGTAAGCTGGTTAATTAATACCAGGTGTGTGTACAATGTTACGGCAGATTTGTACTCATGCAAGCATACACCGTGTACATGGATTAGTATTATTGGCATTACTATTATTATTTTGTGAAGCTATTATTTAGTGAGGGTAGAAGAAATTATTATGTCATTGTTATGGTTATGATTCGTTTCAGTTAGCAATGATGTTGGAACAAATAAATAAACAGTACTTCTCGCATTCAAAATCGGGCTTAACATATCAAAACACAATGCTCTCACTTACTACGTAGACGAAACATCAAAACTACCTGTCCATATATTGTATATTTTGTGATCCCTCTTGATTTCAGAGAAAACAGAGTTAACCAATTCCGACAATGCTTCTCCGTCTTCACGAGCTAACACGCACTAGTACATTCGTAATTACTCATATTAGGCTCCGTATTCCTGCTATCTATAAACTTGAAGTTGCCTGATTCGAGATATATGTGACATCAAAGTGCAGGTACAGGTACGCTCGTATACAAAATAGTTACGCATCCTCTCTCCTCTTCCTCTATAAAGTCAAAACCGGGACGCAGTTATAGTGAGTAGTCTTATCGATCACAGCTCTTACTAGTCGTATTATTTAAATAACTAGAGCTTTGTGGCTGAATGAAGGTTCATTGCAGAGGTAAAATGCCTCAAGTAGGACGTTCAAGCGTGTAATATTGCACGACGTAGTTGAGGATATTTGAACTAACATTTTCGCTGTCAATAAATACAACAATACATATAAATTGTGTAAAATAAAAGTTAAAGTGACACAAACAGTGCACTGAAAGACACTGAAATACCAAAAGACACAGAAAGTGTGTCGAACGTAATTCAAAAGAACCAGTACCATCACAATCTGAAAATTATGAAGATATTAACTCGACGTTTAGCATGGATTTGTGTAGCCTACCATGATGTTCAGTGCCAACATCCCAATTAATAAATTAAATAATCTACATTGTTGGTAATTTCTACAAAAGTACATAGAAAATTAGTGTGTTTTCAGTGATGAGCGACATGCAATATCCTAGTGAAATACGAAAAAAATCAAACAATAGGAATATATTGTACTACATCATGCGCCAATAACGTCACGTGCTATTGAAAGATTTTCTTGTAATATAATAGTACATTATGCAACGAGCCTATAATGATAGTAATTAAGACGCAAGTATGGATGTTTATGAAACGAGCGGAAGCAAGTTTCATACGACTTTTTATGCTCGACCATATTTCTAACTTGAAATTATTCAGATGTATACATTTTGTTTGTATCTGACAAGATCGGAAGTGACCTTGTTCTAGGTCGTGAATTGTGAGATGTGCGCAGACGCGAAAGTATTGATTTTTTCAGAGGAACAATAATGTCATTGACCTTGATGTAATCCCGTTAAACTTGATATAACCTTGATTATTGAATTCGACATTGAAAAACGAGATGACAAATTGAATTTATTTGAATATTATTTACAATTAACGCTAATTATTATAGTAACAGAACATAAGCTTCTGCGACAGTATTGGATTTCCAGCCTCCGTGACTTTTCGCTAATTCTCTTTCAATTGCATATCCCAGAATAATCGATACTTGCGGTTTTATAACGGCACAAAGCTGACTTGTCATTGGCTGAACACCTGTAAGCCGAGTTGTCATTGGCTGAACACCTGTACTTTAATGAGTAGGGGTACTTTAATGAAATGCATTAAAGGACTGCTACCAGGTGTATAATTACTACATTTCGGCATAAAATCATTTTGCATATGTTCAAGTTCCGTAATTTACGAATGCACGTTATTATTCACTGCAAAGTTCACGACGAAAATGAACATCACGGCTCAAGTATATGTTTACTAGTATAGCTTCAGAATGTCGGGAGTTGACTGTACCCCACGAACACACGGCGACGATCTGTTTGATTATGTCCTTATCCGTTGCATTAGGCCTACCTGTGTTCGGCGTACTATATAGCCAATGTGTCTTTAATTTCAGTCTTTAGGCAGCTTGATTACGGAGTCTAGTAATTATGCCTCAACCAATTCCTTTATAAAATAATAGAATTGTGTAAGGATGAAATATAGTTCATAGTTGCCTTCGCCTTGTTTCAAAATAAATGGTACTATTATACACAACATTTCTATCAAATGTCGAATTATTCCTAACATAATTATGAAAAATTAAAGTCTAGTTCCATCTGTTACTTTTTATTAGTGGCTCGAGAGTAAGATTATTGTAAGTAAATTAGTTCATTTCATATGAAACGTCGAATCTGAAGACACAAGAAATTAATCGCGCCATTATGACGTCTTCCTTTAAAACAACTAGATTGTTCTAGGACTTAACCCGCCAATGCATGACCCATACGCAAATGTTTTATTCCATTTCTCACAGACAGCAAAAGCTGATCACTTGTGATTCTCAGTACCTTCCTGTTGGAACATGTTCACTAGTCAGGAACACTTGTAGCAAAGAAGATCGTTTAATTTGTGTTCTGTGTGGTACTAGTTGTAATGGTGTGTTGTGTGTGAGCGTGTTCCGAATCTCGGTGCTGAGCAATCTGATGGCATCACGGTGTTCCGAATTTCAATAATGGCTCCACCGGTGTCAAACCGGTTCCACCAGCTTGCAGAAGTGGTGACAGTATCCATCAGTCGCCATCTGTGAATCTGATTGATTCTTGTATAGGGCGAGAATTAGCAGACGAATGACATTGTGCACTGTTGTGTCATGGCGGTGTGTTCTGCTGTATTGTTTGAAATGTGTATAACGTAGAAAAAAATATGTTAATGGCTTATGAACGAACATGTCAACGGACATTAGTACTGATTCAATAAATAAATTGCTTATGCTCTCTCTCCTTTGAGCGAGATGGCAGTATACAAATTTGGCAAACTCTTGCTAGCGTAGCGCATACTATAACTTATACAGCCGCCGTGATAGCCATCCAACCTTCCAGCAGTTTAGTTTCTATTTCGCTGCAGCGTGACGTCATTGATTTCACTGGTCCGGTGAGATTCGGAAAACGCTGTGTGTCTGAGAGACCCTGCCCGTGCAGTCATATAAGTACTTTCAACTCAATCATTTGTTATACTTTATATATTACTTGACTATTACACTGTCAGTATTATTACTATTCTTTTAAAAATATTTTCAGTAGTTTTACATGAATTTAATGCTTAATACAGGGGAAAAGTTATTAGGTTTTATATATTTTTCATTCATAGATCTAAAACCAGAGATAATAATGACAAGAATAAAAAAAAACGTGGAAAAGAGTACTATGATATAACCAATCGGAGAGATATGGTAAGATTTTCAGGATTATTAGATGGATATATGTCTGAGGATGATATATTTGACAATGCAGTCTCCGATACAGCCCTACGACTATGCCATTTTCAGATTCAGAAGACGGTTCGCATGAAGAATGTTTAGAATCAGACAGTCTGGACGAACGTTACGATTGGAGGAAAGACAAGCAAACAAAACGGAAGAAATACATCAAATGTACATTTTCGTGCTAGAGGACATAATATATTGAATATTACGCCTGGAGTCATGGCAATTGCCAAACAAGGAAACCGTAATTGATTGTTGGAACTTATTCTTCGGCAAAGAAACTGGAGAAAGTATTGTAACATACACAGCCACTGTAATTTCCAAAATATCTTCAACGTAAGGGATTCAAATGACTGTAAACATGCAACATGTTCAGAAAGTTGGGCAGTTATTGGAATTATTTATGAAATAGGTTTTCTTCATGGAGGGAGGGAAAATATTCAAGACTTCTGGTCTATTGATGGCTTGGGAATAGAACGATTTCCAGCTACTATTGATTTTATACTGTAAGATCCAGATTACTTTTGAAATTAATTTCTTTTGATGTCTGAAAGCCAAAGAGAAAAACACTGATACATTGGCAGCTATCACAGAAATATTTGAAACCTTCAATAAAAAAATGCAAGAAAAATTATTTTATAGGCAAATGTGGAATAAACGTATTTCCTCTTTTTATTCTAATGCATTTCATATAACTCAGACATTTACTGTGCCAAACAGCCTGAAGCTTAATATAATGTAAGCTTCAAGTCGAACAATGTTGTGGAACGAATGTGCTCTCCAGTTTTTGGAAATGTACATAATTTCAAGTTCGACAACTGGTTTACCTCATACGCTATTGTTAAGAAAATGAAAGCTGAGAACAAAATTAGCATTGTAGGTACTGCGATAAAAATACTAGGGAACTGTCACCAAATTTTGTTTCAATCGTGAAGCGACAACTCCATACCAGTCTCTTTGGCTTTCAAGAAAGCCTGATATCACATCCTACAATTCTACGAAAGGTGATGTACAATGTGTTGATAAGAGAATGGCTTTCTAAAATGTGGCTCGCAATAATAGGAGCTGGTCAATGGTAGTTTTACGCACTTTTGAACACTGCTGGTTTCGATGTTGAAGGCCAGACATCCAGATTCTCCATATGCCAAGAGCAGAAGAGATTTTCTGAAGAAATTATTGTTCGATTTCTTTAAAAAAATTCGTAATATTGCGAAACTAGTATCAGGTATGGAAAATATAAGTGGTGGAAATAAGGAAATAAAAGAGGCCATTGTGCATTTTGGAAAGACAGCAAAACCTCATACTCATGCTGTCTATGTAATAACTATACGTGTTTAGAACATTCATCATTCTTGTGCAGTGACTGTTAAATGGATAAGTAAATTGTATTTTCATGTCGTAGAGTTTCTAGTTTAATTATAAATTCATGTTTGAAATTGCTGTATTTGTAAAAAAAATGATATGACTCATTTCAATATATTATAAAAATATGTAAGTCGTTGAACTCACAAATTTATGAAGTAAATTTTGCAGGAAAATGAAACTATTATTATACGACTAAACTAGATATAATATTTTTCATATTTACAAATTGGGTCAGATTATCAACTCGTGCACTTAGGTAACTTTTCAGAACCAGTTCACTGGCGGATTAAAATATATTAAAGTATTTTTCTCAAAAGACAAGAGTTTAGTCCAATATCTTCAGTATAAATTAATTCATAGAAAAATAACAAATAAGAACATGAATTAATACACAGTTTAATAGATTAATAAATATGTTAATACTCAGGTAAATATGTAGAGGCAAGTACAAAATTTAATACTGTACATAAGATAATATACAGGTTAATACATTAATATGCAAGTTATACATTAATTAGATTAATACGCTAACACATAGGTTAATATACATGTCAACACATATTTTAATACATAGAATATTATTAAGATTAACTCTGTATGGAGCAGCAACTTTTGCAAAAAGCAATGCATCATTGTACTGAATACGAAGAGGTCATATAGATGTTTCAAAGAGTGTGTTGAATGGTCCAACTATTGTAAAACTTAAGTCATTAACAATGCGGAAATGTGCTTGGGTGCGGGTTCGATTCCCGCTTGGACTATTTAGTTTTTTCCGAGGTTTTTCCCAACCACAATCAAAAAGTTAGTAATCTATGGAGAATCCTCGGCCTCATCTCACCAAATACCATTTCGCTATCACCATTCCCATAGATGCTAAATAACGTAGTAGTCGATAAAGAATAATTAAATAACCAACTAAAAAAATTGTTAACATATCATCCTAACGTTTTCTGTGTATAGAACTGCTCGAACACTTATACCGCCTTCAATCGCTTTGTTTTTAAGTTTGTTTTAATTAATTATTTCTGGCTCCACTTTCGTCCGAGGATTAGTGCCTGACCTCCACTTACTTGGTATGCTATTAAAATAGTTATAACAACATATTTAATTATTATTTTAAGTACACATCTATTTTTCTTTAAAATGTAATGTGGGCCAAATCTTCCTACCACATATGGGTCAAACCTTCCTACTTGGTTAGTTTTATTAATTAAAATATTTATACAGTTCCTTGTGAAAGAAACTGGATTATAAAGTATAACAATTTAAACCTTAAAAATTACAGATTAAAATAAAATTTTTAGTATTTTCACTATGATTAATTTCACTCACCAGCATTCTTACAAGCTGGAACCATAAAACTACAGTTTTCAGAGTCAAAACAGACGAAAAGTGTTAGGTCAGCTGTTTATCCTTTCACTTCCTTATCGAGCACAAATACTATCTTTAGCCTTCAGAGCAAAGATGTTACTAGAAGATGGCAGTCGACAGACTGCGGGAATTTATAATAATTGGAATGGGTCAAACCTCCCCTATGGTCAAACCTCACTAGTCTTCCCTATTAACCGGAGTATTAATCTATGTATGAACCTATATATTGACACACACACACACACATATATATTTATATATTAATCTACGATGTATCATACTGTGCATTAACCTATATATTGATCTATGTATAAACCCATTTATTAACCTATATATTGAACTATGCATTAACCTATGTACTAACATGTTTATAAACTTGTTCATAAATTTTTCTAACTTGTGTATTGACCTATGTATTAAATTTTGTATTAATTTGTGTACTAACATGTCAACTAACCTAAATATTAAGATTATTTTGTATTGTTCTGTGTATTAAATTTGTATTATGCTTGTATTATCCTGTCTACTAACATTTGTATTAACCTGTGTATTAAATTATGTATTAGTAGGTATGTGTATTAGCCTATGTATTAGCCCATGTGTAACAGGTATATTAACCAGAGTATTAACTTGTGTATTAAGCTATGTATTATATGTGCATTAGAATATATACTAAACTATTGATTAAAGTATATAGGCCTACTAAACATTGTTTTAATCTGTGTATTAACCCACTTTTTAACATACGTATTAACCTCAATATTAATACGTGTATGAACCAAAGTATTAAACTATATATATTAACTTATTAATTCCTCTTTGAACTGTGTATTAAACTCTTCATAATCCTGTGCATTAATCCTCGTACTAACATATTATGTATTAACTTGTATATTAACACCTGTTTGAACCTAGGTACTGTATTAATCTAGGTATCAACATCTTATTAATCCCTCTTCGAGCTGTGTATTAAACTTTTCATTATCCTATGTATTAACCCATGTACACGTATTAACATATGTATTAACCTCGGTATTAACACGTATATGAACCTAGGTATTAATCTATGTATCAACTTCTTATTAATCCCTTTCTAAGCTATGTATTGAACTTTTCATTATCCTTTGTATTAAGCCATGTATTAACATAAATGTTTTAACGTCTATATTAACACTGTATGAAAATAAGTATTAATATACGTATCAACTTCTTATTAATCATTCTATATATTAAAATTTTCATTATCCTATTAGTCCCTGTATTAAACTTTGTATTGTATATGCATTAACTTGTGTATTAATATGTATATTAAACTAAGTATTAACTTGTGTATTAATCCTTGTATTAAACAGTGTATTTAGTAGTATGTATTAAAATATGTATTAACGTTTATTAACAAATCTATTAATTCATCCATTATACCAGCGGTTCCCAAACTTTTTCAGCCACGGAGCCCTTTTTGAAGCAAAAGTTTCTCGTGGAGCCCCAAGAAATGTTTAGTGTTTAGTTCTGTCTGTATATGTTCTATGAAGCATAATACACACGATATGTATACGAAAGTAAATATATATATATATATATATATATATATATATATATATACAAGGAAATAATAGTAAAAAAGAACAGGAGACAATATTATTTAAAAGTACAAAATGATAATTATAAGTAATACCGGTAGTTAAGGTATGTAAAAAATGTTACAATGTTACATTTACACCCAAATTAATGTGAAGAAAGTACTGTTTCTTGCGACAGAGTTTGTCAATTTCCGGTGTCACAGAAGTCAGTTGAAGACGCATATCGTCTTCTGTATCCAAACGGGCTCGATATTATGTTTTTATAGCCGTGTACTTCAAAAAGGCCGTTTACAGAGGTATGTAGTATCAAAAGGCAGTAAGAGCAATTTAGCTTTTGATCTTAATATCGAAAGATCCTCCCCTAACTGAACCCAAAATTCGGGAAGTGGTTTGCTTTTAAATGATGCCTGACAGTGGCTGTAAGCCATGTCTATAAGGACCTCATATTCTGCCGCAGTGAAGGCTACTGGTTTTGAATTCACTGACAATGGATCTACAATCCACTCATATTTCTTTCGAATCGATTCCTGAGTTTCACTTGGAAAGTATAAATTCATATTTTGAAGCAAATTATCATGGTGCTCTTTTGTTATTGCTATGAATGAGTTATTCATTATTATGTTATTTTCTTCTGTAAAGTTTGAAGTCAATGAGAAACATGTCAGATCTTTATTCTAGACTCTTTCCATGTAGAACGTTATTTTTTTTCTTCAGTGCGGTAATTTTGTCATTAGCATTGAATATAGTCTTCTGTTTCCCTTGTATGGATGTGCTGAATTCGTTATTTTTTACGAAATGTGTGCTAAGTAACATAATTTGCACAACAATTCCTGGTCATTCAAATAATCTGCTAGCAAACTCTTTTGGTCATTCAAAACTCAAGACAACGCTTATCAAGTGACAATCATGTGTAATAAATAATTAATAACAATGACTTATGTATACTTCCCATATCTTCATACAGAATTTTGAGTAGCCTACACTGCAAAAGTCGTGCCTTAACAAAGTTGATAATTTAGACGACGATGTCTAGTACATGCCTTAATAAAGCTGGTATTTTTTTTTCGTTGCGAGGGTGTGTCGGTGTAGTACACAATGACTACTTGTGCAGTTTTTTTTAACTTTCTTGATCCTTGTAACACCGCCAACAACAGGACCTACCACGGTCTTTGCGCCATCTGTGCATCCATTAATGCAATTGTTCCATGGTATCGATGAAGGATGGATAGAACAGAAAAATTCTCTCCGGCACCAGGGCTCGAAACCGAGTTTTCAGCTCTACATGCTGACACTTTATCCACTAAGCCACACCGGATTCCAGTTCCGATGCAAGATCGAATCCGCTCAATTTAAGTTCTATCTCTCAGTTTTCCCTTTGGTGACCTACCCTCATGTACTGTGTCACAGAATATGTGACAGTGGCACAATGTCCAACGCATTATGTACAGAGGTGCACTCATTACGAGTGGCTAAGTGGCCGGGATCCGACAGGATGAGCGCCGTCTTGAATGACTAAGTGATTATTTACGCATATCATAATATTATTATGATGTACTTCGGTACATTATAATAATACCATGGTGCCGGTATCAAGTTTTCAATGAAGACATCTATCAGGGGAAAAAAATTCAGAACCGCTTGTAGAGGATAGCAATGGCTTGCAGAACAAAATATCTTCATGAAAAGAATCTCAAAATTCGTACTGCACAAACGTCATTAGCACAGCTAATCCGGCAACGTCCGTGGATTCGTCAAGTTGTAGCAAAAATTGCGTTTCTTTGATACAGGAAATTATGATATTTTTAACATTATGTGATAGATCCTGGATCCCATAATGCACAGTGTTATTTGATAAGGGCACACTGGAGAACAACTTTGCAATTCTTTCGTCCACCATGCACTTCACTGCCTTCACTAATAGTGGTTTTATACGAATTCCGGCAAAGGTGTGAGGTTTACCAGTAAGACCCGATCATGACTAACCAAATACGACGTTTCCAGTGCTTTATAGTTATTTGTTTTTACATGAGATAACATTTTTGTCTGAACTGCATGGAGTTCGTCACATTTTCTTTTGACGTAGTCTGCAGTTTCATTTGTGAAGTCAGGATGAGTTTCGAAATGCTGCCTAAGCTTGGCAGGGAGCATAGAAATATTGGGCAAAACTTTGTTACATATCACACACTGTGGACGACGTCCATCAGCAAACTTAGTGAATCCCATATCCAAATATGAATCACAATAGTTTCGTTTTTTACTTCCTTTTCTGTACCTCTACACTAGGCATCGTAAATTCTGAAGCAGGATCATGTGTAGCATATTCTGAACTCAATCCCTAAGAATTCGCACCATCTTCTTCGAAAGTAAGGTTACAGCTGTTGTTATCCTCCTTTGACTGAGCACTGGTTGATGACTGATGACTAAGGAGCGGATTCCTATGTAATTAAATGTTTTTCTTGCATGTGATAAAACACAATTAACAAAGATAAAAATTCCGAATGTCAAGTTTCAAGTTTAAAACCCGAATTTTATTTCACATAAAAACACATATTTTCACAAAAAATATGTAAATACATGTTTTCAGGAAAACTATTATAAACACATAAATCTTGGAATTTTTTTTACTTAAATAATTTTTTTACAAGAACGTTTAAATATTTTAAAACTAAATCAATTATATCACTCAGAAATACGTTATCTTTTTTAAGAATTCTTGGTTGCTTCGTGTTTCTATGGGCTGTGTGGTGTATCCGTAATCCATTTTTGTAATAGTATCGCCTCAAGTTCTGAGAACTGCTAGGTAACATATCAAGTGTTATTATATGAGAATAAATTAACATGGACAAGAAGGAGAGATTTTGCAACACATACTTAGGAAAGTTTATTGTTGCTGAAGATGATTTCATTCCCGCTTTGTTTGTGAAACACAACGGATAAGAGCTCCGGTATAAACATTATTTAATTGAAACAAATCTCTCGCCTCTCGCTCGTGCCTATGAAGTGAGGAAATACATCTTGTTGTGATTCCCCGTTGTCGGACCATAAGCATAAGCTGCGTAGTGTAGACGTGGTGGCGTCGCTATAGGAAGCTTTTCTCCGACATTGTCAGTCAGTAGCCAGAAACATGTTTTTACATTAAGACGTGTGTATATTAGCCTCTTAAGATGCCTAAAATCAAATCGAGTTTAAGATCGCGTCTACAGCAATATGTAGATTAATTTAAAAACATTTTTACTACCGACGTAAAAGTGTTATTTTGCCAACCATGTGGTAAATCAGTAAGTGCAGATCAGAGCTCTCAGGTAACCCAACATTGTCTGGAAACAAGCACATTGCTGCTGCTTCACGTGTGCATTCACGGCAAAACAGTGGATATAAAAAAATGTGTAAAGTTGCTTTAGTATTGGAGGGTGTGCCTGTAGGTGAAATTGATGGTGTAGGTGTTTGTGACATTCCTCTCTTTAAATATGCTCGTCTGACGTCCTGTGATGTGGAAAGATCGTTTTCACAGTATACGTCGTTGTTGTTAAAAAAATATTTTTTTGTTTTATTTTAGCAAATATGTTCGTGTTTTTAGCACATAAAAAATTAATATATTTAAATTGTTTAGCACATAAAAATCCGCTCCCTACTGATGACTATAGTAGATCTATTATTGCTGCTTCTATCTAGCAATAAGAAATCAAACTACTTTCTGAGAAAGCACTTTTCGCTTGATGAAAGTAGCTTACGTTTTTCGCACTAGAGACTAGATGGAAGCAGAAATTTTTGTCATCCGCGGTCGGAGCCCCTGAGACTTACTTGCGGAGCCCCAAGGGCTCCGCGGAACACACTTTGGGAACCGCTGCATTATACTAATATATTAACCCCTCTGTACACCTTACTATTAACCTACGTATTAATGTGTGTATTAATATGTGGAATATCCTGTCTATTAACCTGTCTACTAGCATTTGTATCTCCCTGTGTACTAACGTAAGTATTAAACTGTGTTTTAAAGTAGCCAAAAAATACAAATATGCGTTACACGAAAATGATCCATGTAACCTATCTTGCTAATGGGCTTCATAGAGTGGCTGACGCCATTCGTCGTTGATATAATGAGGTTGACAGCTTCATATCGGATATGAAAACAATATTTCGGACAGCGTTTTCCGGAACAATGAATTTCAGAGAAATGGCGTCTGACAGTCCTTTGCCTCCAAGTCCAGTATTCACAAGATGCTGTTCTTGGTTAAATGTTGCCTCGTATTACACAAAACATTATAATAAAATTACAAATATTCTCCTTTTTTAAATAGTGAAGAGGCTTCTTCGATTGCAATAACTGAAACTCTACTTTCAAAGCAATTACTGGAAAGTCTACATTTGATGCATGAATTCTACAGGCTGGGGCAGAGCAACTTGCTTATTTAGAAATTCAATTACAACAAAAATAATGCAGATATATATTTAATTCTTTGAGCAACATCAAGTACAACATGTAAATTTTATGTTTACACAGTTTTAAAGATGATATCACGCAGATGGCGTCCATTATTTTCAATACGCTGCTTTAATCGAAATTGGAAGTTTCGTTCAACTCTTTCCAGCATATCGACGGTTATGTTGGCAACAGCTTGACGAATGTTGTTCTTCAGATGAGCCAGGGTCCTAGGGCGATCGTTGTAAGCAAGTGATTTTAGATAGCCCCATAAAAAATAGTCGCAGGGGGCTAAATCAGGCGACTGTGCAGGCCAGTGCAGATCGCCCCTCAAGGAGATGAGGCGTCCTGGGAAGTGTTGCCGCCAATTTGTAGGGATGAAATTTCAGTTCTTCATGAAGGATTCGCCTCACAGAACGAGCAGACAACCGAAGAGCAGCTGCATGTTTGCGAGCAGAGCGCTGAGGGGATCGCACAACAGAAAGTCTTACCATGTCAATGTTTTGCTGTTCGTGGAAGCCCAGATTTTCTTTTCTTCACATCACCAGTTTCCCTGATGTTGTTTACCCATGAAACAATCGACTGTCGGCCAGGAACACGACCACGGGGCGCAATATTGAAATGGGTGCGGAATGCACGTTGCGTGGCGATGATTGAGTGACCGTTAGAAAAGTATGCCTCGACATTGAACGCGCGCTCCACCTTCATCCACTCCATGATGCTAACTAAACTAAGCGGAGCTACAACTTTACGCTTCGCCCCCTCGAATGTGCTTACCCCCACCTTCCTCGGAGCAATCGTCGCTTCAGGGCACCAAATTGAAATAAGCAAGTTGCTCTGCCCCACCCTGTATTATTCATAAGATATCGAAAGAACTTTATTCCAGTATAAAAACTGTTTAAGCAATAATTGCAGAAAATTCACATTCGAAAGTTTACTAATGCACACGTTTGTTGCATCGAAAACGAGAACGACGCTTTGTAAGGTATGTAACATTTTTCATCAGTACCAGCCTGTACAAACATAGCGCTTTGACATCATTCTTTGCATCCGAAGTTTGTTGATATGACTCGTTTAAGGAACTGTATAGTACATGCGTGAGTAGATTGGTTTCTGAAGTGTATGGGATCCTATGCCTAGTGATAATAAAAATAATTCGAACCTTTCGGTTTCTCTTACCTTTCCAAGATCGGCGTGTCCATGGCCCTTGTGTTGACCCAAGTGGTTGCGTGTGTTTCCATAGGGATTTGGCAGGTGAGAGGCGTGGATTGGACTCCCAACTGAAAGAAAAAAATGGATCTATGTTTAGTTCTGTCACGAAATGTGTAATTAATTCCTCTCATATAATTTAAAAAGAATCTTTTAATTAAGAATAATTCTCATTCAGAAACTGTTGAAGCCACATTTTGACTACTACGATTTTCAACAAACATATTTTAATTCTAATTTATCCAAAAGATTACATAGTGCCTATTAAGCTTCATTTTCAAATCCACAAAAATGGACACATTAAACCTTTCCTACAATTTCGAAGTTATAGGTCTATCCATACACAAATTTTCCTATATCTGATCAACACTTCTTCTCCAAACTATTTCTCAATGAGTTTTAATTCCTTGTCCTCATATCACAACCTGGGCACTCGTTCTAAAAGTGACCTACACCTTCCACCACAAAAAAATAATAATTTGTCTATCTAAAGACAAGTATTGTCTTTGCTGATATGAAAGAAAACCATGAGAAGTTACAAGCAGCAATTCAGGGGCGTGAAAAATCCGTTATAAGACGACTGGTAAGCTAATGCATTAAAAGGGAATAAAGAATGACTAAAATGTAACCTAATAAAAATAATGGAAATATGACAAAAGTCTAAAAGCGGCTAAAATATGTGACGAAAATCATTTAAATTCAAACATAATATCACAGTCTACTATATACAGTCACGAAGCTTGAGTTTTGAGGGTGCTAGAAACAATAGACTGTGCCGGTACTATTTTGCATTGCCTATAATGAGCCGATATTAGCGATCCTAGTGGTGAGCAACTACCTAATGTTTGCATATTTACTACGTATTGAGCTTCGTGACTGTATATACTAGACTGTGATAATATGTTAAGACGTGTTTATTTTCAGATAACAGTGGAAACAAAAAAAGAAAATAAAGGAAAGTATGATAATATGTCACAAACATTCAGACCACTAGTTATGACTAGGGACTGTACTTTATCCCAGGAGACTAAAAGATTAAGTATTACTGGAGTTTTTTCTGTAGGGGACGATGCGCGTGCATCTAGCAAGTGGAGCACTTCTGTCTGTTCTCGCGACTCTTGTTGGTGAAATTACTTGGAACAAAACACAAATCGCTTATTTAATAATTGCATTAATATTTACAATTTAAATTATTTACACCATTTACACTTCAATATGCTATTTTTGCTAATTAAACTATGATAATTAATGTACGCCTATATTAATTAAACATTATTTACACTATTATGTATAGTGTTGTGTATTTCAGTGCAAGTTGTATTATTTCATAAGACTGTACTATAGCCTTCTCATTTTGTAAATAATGTACAGTGCGTTCGTCGCTCGGCTGGACTGTTATAACATAACCTAAATAATATAAGCAAGTGTTAGAAAAGTTTTAATTCGGGATGGTGAAATAAACAAGAAAACTTTTAATTAATGGTAATGAAATAAAAAATAAACATGAATAATTTTAAATGGAACAATTATTGAAAGTACAATTTTCAAATTTGAATGTTTTAGTGGCCTGGCCGAGCTACGAACGCACTGTATAATAGTGTGCAAAGATGCTGTCAGACATTGACTAGTTTCAAAAGCCGATTGCCGAAGTACAGCTTTTCGTCTCTAGAATATGGTCTTTCTTCAAATACAACGTTTGTAGAATATGGTTTCTATTTTCAATATACGAATTATCGTTCGCTAGGTTTACTATTTTCTTTGATTCATATTCCCATATTTAACACTAAATTGTAATTGTTTAACTCTTAGAATTACATGTAACTGAACACGTCTACATTTTGCTGTTATTATTATTATTATTTCATTGTTTTTGTATTGATATTTATATTTTCTATATGTTTTTATATTTGTTGAGTGGAAAAGAAGGCCTTATGGTCTTAACTCCGCTAGTCAAAGTAAATAAATTAAATAAATGAACAAATAATTAAAATAATAGGAAAGATAATTGTAGTATCAATCTTCATCACTAAAATGCACTGTTAACTGTCTATGAGGTCTAGTTTTGAATTGTAAATAGGACGTCAATTGCTACAAAACAAGACACAAGTGTTCTCTGATATTACCTTGACACGTTCCAAGCATGACTTCACACCAATACAGTCTATGAACAACTAACCTTATATCCGTACGAACTGGGCAGTTTTAGCCCAAATCCTAATAGTGCCTTGAAGGTCGTCATACTCACGTCCCACACTGGAGGGTGCTTAAATTACACTGAATTCTGTATTTATGGCGCTCTTCTTCAGAAGTACTGAGAACCACTTTCAGCCTTCTGTTTTGTGTGACGGGCCCCAATTCCAAACACTTCAGATTTATCGGCGCATTATTTCACAGGGTTATTGTTGGGCCCTCCGTGCTTTGCATCACAATGCCGCCCGCCATATTACGTTAAATTGCATCACACGATGGTGGACTTATATATAACACTCCCCTGGTAAACGAGTTACTTCCACCAGCCATGCATGCCGCCGTTATTAGGAATATCGAATGTACCACATCCCACAACAGAAGGAATGGAGATTATTTAAATAATGAACTTACTCAAGTAGATATATCTTTTGTGGGTTTTACTGCACAGAAGATACATTAAGGTAGAATAATGTAACAGCTTATTTTAAAATGTACAATATACAGTGGATACAAAAAGTATTTGCACACACTTGTTTTTTTTTTAATGTTTAAAGAAATAATAACGATAACTTTCTGAATACAATTTTAATAAGTAACAGCATGGAAAGAACGACTTACATAATCAAGAAAATTACTTATAGTTTACAAAATAAAATGGGAAACTAAAAACTGAATTTTTAGACGTCAAAAAAATTATTTGCACAGTCAGTAAATTAATAATAAATTAAAGCAAACTAGAGAAGTCTCTTCGAGTACTTTGCTTGCAATCCATTGGCTTCAACCACGGATTCTAGTCTTCGTGGCATGGAGTGCACTAAACTTTCTTGTAGTATCGGGAGGAATTTTAGTCCATACTTCCATAAGAGCATTATGAAAGTCTGTCTTGTTTGATATGCGGTGTTTTCTGATTTCTTTATCCAATTCCCAATTGGACTGAAATCAGGTGATTGAGATGGGATCACAAGCCTTCTGGGTGTGTTATACAACAACCACATCTTTGTTAGGTCTATTTGAGCAGTGTGCTTGGGGTCCTTGTGTTGTTGGAAATAATCATTTTACCTGACACTCAATTTTTGTGCGCTAGATGGTAAATTATGGCGCAACAGCTCGATACATTTTGGAATTCATTTTTCTAACAGTTATAGCTAAATTTCCCAACCCAGAGGAACCCATTCAACCCCAAACCAAAATATGATCGCCACCGTGTTTTACTGTGGCTGTAAGATTTTCCTTCTTCAGTTCCTGGTTAGGTCTTCGCCACACAGCTTTTCTTCCATCAGAACCAAATAGATTGTACTAGCTCCATGTTCGAAAATTCCAGGGGCTTATCTTCGTATTCTTTAGCGAATTCTAACCTTTTTTCCTATTAGTTTCACTTATGTAGGGCTTTTTCTCGGAGTTCGGCCATGGAGTTTAGTACTATGCAAAACATTCCTGATAGTAAGAGGACGTTGCCCGATGTTGTAGAAATGTCAGCAGCGCTTCGGATTGGATCTTTGATGACAGTGTGGATTATTTGGCGTTGGCGTCTCTCCCTAACTGTAAGAATCTTTGATCTTCCTGTTCGCGGTTTATTGTCTGCTGTTCCAGTTTCCTCGTACTTCTCGCACACATAACGCACAGTAGAAAAAGGCAGGGATAGATATTTTCCAATTTGACAGTAACTCTCGCCTTGCGAACGTTGAAAAACAATTCTAACCCGCACGGACTCTGGTAGCTCTTGTCCTTTCGGACTCATGTCGCTTATTGATGATTTATCCTTCAAATCATAAACTAATCCCTACTATAATATCAAAATTTTTCATGGATGAGATTCAGCCAATAAAATAGGACTTATCCAAAGAGAGTTTTAATGTGCAAATACATTTTTTACTACAAGAAATTTAAGTTTTCTGATTCTTATTTCAATTTGTAGCTGTAAACAAGTCTTATCAAGTACATAACTCTTAGTTTTAGTACTGTTACCTGTTACAATTGTATTTATAAAACGTCCCTTGATATGTATTTACATATTAAGAAGTACAAGGGTGTGCAAATACTTTTTGTATCCACTGTATGTATAAAATACGTCTTTTGTACTGTTTCAGTTTCATAAGGAGACTAATAAATATGAAAGCTATAAAGGAAACAATTACGTCCCTAGAATCATAACTCACAATATCCAAAAACTTGTCTTTTGGCAATTAAGTAAAAATTTACATCTCACTAATTACCCTTTGGCAGTAATTATTTGAAATATGCCAGATATTATAACTCCAAATTATTAATGACTGTTTTGAAGTAAAGTCGTTTGTTTTATTTAAATTTATGACTAATTAAAAATAAGAAATTTTACAGGCCTATTGTAAGTTATGATTATAGACGACTCAATTACTCCTTTTTATTGCTTGCATTTGTTCATGTAAATTTCTGTGATTAAATAGTATTATTGTTAAAGTTTCTATTTTCAAAATTATCTATAAATTAAATCAACGTAAAGACAATTAAAGCAATATTGATGATCTATGATTATCATCAACAGGAGACAATAAAAACATGAATACTGAATTAAATTCTTCAAACAAATTATATTTAACGTCTGGCGTGCTGGATAGCTTCGATGTAATTTCATTATTTATGAAAGATCGTTTACAAAAAGAGTATGAAGAATAAGAATGCATGCAGTTTCTAAATTTTCATACATTTAGAAAGGTATATGATACATTAGTTAGATCCACATTTTGGGACGTACACAAAAATATATAATTATGTTCTCATACATTGAAAACTAACTGTGATTTGCACTGTAACATCGGAATACAAATAAATCTGTATGTGGCAAAGATAGTCTATATTCTGATGTTTCTCTCTTCGGACTGCTTGGATTATGAGGTTCATAAAATGACGACTGTTCCGAGGATTTTTGTACTTGTTTTTTTTATTTTACTATCAGTCAATTTTTTAGCTTTCTCGATATATAACAAGATTTCCGTATTGTGTGGCCCGCATGACGACATACAATACTGAGATCGGATATTCATAGACGGAATTCTAAGCCACATGTGTAGCTTCCACGTAATGGTTCAAGCTTTACTCGTCTTCCCTAGTCGTTGCACAACAAAGCCATTGGAAGCTTCAAAATTATATCCGTACGTATATTCCATCATTTTCATGCTGCAACCTTTAGCGGAAAAGCAATAATAGAAAACATGAAAATAACCTGAATAACTGCACGAAAAGAAATGCAATCACAGAACGAATATATTAAAACTAGTGTGACAGAACATCTATGTCTCAGCTGGATAAGTCAGTCATAGTCAATAAAAATCGCAGTATAGTAGAACTCGTATTTTAGGTTAAATGCCTACTTTTTCTGTAAGAATAAACTGAGACTAGTTAAATATCTTCATGTTTTATATGAAATAACGTTTGAAAGAGGTTTTGTGGTACCTAAAAAATCAAATTTTGCCGACTGAGACCCATTTTTAAGGTTTCAGAGTCTAAAATTGCCTATTTCCAGTTGTTATGTACTCATTTTTAAATAGTCGTGTAGCAGTGAAAGAAAAAGTTTTGAATGTTATAGTGTATTATATAAAGTATTAACTGATACGGAGTCATTAATGACTCTGTATCAGTTAATACTGTATATAGGTTAAGATACTACAGGGACATCATTTTATTTTTACTAACATTTCTAATATTAACCTGGCTACACCTTTGAATTAATTTTAAAGGCATGTTGGGTCCGATAAGTATAGTATCAATCAAATAGTGTAAGTTCTTACAGTCAATTACTTAACAATATTACATACATTGAACCTTTATGTTATTACATGAAGTAGTATTTAAAGGTTATAACAAACGTTTTCACCAATAATTTGGTATCTTCAGGTCACATTAAAAGAACATAGTAACATAAAATAAACACTTAAGATGTTCTTTGAATTAATGGTTGAGAACCGGAAATACCGTTTGCTATCCCTTTCCACGACTGGAGTTCGATGATACTGGCGTAAAACACAAACAAATCACTTTACTAGGTATAGGAGGGAAGAAAAGTAGTTCATCCATTTACGTAAACTAGGAAATATCGCGATTTTGAATTTGATAATTTTCATTAGGTTTTTCCTTAGTCAAAATAGAGTACCGTATTAACAATAAGAGTTTTACTAACTGAGCTATCCATTCGGACGTATTCATTATGCAGTGTACACTATACTATCTACAGCTCATTAGCGTGCAATATAGAGAATGAAGTTAAATTGAAAAATAATCAAAATATGAATATATAAACACAATTTTGAAAATGGTGGCCGTTCATTTCGATACAGGCTTCAATTCTTTTGAGCATATTATCGCACTACAGACTATTGTATCTAATTCCAAGTACCAGTTTCGTTCTTCGTACTAGTAACTCATGTTGAAATAATCCTGTACCTACTCTATAAAAAAGTACCTTACGTACTGTAAATTCAATCTTCACTTCTTTCAGATCCGAAACGATACAATTACTCAGACATGCTATCTACTGTCCGTCCAAGTGGTTTTGTCGCAAGGTCGTAGAAAGCAGGGAAATCACGTGACAGTTAATTAATGAACGAGGTCCTTTTATTTAAGTTATTTTAAACAGTTGTATAATATTACGTAGACGTCCAATTCCTAACAGAAATTAATTTTTTCAGAAAAAAGCTATTACAGCCCAGCCACTAGCCTTTACAGAGGGACGAGCAGAAGCGGGTGGGAGAAACCGGGATGCGACATAGGCAAACGGACGACAGTACCTGTTAGAGAATATTCTCAATATTGAAAAGCTCTTTCGTCACTGGAAAACGCGAACATATTTCTGGAACGTACTATACTCACTAACTCAGTACTGTTTATGTTTACTATGTCCGTAAGGTGACTTTGACTGTATACGCTTGGTTATGTATTGAGAACGGTTGAAGTTTACTAGTAGAGGGGGTGGGAGTGAAGTACATTAAAAAAACTCAGGTAGAATAAAAATTGAAGTGAAAATAAAATGATGTCCGTGTATAACGTTTTGTTACCGATCACATCTTTCCTGAACTGCAAGCAGGAACTTTCGACAAAATATCGCCAGTCTTTCAAATTAATTAAAGTAGAACAGTTATTTTTAATTAATGATAGTCCCAATTTGGGACCTCACAATACTGTGGCCTCATAAGATCTATTGCATTACGATTTTTATTTCGATTGCATAAATTATGAAATAAAGTGTTGTGATATTGAACATGTCGATTTCGTATAGTTTCAAGAAAGAATAAGTTTTCAAAATTTCTGTTATGTAGAAGAGCCAGAGAACACGAGAAATCATTCCGTATTTCTGGGCTTATGCACCATTTTAAATACCGCAAAATTATATATTTATTGGAGCCAAATTAAAACCTCAAAATTCCAATAAAATGACGAAACATAGCGCCATTGATCTGTAAGTTGGCAGTATTGCTACCAATGGCAAAAAATAATGAATTTAAATACTATTATAGTCACAATCATGCCATGGTATGAAAGAAGTCACATCAACGGACGTGTATACGTCACCAAACATCGTAAGATAAAAAATAATGTTCTACAGATGTAAACACAGTGCAGACAAGCAACACGCAGTCTCAATAGCAGTGTAACATGGTCATGTCATATGAGATATGTATTACTCGACCGAGTTGAGTGAAGCCGCGGGCGTAATGTGAATTATCACGATGATGCTATACGAATACAGTAGCAGTATAAGTGGCGCTCCGAGCTGCAGGACTCCACTGCCTCTGTCGAGTAATACCAAACTAGAACAGCGTGAATAAGTGAAACCTACAAATTAATTGCGAGTAAAATATGTATACGGTAATATATGTCTGTCTCTGCAGCAAGTATAGGAGTAGAGTATACAGAGTTGAAAAACGATGTGATTTCTGTGACATATGCTTCTTGACCGGAAAAGGTATAGTGAGACCAAACTATACAGTCCATTGCAGCAATTCAAGTCTTAATGATGGAAAGTCGGCGAGTGATGGTGAATGAAATAGTCACAATATTGAAGATCATTCACGTCCCAGTATACTACCTACATTATTCATAACCTACCAAGCCAGTCCACTCAAGAATTGAAACAGCGACGTATTGATACCTAAGAAGAACATTTGCGGCACTTTGAAGCAGAAGATAATGGTTTTCTATCAGGAACTGGAAATGAAGCCTGGGTCCACTACCACTAGCCGGAAACCAAGGGAACGAGGCAAGAATGACGCCGTCCCTTCTTTAGGAAAACCTAAACGTTTCGCTCGCAACCATCTGCAGACAAGATGATGCTGACTCTCTTTTGGCACGGATAAGGTGTAATCTTGGAGCATTACATGCCTAAGAATAACACTGTTATCAATGTCTCGTACTTAACGTCCTCTAAGTAATCATCTTAGACTTAGGATCAAATCGAAACGACACCTTTATTTCTGACTGCAGATATTCTTTTGCAACATAAAAATGCTCGATCATATACTGACAATGTAACAGCTGCGACCACCCGAGACTTCTTCTTTGAGTAGCTATCTCTTGTACCTGCCGTGTTTGCCAGACCTCGCCTCCCAGTAATTACCACTTGTTTGGGCCACTCAAAGAGACGATAGGAGAAAAGATTTTCAGGTCCGGATAAATGTGTAACAAGCGATGTATGAGTGACTTCATACTCGATCATAATAATTTTTTCCATAGGAATCCATGTACGCATTAGAGAATTCTATTGAACGCCATGGGGACCATGTAAACTGTAAAACCTTCACCTTCATTCTAAAAACTATGAAAAAGTTGTTTTCACTTGACTGACTCAAATATTTTCACATTTTTCTCTTCAAATGTTTTAATTCACAGTCATCTGTCCGAAGACAGGTCTGAATCTTACAAGTGAAACCAACATTGCATCACTAGGTTAGGAGATAATGGGTTCCTTTCCACCTCCATTGCATACATCGTCGATTAGCTACATATTACACAAATTAGACTTCAGAAGCATACAAGCATTGTTCTTCCTCTGACATATATCGTAAAGTGAGATGTACTGCTTGATAATAGATCAGCCACAACCTCAATCAGAGATACAACTCACAGTATTGCAAATTATTTCAAAAGTAAATACAGTAATATGCTTGAATCTCACTACAGTATATCCCACATACCAGATTACAAGATTCGATATTCGTCAGAAAATTATCATGCTGACTGTGATGATCAGGGCTGACGGTTTCCGACCCTGAATCTATAATTTGACTGTTATATTTACTATTGATAACGCGGGGAAAGGAACATAACCGAACAATTTAAGGGACCAATCCGAGCATAGCAAACAATGTCAGACAATGCGACCATGTGGACAATGAGCCAATAAGAATCCCAATTGATTCCATAACCACTTAATCCATCTCTGTCTATCATATAACATAAGGCTATGTCTACTCTAAAAACAATATTTTGGGTCCGATAAATTAGTGCCAGTGCTAGTGATGACGATGAAACCTGTTTTTTTTTTTTTTTTGAATTAATGGTACTAATAACTTGGGACATACAAATCACAGAAGCCTGCAGAAAAGTATATTCTATTATCCATATGCTGAAAAAGGATAAATGTTCATCTTCCCTATTGTTTAAAAAAGTTCTTTGTGCAGACGCTTGTATTGTCCTATTGTGAATATGCCAGCATTTTACTGACTGACCTTTCCAGCGAAAACGAAACGAAACAACAACGTTCTCATAATTTTTGTGTACGTTTTATTAGCAATAAACGCAAATATAATAATATTACCCCATCCCTGGAAGCAATAGGTTGGCTTAAGCTAGATAAGAAATGAAATTTACATTCACTTCTCCTTCTCTTCGAAATCTTGAACTCATCTATTCTTTTGTTCCTGTCGGCACGCTTCACTTACCTTCCTCCCCACCATAATTTGAACACAAGCTCTCGCCATGAAACAATACTAGGAATACCATTCCATCGCATCTCCTCATACTCATCCTCTTTCATTATAGCCCTGCCAAGACTCTGGATTTCACTACCTGCTAGCATCAGGGCCTTTCGAAATAAAATTTAACCCAAACACAAACTTACTAGGCACTTGGTCAGTAATTGAGCCACGTTCAGACATGGCTTCTTGTAAATAGTTCTCTTATTGTATCACAAAATATTTCAATAAATTTATTATTTTAGGTTTAATTTGTACTTAACTTCTTTGTTCTTAACTCCTACAATAAACTGTCTGCCTTTATTAATCACGTAATCTGTTCGAACTTTGACTTTTATTGTAACTGTAATTGTAAATTTCATACTTACTTACTTGCTTACTTACTTACTGGCTTTTAAGGAACCCGGAGGTTCATTGCCGCCCACAAATAAGCCCGCCATTGGTCCCTATCCTGAGCAAAATTAATCTAATCTCTATCATCATATCTCACCTCCCTCAGATCCATTTTAATATTATCTTCCCATCTACGTCTCGGCCTCCCCAAAGGTCTTTTATCTCCGGCCTCCCAACTAACACTCTATATGCATTGACTAGATTCGCCCATACGTGCTATATGCCCTGCCCATCTCAAACGTCTGGATTTAATGTTCCTCATTATGTCAGGTGAAGAATATAATGCGTGCAGTTCTGTGTTGTATAACTTTCTCCATTTTCCTGTAACTTCATTCCTCTCAGCCCCAAATATTTTCCTAAGCACCTTATTCTCAAACACTCTTAACCTATGTTCCTCTCTCAAAGTGAGAGTCCAAGTTTCACAACCATAAAGAACAACCGGTAATATAACTATTTTATCAATTCTAACTTTCAGAGGCATTTCCCATATTTATTCTGTGCTTAATTTCCTCCCGAGTGTCATTTATATTAGTTAATGTTGCTCCAAGATATTTGAATTTTTCCACCTCTGGAAAGGATAAATTTCCAATTTTTATATTTCCATTTCGTACAATATTCTGGTCACGAGATATAATCATATGCTTTGTCTTTTCGGAATTTACTTCCAAACCAATTTCTTTACTAAATTTAATATTAATTTTAATTATGACTGTAACTGTATTTTTAAAAATGTAGTTGTATTCCCCTAGCAGAGGGGAAGAGAAGGCCTGATGGTCTTATCTATACCAGGTTAAATAAATATATACTATAATACTATATAATAATTATTGACAGGATTGAAACATATGTCAAACATAGTAGACACTACATCATCAAAATCGATTCTTTTAAGATTAATTTTGTTAATGGTTATCATAATATTACGCGTTATTACTTTCAACTGGTCACCTATCGCTTAGCCTATCAATTAAGGCCTATAACTTGCAAGATCAGTTTTGGCATAACAGACTTAATGAAACAGACGAATTTTAAATGTATACGAGTAATTGTGTACCACATATCATTGACTTCTATTCTTTGAAAATTATCCTCGGCAGTGCAGAGGTTACCGTGCCTATTCAATGCCCAAATTTTGCCAACACAAATCCGAGAGAGGACTACGGATCTTTATGGAGGAATTTCCTTAGCAGGGCTTAACTTAAAAAGGAAGTAACTCTATAGCTCTCTTGTAGTTCTGTGGCATATAAGAGATGTCTGGGTCTGAACTCTGTAAGAGATTGGCTACTCATCCTGCGATGCGCTCGAGTGTGAATTTGATTCTGGATGTGCCGAATACATGAAGTTATGCCCAACTGTAAAGCGAATATTAAATAATCACATGCGAATTGTCGATCTCATTTCGTCAAATTCCATTTCGCTAAGACCTATTCGATCGACACCAAAAGTAAATTGCTTAATAGTTGACAGAGCGCCATTAGTAATGGACAAAAAAGTCTTGATCATCCAGAAAAGAGCTACAAGATTAACAGCAAGGTTTTATTTCTGTTATTAAATTATCTTTCACTTAACATATATTATTTCTGCTTGCCAATAGCTGGATTAGGATTGTAGATGTATCTTCAGGTTATCATACTTTGAGATCCAGTTGGCAAATTATGAACCAAAGAATAAAAAGTGGGAGGGATTATTTAAGGGACCTGCTTAGGAGATCACAATTATGTGTTATTGAAATATGTTTAAATAAAAACAGTTTCCAACTTAGGAAACATTACTAAACATGCGTTTGAAACGCAGTTGAAACTCAGACACAATGGAAGGAGGCACACGATGACATAACATGCAGCATATTTTGTACACGACAATATAGCTTAAATCTGATTTGTTTTAATCAATTTTGATTTGTTTAACGAGTTTAGTTCTGTTGAGTGGGAGCCCAATTATTTCATTAGAGCAAACGACCGGACAAACTGTAAACAAGGAATTTTCGGTGCATTTACACTAACACAGAGACAAAATGAAATTATAAGCTAATTACGTGGCACTGCTCACCAAATGGGATGAGAGTGGATTTGCGGGAGATTTTAAAAGCCGACTTTAGTTTCTGGAAGTTCCTTTTACTGTGATACTATTTACATAAAAGATGGACTTGTATTATACTCATATAAGAGACAACAGGCCCACACTGATTATTTTAGACCGCAAAGAAATAAAATTTAAGTTTATCAACAACAAAAAAGTCTGTGCTAGAAATATATATGTTTTAAATTTAATAAGATGAAAACTTTAATATTGATAAAAAGATTTATACACAGAATTAATAGAGGCAGAAGAGTGACAAAATTGACAACACGTTTAAATTCTAATTTTTGGAAAAGAATACTTATTTTTAATTTATGGGATTATTTTACGACGCTGTATCAACATCTAGGTTATTTAGCGTCTGAATGAAATGAAGGTGATAATGCCTGTGAAATGAGTCCGGGGTCCAGCACCGAAAGTTACCTAACATTTGCTCGCATTGGGTTGAGGGAAAACCCCGGAAAAAACTCAACCAGGTAACTTGCCCCGACCGGGATTCGAACCCGGGGAAAAGAATATATAGAAGACTACGAAGAGAAGAATTTACAGAAGCATGGTCCAGAGTGTAATTACATATGGGATAGAAGTATGGGGATTAAAAAGCAGAGATTTAGAAAGAAACTGTTTGCTACTGAAATAGATTTTTAACAAGATATTGCAGAAAAACAAGAGTGGTTAGAATGACTAACGCTGTAATAAGGGAAAATATGGAAATAAACAGAGATATAAATGAAATTCAGAAGTGACAGTTCGATATAGCCACACTATAAGGATGGACAAATCAAATGATCGAAGAAGATATTACGAATGGAAGAGGATACAGGGTCGAGATGACGTAGTTCAGGGATGTATAAGAAATAGCGCGTGAACATTGTTCGACTACTTCGCATGTACAGTTTCCCTGAAAAGGAATGAGACGATTGAATATTCCTAAGTCTCAGATGTAAAACACTGCGCATGATCAGAGATCAGAGCACTGATACACAAGATAACGAATATTGAGTTACTTAAATTCAGGCTATTTGGTTTGTTACTAGCATCGTTCCGGAATTCACTTCAAAAACTGCAAAAAATATGATAATATTACGTAAATAAGAGACAAATATATACTTAATTCGTGTAGTTAAATCGACAATGGACCTTCATGACTAGATCGACACTCCGCACAGAAAGTAAAGCTTCCGTGTCGTTGCAATAGCTCAGACGCTAAGATCTCTGCGTGTTGTGCAGAAGAGAGCGAGTTCGATTCTTAGTCTATAACAACGATTTTTTTTTTCTAAATAACGTTGAAATAGAGTTTTACAAAGTCCTCAGATTAAGTGTTAATGATCACAGAAATTACAAAATTACAAGTTATAATATTATAAACGTTAATCTAATGAATGCATTTATACACACACACACACATAAAATGTAAATGTACACACACACACACACACACACACACACACACACACACACACACACACACACACACACACATATATATATATATATATATATATATATATATATATATATATATATATATTAAAAACTAACAATTAAAATGAAATTAAAATATATTCCTAAGCCATACAGACAAACGATTACAAAGGTTTAGAGTCCTTAGGCCATGTCATTTGTTGAGTAATTATTACAATATTTTATTAGTAGCTTTCCCATATGTGTAATAAATGCACTCGCACAAAACAATTTTTGTTAAAAGTGTGGCTTTGGATTATTTCATTCTCACCCCTTCAGTTGATTTTAACTATTTTATCTACGTGTTTAATTTAATGTGCATTCAATTTAATTCATATTATCATTGAATGTATAAGCACTGTTGCAGTTATTAATTACATATATTAATACTAACTATTAAATGCATGTGTTAAGTAACTAATTGCAGTATCTTTTGCAAAATCTTGAATTTTTAAGTTGTCAATAATATTTCTGTACTATATACTATAAGACGTTAAAAGAATTTGCAATAGATTTGGGATTCTCTACTTTAAAATCACTAATTTTAATGAAAAAATATTTTCTTTCTTAGGATATCTACAAGTTTAACTTTAATAATATTCCGAATAGCTTTAATTGCATTAGTAGAAAAGTTTTCCGGGCTATGAGGCCGTGGTCTGTTGGTTGTGAGACCAAACGTTTCGTTCACTGCTGCGGTGAACATCTTCAGTGGTGTCTATTGCTGGTGCGGCTGGTTCTACTGCGTGTGCTGATTACAGTCTGCGCTGGCTGCATCGTTGTATATATAGTGCGGGAGGGGGGGGGCTTGCTGTTGTCGCCTCGGTCCGCGCTCGAATGTGCTTCGCGGGCGGGTTTGCTGTTTTCCACGCGCTCCGCGTCCGAGCTTGTGTTGTTTAATTGTGCTACACGGGCGGGTTTGATGTTGGTTTTCCTTAATGCCGGATACCAGGCCTTGTTAACCTTGAGGCCTTCTTCTTTTCGATTGAAATTGTTCTTATGTTTATATATTTCAATCGCCTCTCGGTGTAGCCTCGCGTAGAAATGTGGTGTGTCGCTGAGTGTATCGGTGTCTTCGAACCTAATTTTATGTTCGCCTTCCAGATAAGCATGTTCAGCTACAGCCGACTTATCTACGTAGCCAAGGCGGCAGTTTCTTCTATGTTCGGAGATCCGAGTCTTGAAGCTCCGCTGCGTTGTCCCTATGTAGACTGCTCCACATGAACACGGGATCCTGTAGACCCCCGTAGAAGATAATCTGTCGCGATTGTCCTTGGCTGAGCGTAGGCTGTTGCGTATCTGCTTGGTGGGCAGGAAGATAGTGTCCACCTTGTGCCGGTTGAGGATCTTGCTTATCCGGTCCGTAACTTGCTTGTGATAGGGCAAGAACACCGTGCCTCTCTTCGTATGGTCTTGGCCTGACTCCGGTGTCGTCTTCTTCCTTGGTTTCAAGGCCCTTTTTAACTCTGTCTTGGCGTAGCCATTAGCGGTTAGGGCTGAATGTAGGTGGTCGATTTCTTGGTCTAAATGTTGGGGGTCAGAAACCCGTATGGCTCGGTCGAAGATTATCTTCTACGGGGGTCTACAGGATCCCGTGTTCATGTGGAGCAGTCTACATAGGGACAACGCAGCGGAGCTTCAAGACTCGGATCTCCGAACATAGAAGAAACTGCCGCCTTGGCTACGTAGATAAGTCGGCTGTAGCTGAACATGCTTATCTGGAAGGCTAACAAAATTAGGTTCGAAGACACCGATACACTCAGCGACACACCACATTTCTACGCGAGGCTACACCGAGAGGCGATTGAAATATATAAACATAAGAACAATTTCAATCGAAAAGAAGAAGGCCTCAAGGTTAACAAGGCCTGGTATCCGGCATTAAGGAAAACCAACATCAAACCCGCCCGCGTAGCACAATTAAACAACACAAGCTCGGACGCGGAGCGCGTGGAAAACAGCAAACCCGCCCGCGAAGCACATTCGAGCGCGGACCGAGGCGACAACAGCAAGCCCCCCCCTCCCGCACTATATATACAACGATGCAGCCAGCGCAGACTGTGTGTATCGCCCCGTTCCGTGATCAATTGATCAGTCTCAGCCCCCCTCGCGTATGTGGTACCTAAGAGGTTACGTCCAATTTCGGCTTCCCCTTCAAAATTTTCTAGAGCTCCTTCAGGGGAGCAGCGTAACCCGGAGTGAGACTAGTGGCCAACAGGCTTGGAGCTCACATATTTAGTTTTGTACAACCCCCAACCCCTTGCAAGGACGCGTTTTGCGTACTTTTTAAATTTTCCTCCCAATTCTCCTTCGATTTTTCGATTTCGAGCGCAGACTGTAATCAGCACACGCAGTAGAACCAGCCGCACCAGCAATAGACACCACTGAAGATGTTCACCGCAGCAGTGAACGAAACGTTTGGTCTCATAACCAACAGACCACGGCCTCATAGCCCGGAAAACTTTTCTACTATTGACGTCGGCCGTGAAAGCCTACACTTTAATTGCATTATCTGGATTTTGTGCTTTTCTATTCAAATGTGTTCTGTTTCCCTCTTTCATAAATTTTGATAAATTACACTGTTCTTCTTGTAGTATTTAAGAATATGAGGATAGTTACATTGCAGCTCATTACATATAGATTCTTCTTTTTAATACATGAGATTTGTAAGTCCCTGCGTTATCTACATGATTTTACTTCTGAATTTTTTCACTACATTGAATGGAGAACATCCACTGAAGTGATTCTGAAATGAAGTGAAAAATACAATGCATTTACTCTTAATATCAGTAGTACCAGAAACATATACGTTTTTCCAAGATTCATTTTGTAGACATAAATGTAAATAATCACTAGATACAGCAATTACGACCCTTTTTTAGTTTTTAAATTAATATTTTGAAATTGTTCAGTAACATTGGAAACAGAATTTGTTTATAATGTTCATACAAGCCATTTATTATAGGTGCTGCCGAATAGGAATTCAGTCTAATTCAGTGTACAAAACTTTCATCAATGGCTGTGCTACTTCAGATTGTATGCTGGTGGGGAAATGAGTCTACGACTATGATTTTTAGTTCCAAGGAGTGAATTTAATTTACTTTTGCGGAAAAGTTCCGAGAGATAATCTATGTCTATGTCACTACAGATCACAAATTCCATATGAGATTTCTAAAGTCTTTTATTTACAAATTCAATGTTGGCTATAAATATTAATAAATATTAAGAAATATGAGTGATTGTAGTTAGAAGTCTGATTTACATTATAAAAAAGCAAGAAGTTACATTCCTCGGCAAGATTTGAACTTTTCGATGCTTGGTTTTGTCGTCCAATACACAAGCACGGACCTATTCAATGATTATGTTGATAACCTACAATTTAGCTGTAGCAATGTGGTGTCATAACTTGGGGTTTGTATACTTAATGTAATTAGATTTAATTTGATTAGTTTCGCAACAATTGGACTTCCTGTTACATCCTGTTATTTAAATATTTAAGTTAGAGTTGATTTATTAACTCTTACTATGCAAGATGACCCTTATGTCAATAATTCTATATCACGTTAAATAGTCATTGTCTACACTAAAGTATTATCATCATCCCTCATTTCTCATCTTAATGGCGAACCGACGTGACATGAGACAGCGAGTTATAGCTTTAGTTGAGGCTGGATATGGGGCTACATCTTCTAGCCGTTTGGTCGGTGTTTCTGGAAGTACAGCCGAGAGGTGGGTTCATCGTTACCAAAATTCAGGGGAGGTCGAAAATCGCCCTATTCCTGGGCGTCCCCGGATTTATTCATTGGAAGAGGATGCTCTCTTATTCGAGGAAGTTCGACAGGACCCCTTTCGGACTGCTAACGGAATAAGAGCAGCGTCTTACTTTCCCAGTTCTTCACAGACTGTGATCACCAGGTTGAGGAACCGCGGTATTAGGAGCCGGAGGGCTGCGCAAATGGAAATATTGGGGGAAGCACAAGCTGTCGACCGTCTTGCCTTCGTTACTAATCGAGTGGATTTCGATTGGAGAAATGTAATTTTCTCCGACGAAACAACCATCTCGAGTGATTACGAAAGTCCTGTCCGTGTCTATCGTGAGGATGGTCTCCCACATGATCAGCGCTATGTGCAGCGACGTGAAAGATCAGGGCGCTTTAGCATATTGTCATAGTCTAGTATATACAGTCGTGAAGCTCAATACGTAGTAAATATGCAAACATTAGATTGTTGCTCACCACTGGTATCGCAAATATCGCCTCATTACAGGCAATGCAAAATAGTACCGTCACAGTCTATTGTTTCTAGCACCCTCAAAACTCAAGCTTCGTGACTGTATTGTGATATCGTGTTGGGGTGAATGTCTTACGATGGACCTGGCGTTATAGAACGCATCGATGGCCGATTTAATACGGGAACTTACGAGCACATTCTGGAAAATAGTCGTATATTCCTTCCGCCCCTAGAACGTTTTCCTGAAGGAACATTGCTGTTCCAACAGGATAACCATCCCGTGCACTATGCCGCAAACATTCAAAGATGGTTTCAAAGTAGACCCGAGATCGAAATCATTAATTGGCCTCCGAAGTCATCTGATTTGAATGTCATCAAAAATTTATGGGCGGAGTTGAAAAAAGAGAAGGATAGCCACCTATGCCCACCGACGCCCTCGAAATCGAGACGAATTGTGGAATCAAGTTGTTGAAATCTGGAAAGATCTCGCCGGGGATTAGAATTTATTCCACAATCTCGTGACATCCATGCCGGATCGACTTAGAGCTGTAATAGAAGCTGATGGCATGTGGACAAGATTTTAAGGTGACAGGTCTCTTTTTGTTTCTTGTGATTTTTGTTTGAGGAAAAATACTCTTAACTTTCAAGTAAGATTTATTTTTTTGACTTGTAAGACCCAGAAATTGGGCATAAATTATTCATATTTTTCGACAAATTAGATAGTCTAGGAACTCTGAAGAAATTAATTACACCTCAATAAAAAAAAGTTTCACCTGGGATCGAACACGAGACGTTTCGGTTAAGCAGTGGAACCGACACGCTACTATATGAGCTACCGAAACAAGACAGTGACAACAGCAGTCTAGAATGTAGATCCCATAGCAGGCATTTGCCATTCGGTACAGAGAAGCAATGATAGCTTGTGACCCTAGCTATGTTGTGAAATCGTGGCTTTAAATGGCTGTCTTCTTCGTGATTCTTATTTTGGTCCTTGTCCTTGTTGTGGACCTCGTCACAATTCTTGCTGTATTTCTCATGTTATGTATCATTACGTCGATATCGAGTGAACCGCACTGTAGAACTTTAGCTTCCGACGACCAAGAGTCGTCTCATTCTTTTTAAGGGTAACTGTACGTACAGCTAGAAGTGACTAAAAAACAAGGGTGCACGATATTAACTTTAATGAAATCGAGTTACAATAATACTTTAAAATTTTCTTTACTTGTCTAATAAATGCAATACATTACTTCATAACATTTTGAATAACCAACCAAAAATTATTTGTAATTTTGAGTAACAAATAAATAATTTAAAAATAACTGCGTCCACGTATAAAACTTCTCCAACTACCGAAGCATAAAAACATTGTCATTATAATAGCAATACTGTTATACGAAAATAATTATTTTAAGATGTAATTTCCCCAGAATCGTTTCTCTCACATCAGTCTTTACGTCTGGTATTTTTAAAGCAAGTCTAAGCATAGTGCGCTTATCATCATCGAACAGCATGGGCCATATAGTTGGATTTGTTAGATTCATCAATTACATACTATATCTAAGATTTTATTCACAACAATAATGGCTTTCTATTTCTGAATTTAAACACTCCCGTCAACAATGGGATTTCCACTCCACACAGCAACACAGTATTCGTTATTGCACTCCACAGACGATAATGACAATTCACATGGATTATGGAGAACAATAATGTACTCCTAATCTCAGCTATTGTTCACAAAGCACTATTTACAAAACAAAACTGTCAGTTCTCAATTCACAGTTCGTTTGCCTTGACTAGTTCTTCTAACTCATTCACTCAAGTTCACAGTATATCGAACCTAAGACTTCCAGAGACAGTTCATTGAACTTCGAACTCAAGACTTTTGAGATAAAGTTCATTGCACGCCGAACCCAAGACTTTCGGATACGCCGCAATCGCCTGGTCGTTGCCACAGTTGCGGACCCACTCAAGTCAAACCCAAGACTTCCGGATACGCCGCACTCCCCTGGTCGATGCCACAGTTGCGGACCCACTCAAGTCAAACCCAAGACTTCCGGATACGCCGCACTCCCCTGGTCGATGCCACAGTTGCGGACCCACTCTAGTCAAACCCAAGACTTCCGGATACGCCGCACTCGCCTGGTCAATGCCACAGTTGCGGACCCACTCAACTCAAACCCAAGACTTCCGGATACGCCGCACTCCCCTGGTCGATGGCACAGTTGCGGACCCACTCAACTCAAACCCAAGACTTCCAGATACGCCGCACTCGTCTGGTCGATGCCACAGTTGCGGACCCACTCAACTCAAACCCAAGACTTCCGGATACGCCGCACTCCCCTGGTCGATGCCACAGTTGCGGACCCACTCAACTCAAACCCAAGACTTCCGGATACGCCGCACTCGTCTGGTAAATGCCACAGTTGCGGACCCACTCAACTCAAACCCAAGACTTCCAGATACGCCGCACTCCCCTGGTCGATGCCACAGTTGCGGACCCACTCAAGTCAAACCCAAGACTTCCGGATACGCCGCATTCCCCTGGTCGATGCCACAGTTGCGGACCCACTCAACTCAAACCCAAGACTTCCAGATACGCCGCACTCCCCTGGTCGATGCCACAGTTGCGGACCCACTCAAGTCAAACCCAAGACTTCCGGATACGCCGCACTCGCCTGGTCGATGCCACAATTGCGGACCCACTCAAGTCAAACCCAAGACTTCCGGATACGCCGCACTCGCCTGGTCGCTGCTCCAGTTGCGGACCCACTCAAGTCAAACCCAAGACTTCCGGATACTCCGCACTCGCCTGGTCGATGCCACAGTTGCGGACCCATTCAAGTCAAACCGAAGACTTCCGGATACTCGGCACTCGCCTGGTCGTTGCCACAGTTACGGACCCACTCAAGTCAAACCCAAGACTTCCGGATACGCCGCACTCGCCGCTGCCCCAGTTGCTGACCCACTCAAGTCAAACCCAAGACTTCCGGATACTCCGCATTCGCCTGGTGGATGCCACAGTTGCGGACCCACTCAACTCAAACCCAAGACTTCCGGATACGCCGCACTCGCCTGGTCGCTGCTCCAGTTGCGGACCCACTCAAGTCAAACCCAAGACTTCCGGATACTCCGCATTCGCCTGGTCGATGCCACAGTTGCGGACCCATTCAAGTCAAACCCAAGACTTCCGGATACTCGGCACTCGCCTGGTCGTTGCCACAGTTACGGACCCACTCAACTCAAACCCAAGACTTCCGGATACGCCGCATTCCCCTGGTCGATGCCACAGTTGCGGACCCACTCAACTCAAACCCAAGACTTCCGGATACGCCGCACTCGCCTGGTCGATGCCACAATTGCGGACCCACTCAAGTCAAACCCAAGACTTCCGGATACGCCGCACTCGCCTGGTCGATGCCACAATTGCGGACCCACTCAAGTCAAACCCAAGACTTCCGGATACGCCGCACTCGCCTGGTCGATGCCACAATTGCGGACCCACTCAAGTCAAACCCAAGACTTCCGGATACGCCGCACTCGCCTGGTCGATGCCACAGTTGCGGACCCACTCAACTCAAACCCAAGACTTCCGGATACGCCGCACTCGCCTGGTCGCTGCCCCAGTTGCGGACCCACTCAAGTCAAACCCAAGACTTCCGGATACGCCGCACTCGCCTGGTCGATGCCACAGTTGCGGACCCACTCAACTCAAACCCAAGACTTCCGGATACGCCGCACTCGCCTGGTCGCTGCTCCAGTTGCGGACCCACTCAAGTCAAACCCAAGACTTCCGGATACTCCGCACTCGCCTGGTCGATGCCACAGTTGCGGACCCATTCAAGTCAAACCGAAGACTTCCGGATACTCGGCACTCGCCTGGTCGTTGCCACAGTTACGGACCCACTCAAGTCAAACCCAAGACTTCCGGATACGCCGCACTCGCCGCTGCCCCAGTTGCTGACCCACTCAAGTCAAACCCAAGACTTCCGGATACTCCGCATTCGCCTGGTGGATGCCACAGTTGCGGACCCACTCAAGTCAAACCCAAGACTTCCGGATACGCCGCACTCGCCTGGACGCTGCCCCAGTTGCGGTCGAACTCCGGTCTCGATGGCTGGCTTCCTTGCTCGCTCGCGGCTGCTTCACAAACCGATTGGCTGTTCTAAACTAAACGTTCGGACTTCCGAGAATATTGCAGCAATGAGGCGTGCTCTTACCACAACTCCAAGACCTTCAGCCATTAAAGACGCTCTGGTTTTGGGAATGCCTGATCGAAGTGTCAGACGAATCTTACACCTTGACCTCAAGCTTTATTCCTATAAAATTTTGGTGGTTCAAGAAGTTCGGCAACGCGACTGGTTCAACCGCCAAGATGCTTGCGAAACATATTGGAAAATGTTCCAGTCGATGCTGTTGTGCTCAGTAATGAATGACTACACTTATTTTCATTTGTCGAGCTGCTTCAACAAAACAAAACATTCCATATTGGTCCTCAGAAAACCCTCGAGAATAATATACCCATGCTTTCTGGCTAAGATGGACGCAAAGTTACTGTTTCAGGAGTGTATAGCTAGTGAGGGTAAGCATTTGGACGAAATTATCTTTAAAATAATGTGATGTCACAATGATAAATATTCTTCTGCAAGTTGATCAAATAAAATTTTGAATAGTATCTATGTTGCTCTTGTTATTTCTGTTTCTAATCGGAGAGATCATTCCGCCGGACCCAGTATTTTGTTACCAATATTTCTCGCACCTATTCCGTAAGTGACGCATCACTGGCTGCAGTTCCCTTTCAGCAAATTCCGAATCTCAACGGACCTTTGGACATCAATGACGTCACGCTGCAGCGAAATCGGAACAAAACTGCTGGAAGGTTCAATGGCTATCATGGCGGCTGCACAAGTTGTTGTCTGTGCTACGTTAGCAAGATTTTGTGAAATTTCCGTACTGTTATCTCGTTCAAAGAAAAGAGAGCATAAACAATTAATTCTTGAATCAGTAATAATAACTGGTTCGTTGACATGTTCGCTCATAACTCATTAACATATTTTTTTACGTTGTGTTCATTAAAACAATAGAGCAGAACACACCGCCATGACGCAACAGTGCACGATGTCATTCGTCTGCTAATTCCGCCCTATACAGGAACCAATCAGATTTACCGATGGCGGCTGATGGAAACTGCCACCAGCTCTGCAAGCTGATGGAACCGGTACGACACCGGTGGAGCATTACTGACGTCATCGTTGAGATTCGGAACACCGTGATGCCATCAGATTGCTCAGCGCTGAGATTCGGAATACGCTCTTTGAGAAATGGACCCGATGTTGCCTCAGATGCAATTTATTTTCAATTTTTTTCTATGGTACATGAAATATTTTTGCATTTTTGGTCTTTTAGAGTTTTTCAGGGCTCACGTCATGGTATCGAGAGGAGCTACACATCCCTACTGATAATTCCATTCTCTAATACTCTATGAACTTCGTTCATTATGTATATCGCAGAATCCTGTGAGAGAGAGATCGTGTTTTTGCCTTGTTTAATATTGTAACCATGAAGACTAAAAGCGAACTGTTATCTACGAAGAAGTTTCTAAGGATAAATAAATAATTTCCTCCAGTTATTTAAATTCAAAGCATACACGTAGGAAAAATTTGAATATACATAGTTCTAATTAAGTCCGCCGAGTTAGTTCTGTGGTAGCGTGTCAGCCTCCAGACTAGCCGGCACCGGTTCGATTCCCGGCAGAGTCAGAAATACTTACAAATGGCTTTTAAGGAACCCGAAGGTTCATTGCCGCCCTCACATAAGCCCGCCAGCGGTCCCTATCCTGTGCAAGATTAATCCAGTCTCTATCATCATACCCCACCTCCCTCAAATCCATTATAATATTATCCTCCCATCTACGTCTCGGCCTCCCTAAAGGTCTTTTTCCCTCCGGTCTCCCAACTAACACTCTATATGCATTTCTGGATTCGCCCATACGTGCTACATGCCCTGCCCATCTCAAACGTCTGGATTTAATGTTCCTAATTATGTCAGGTGAAGAATACAATGCGTGCAGTTCTGTGTTGTGTAACTTTCTCCATTCTCCTGTAACTTCATCCCGCTTAGCCCCAAATATTTTCCTTAGCACCTTATTCTCAAACACCCTGAACCTATGTTCCTCTCTCAGAGTGAGAGTCCAAGTTTCACAACCATACAGAAGAACCGGTAATATAACTGTTTTATAAATTCTAACTTTCAGATTTTTGGACAGCAGACTGGATGATAAGAGCTTCTCAACCGAATAATAACACGCATTTCCCATATTTATTCTGCGTTTAATTTCCTCCCGAGTGTCATTTATATTTGTTACTGTTGCTCATAGATATTTGAATTTTTCCACCTCTTCGAAGGATAAATCTCCAATTTTTATATTTCCATTTCGTACAATATTCTGGTCACGAGACATAATCATATACTTTGTCTTTTCGGGATTTACTTCCAAACCGATCGCTCTACTTGCTTCAAGTAAAATTTCCGTGTTTTCCCTAATCGTTTGTGTATTTTCTCCTAACAGAAATTGTCATGTAAAATTTCTACTTCAGGACTAGGAGAGATGGCGGTGCACAACTTCTAATCACTAAATTGTGCACCAATATGCCTCGGTTAAATCCCAAATCTCTCCGCAGTTCATATGAAGGGAAGGCATATGTCACTGTTGATAGTGATTCGTCCGTTGGATGGGAACGTTAAGCCTGGCAGCACCCTTGGTGCTATTCGACAGAATTAGGCTACGTCCTGGCACCGGATTTCCCCTTCTCCTTCATCATCATCATCATCATCATCATCACTCATTCCAGACACTACACTTACACATACACTCACCCTAGTACACGACCTAACTCTCCACAGATACACATCATGTACAGTGTGACCCGCCGAAGTAGTGTACAACTAGAAAATGGGTCACTGTTCTGCCATCTATCCGCAATATGCGGAACCCGAATCATGCAATTGAAGTGGGTAGGCACTGGATACACACACAGTTATAATTAAAGATGTGTTATAATTTCATAGAAACAATAATAATAATAATAATAATAATAATAATAATAATAATCCTTTTAGCATACCTGACCGTGAAACGAGAGGGTCCAGGCTCAAATCCTGGTTGCAATAAGTTGAGGTTTTTTCCGGAGTTTTCCTTCAACCCATTATGAGCAAACGCTAGATAACTGTCTGTGCTGAACCCTGTGCTCATTTCATGGCATTATTACCTTCATCTCATTCAGATAGTAGATAAGCATTGCAGTTGATAAAGCGTAAAATAAATTAAAAGCAGCCCCTTAAGGGGCCAGACCGACGAACCAGCTACTGGTCTCTCGTCCAGATACGTAAGCAGAGATTGACGATCATCCAACAAGAATGCAGGTATTGTGTGGATATTAAGATGATCTCCCCAGCCGTTATAGCTGGCTTTCGTAACCGGATTTCGCTACCTATCGTAGCTCCCAAGTCACCACGATGTTGGGTGTGCACCGGTTCCATCCACTAGCCGAAAGTTCATGAAGAATTTTTTTTCCCCCATGAGGACACGAACCAGCATGCATCCCATACCGCGAGTCCTAGGCAGGATGCCTTAGACTACGACGCGGGACTTTCATAGCAGTAAGAGAAAAATAATATCCAAACTTTATTGTATTATTATGGACGAGATTTTGAAATAGTTTACAAATTGTGGACTGATGTTCGAAAAATCTTTTGCCTACCACGAATAAACCATGAATGAGAAATAATAAATAATATGTAAACTAATTAAAACAGAAATGTAAATAAATATATAAATAAAAATAAATGAATGAATAAATAAATAAATAGAAAATAAATAAATAAATAAATAAATAAATAAATAAATAAATAAATAAAATACATTAGATAAGTTTTAATGAAGTTATGAGACGCTCTTTCCTTCAACATTTCCCGCTTTCATTTGTCAACAATTCCTGGTTAGCTTTGTTAATCGTTGGAGCTTAGTGAAGTGCCATGCAGGTCATTATTAGGTAATATCACAAGCGGATGAACACGTTGCGGTTTACCTCAATTAAACGTTCGTGATCAGGACAGGTTGTTTATGAACTCTAAAGCTTTAGAACTATATTCATGGTGATTCCCTCTTCAATGATGGACTTCCACCTATTGTCACTGAAAAACAGAATGCATGCTAGAGATTTCAGTTCTAGTGCTATATAATTTATCACCTGTAATGAACCTGTCACCTAGTGACTACATTAAGGTGTACCTTTATGTTCGGGAGACATTTGCATGTTATAAATATCGTTGTTGTTCACGCAATAACTCCTATGCGACATATTTATCGATTTTCAGATTTTTGCTCTATTAAATAACATAATAAGTAATACAGCAAATAATAAAATAAATCCATTTGTAATTATATTTCTTTCTTTCGAAGAATTCACAATCTCCTACATACCACAGCCATAGATTGAATAAATATGCTTTTTCTTCCTACTGAAAAATTTTTTATATTTTGCACATAGGAGTTATTACAGGCACAACGACGATATATTATTATATAATTTTCTTACTGCTTCATTCATTGACAGTTTTCTGCCCAAGACACTGCAAACCCAACAATCTCCAATCTTCCGTAAATTCCGCCTATCTTAATGTTGTCTATAAACTGATATCTCTTTCTGCCTCGAAGCTGCTTCTCGTTCACTATTCCTTTCAGTGCATCTTTCAGTATGCAGTTTCTTCTTAGCCAGTGTTTTAGCAAATTTCTTTTTCTTTCCCTGATCAGTTTCAGCAATATTACTCACCAACAGTTTCAAGCACAGCTTCATTTCTTATTATGTCTGTACATTTCACTCTCTCCATTCTTCTCCATATACACATTTCAAATGCTTCTAGTCGTTTCTCTTCACTTCGTCGTAATGCCCATGTTTCTGCACCATGCAATACCACATTCCACAGAAAGCGCATCACTAGTCTCTGCTTTGGTACTTTTTCCAGAGGTCGGCACAAGGTGCTCCTTTCTCTATCAAGAGTTGATAAAGTTTATAAAGAAATTAGAACAATGGAATTAGGATAAATAAAAAATGCAATTTGCTGCAAGATTTAAATGTGTCTAATAAATGGAATAATAATAATAATAATAATAATAATAATAATAATAATAATAATAATAATAATAATAACAACAATAATAATAATAACAACAATAATAATAATAACAACAACAATAATAATAATAATAATAATAATAATAATAATTTGTATATTCCAGCTTATGATTTTGTCCATATAAATTCCTAGATTTGTTACTATATCATGTAAGGCAGAGGTCGTCAGCGCAGAGCACCCTGGGGCTAGCCTCTCTTACCCGCGGAAAACGCAGTGCACTATGGTGCGCTCGTAGCTGCTAGCGGGTATGCTCTCTATCTCTTGCTGCTGCACGACGGTGCACGAGGGACAGCACCGCTTACCCGTTGCACATTGCAGCGAGTGCTGACGACCACTGATGTAAGGAATAATATTTTAATTTATTTTAATAGGCTATAAGTTATATGTGTTTAATTTACTTAACAGTCGTTGATGCCCCATTATAAATTGCCTGTGGAGTTCAGTTTCAGTCAAAATTTTTTTGTCCATGAAATAATTGATTTTAGATCATTTTTTTCTTCGTTTATTGCATAGATGTAGAGATATATATTTGGAAGCAGTCAGCAAATAGTATGTTTCTACAGAATTTAATGCACTGTGATATGTCATATATGTAGATCGTAATAAGTAGACGTCCAAAAACTGAAACTTGTGGTACACCTATACAAACTATATGCCAGGTAGAAAATCGCAGACGCGCACACATTGTTGGTGTACGTAAAGGTAGGACGTAAACCACGAGACTTAGAGACTCATAATTACGTTAAACTTAAAGAAATATGTCTGCCGGTCCCTTTCGATTCTTTTCGAAGTTTTACGAAAATGAACATACGTCACCAAATACTGCAATACTGATGTCAACATAGAGTTAACTGTACAGCGAGAGACGGGAGTGCGAAAAGTCTCTAATAACGTCAAATTGCTTACCTAATAACTTATCATCTGGATTAAATTGTTTAACGACTTTCAATTTGTAAGCATTTAGATTAATTTCTTCTCCAATATTTATGCATTTCTGATCTTAGTATAAGGACCTATTTCACACTTCTACTGCTTATTGATTCCCTTGGACTCCTGATAAATGCTCGTTCAATATTATCTTATCAATTGTAATTTCTGCTAAATCATCAGGAATTCCTGCTCCTCTCTGGTGCAACGCACTAGCTCTAGCCTACCTAGAAACTGCTTCAGCCATTTTCTTAGAGATTGTGCAGTTTGCAGATTTTTTTTGCAAACTGATACTGGAAAGTCTTTTTGCCTGTCATTAGATTACTGATTTCCCATAACTTAACATACACCTCTTTTCCTCGTGGAGAAGCTAATTTGTCTGCTACATTGTTGAGATGAATGATGGATTCATTTTGGCCAAAAACAGGGAAATTTCCTTCAATATGTGGCGGATTTACTCTTAGTTCATATTTAGTAACGTCGAGTCAATTCAGCCAAAAAGTATGTTTGCGTGAACTATAATTCAATCATTTAACTCGCAGTTCCGATGCCAGAACGTAGGTAACCCCCTAGCGGGGTTTCAATACTTGGAAGGAAATTAGTTACATTTACTTGTCGACTCGACAGGAAGCAGAGAGGCAATTAGTAAGCTCACTGCCTCCAACCTCACTTAGTATGCATCTAAAGAATTTCTAGAATTCAAGACGGGAGAAATTTAGTCCAGAGGATTTTATTTATGCTTGGAACTCTTCAACGTGCCCAAAATCTCCAACATGGGACGCAGATTGAAAATCTCCCCCCGGGAGTACGTACGCTCCTGAAAATCCATCGATACCACCCAAGTTTGAACTCACACCCCTTGCGTCCAGATGATAGGGCTATACGCCCGGACCTCTGTGTGCGACATGAAATATAATGCAGTAGTCTCTCCTAAGTTCGACAGAACAGAATTGAAAGTTCAGTCCAACAAGGGTATTGGATGTGGCAGGTGAAATGAATACAAATTTTTATTGATTATCAATCAACGAATACAGTACTGTACTTGCATTTCCTGCCCGCCGAGACTTGTGTATGCGCTTGTAGTACCACAGTGGATTTCGACAGTTCCGTGTCACAAACGGCACAATTCTCAAATAGAAAAAGAAGAGTTCATTAATTTAAAATCAGTGATCAATATGGATGTCCTAATCAATAAAATATTCTGCTTTCCTTTAACAAAAGTATCACTACAAAACACAGAACCAATTCCCATTCAAATGGCAAACCCATTTCTTAGTATCCTTATAGGGGAGTGTCTAACTCTCCTACGTAAGCAATCGAACTATAGAATGTCGAACTTGATTTCTGTCGAACTTAAGAACTTCCACTGTAATTACTATTAAAAATTAAACTAGAGATACTGAGTTAATATATGGACTGTAGCAAAAAGTAATTGATATCATTAAAAATAATAGAAACTGTATTACATTTCATAACAAGATTACTAATTCATAGATACATGTAGCCTTTTACATAGACCTACATAAGGGAAAACTTAAATAGTGATCTCTAAGAATGTGTGTGTATTTAGTTTCTCTTTAGTACAATCTCGCATGCAAGAAACTTCCATTTCCCTGCATTTCTAAACAATGCAGTAGACTAAGTTATATAAGTTACATTCCCACTACTTGTGTTACAGCAAAAAAGAGCCAGAGCCCTCTTTATTCATACAAGGTAACTAACTCAGTCACCGTGCACCTCTTTAATGAATGGATTAGAAAATAAATGGATTCGCGGTGGGAGGGTTTATGCTTCGAATTTGGCTGAAAGCCACATGGAACATTACTAAACCAGAAATACTGAGGATGGATGCTGGGGTGTCGAGTGTCTGCGCTTAACAAGGGTGGAAACATTGTGTACGAATTAGAAAGTTACTAATGGCAACTACATACTTGGCACTGAAAGCAATACGATTGTGTAAATGCTGGTGCTGCTGCTGCTACTGCTACTACTACTACTACTACTACTACTACTACTACTACTACTACTACTACTAGGCATAATAATATTAACAGTAGTAGTAGTAGTAGTAGTAGTAGTAGTAGTAGTAGTAGTAGTAGTAGTAGTAGTAGTGATAATAATATCATGCTTATGATGAATTTCATTATGCATTTATTAATAGCATGAAGAAAACGGAGGTAATTTAAAAATTTAATTTTTCATAAATAATTATGAAATGAGACTCTCAATAATTAAATTTAAAAGAAATAGTTATGGATATCTTAAATAAATAATATTTCTGCAACATTTATTTTAAGCAAAGAAAATACCGATATGGACAATAAATGAAACAATACAAGAACACCAAGCAATGGAACACAATCTTCAAGGATGGGAAGTAACAAGAAAATAGAGACATTAGAGAAATATTATATAATATTTAACAGAAATCATATAGTATAGTAACACAGTAAAGTTTATATTCCATGTGAATGGAATTAAAATTATAAGGATACTTTAAAAGTTTAAAGTCAAAATACAGAACTATAAATAATTTGGTGAAGAAGCTATAACGTCCAAAGAAACATTATGTTGAAAAAAATAATGTAGATTGCTACAGGCAATAACTAACGCAGCGAAGTTCATGATGATAATGATGATGATGGTGGTGGTGGTGATGATAGAGTAATTTTATTCTTAACCCTTCTCTTTCTATGTACATATGAGTCCTCTAGAATCATAATTCACAACATCCAAAAAAATGTTTTTTGGCAATTAAGCGAAAACTTACATCTCACTGATTACTATTTGGCAGAATTATTTCAAATATGCTACCGGGCCGCCGGCGTAGCTCTATTGACTAAGGCGCTTACCTACCGATCCAGAGTTGCGTTCGGGCGCGGGTTCGATTCCCGCTTGGGCCGATTAGCTGCTAGGGTTTTTCCGAGGTTTTCCCCAACCGTAAGGCAAATGTCAGGCAATATATGGAAAATCCTCGGCCTCATCTCGCCAAATACCATCACGCTATCACCAATCCCATCGACGCTAAATAACCTCGTAATTGATAGAGCGTCGTTAAATAGGCTAACAAAGTAAAAAAAATTGCTAACTATTATAATACTAACTATTAAGGATTGTTTTAAGTAACATCGTTTGTTATATATAAGTTTATGAGTTATTAAAGAATATTTTGTTTAATATTATGAGTTATGACTATAGATAAGATCACTAGAGGACTTATGTTTTTGGAATTTCCATGCACGTATATGTGGAAATGGAGCCACATCTTCTACCGTAAGTATATTGCGAGTAATTTCCACTTAAAAGATATGCAATTTGTAAAGGAAATAATAGGTATCGTTTTGCATCATACTATGCTTATTGCATGAGTAAAGAATACCGTTATTCATAGATACGTGGTTGAAAATCCTTACATAGATGAGGACGGAACAGACCTTATGTCCAATTTTTTTAAGATTACGATTGTTGTTGATTGAAGTGTCAGTGGTGGTAGTGTTTATAATAATGATAATGAAAGCCTTAAAATGCGCTTATGATACTTGCTTAAAAATTCAAAGAGTCTTAGGAATAATAGTCTATTACAATTTAAATATTAAACGACATATCACACAAGTTGACACAATGCATTTCTTTATCATTCTTCTTGACCTGAGTCCGCCAACGACCGAACGGCAGCTGTTACCTCTTATACCTGCAATTTCCACCCCCCCCCAAAAAAAAAGTCTACAGACAAGAAATTAAATTTTAAATGAAGTACATAAATGGATATAATATAAAATACAGACACACAGATGTTTGATAAGTTTCTGTATAATTTAGTTCCTTTTTTACGATATTTTCAACTAATAATAGTTACTACTGATTAAATAAGGAATGTTGCTTTGTATTAAGAAGAAAGGGGCACCTACACAGTGCACATTGTCCCATTGTGTACGTTGTTTTGCAGCAACTAGCGGCGAAGAAAACTTTTATCTTCTGCGCTTCGTAGTTTTTTAATGTGCCAATCGATGTAAATATCAGTAAAAATGAAACATAAACGCTTAGTATACATCTTCGGAATATAGATAACTGAAATAAATGTGCAATAATACATTTTTTCACTTTGTGTTCACAGTCAATTAGTCTGACGTTTGTGAGAAGGGCAGTAGCATCTTCCCTTCACTGATGACAAAGAGTGTGAGTACAGGGTAAAGATCTACAACCGTACTGAAATGGGGAGCAATTAAAAATTTTGTCGTTATTTGTTTTATTTTGCTAGCAAAGTGTTACAAATTAAATTTATAAATTAAAAATGTTTATAGCCACTACCGTAAGAGCCAGGCTCGTGTACGGTGTGGTCTTAGCCAATAATATAACATTAAATTTACAAAGACAGTTTACTAAATTACTTACTTACTTACAAATGGCTTTTAAGGAACCCGAAGGTTCATTGCCGCCCTCACATAAGCCCGCCAGCGGTCCCTATCCTGTGCAAGATTAATCCAGTCTCTATCATCATACACAACCTCCCTCAAATCCATTTTAATATTATCCTCCCATCTACGTCTCGGCCTCCCTAAAGGTCTTTTTCCCTCCGGTCTCCCAACTAACATTCTATATGCATTTCTGGATTCGCCCATACGTGCTACATGCCCTGCCCATCTCAAACGTCTGGATTTAATGTTCCTAATTATGTCAGGTGAAGAATACAATGCGTGCAGTTCTGTGTTGTGTAACTTTCTCCATTCTTCTGTAACTTCATCCCGCTTAGCCCCAAATATTTTCCTAAGCACCTTATTCTCAAACACCCTGAACCTATGTTCCTCTCTCTGAGTAAGAGTCCAAGTTTCACAACCATACAGAAGAACCGGTAATATAACTGTTTTATAAATTCTAACTTTCAGATTTTTGGACAGCAGACTGGATGATAAGAGCTTCTCAACCGAATAATAACACGCATTTCCCATATTTATTCTGCGTTTAATTTCCTCCCGAGTGTCATTTATATTTGTTACTGTTGCTCCAAGATATTTGAATTTTTCCACCTCTTCGAAGGATAAATCTCCAATTTTTATATTTCCATTTCGTACAATATTCTGGTCACGAGACATAATCATATACTTTGTCTTTTCGGGATTTACTTCCAAACCGATCGCTCTACTTGCTTCAAATAAAATTTCCGTGTTTTCCCTAATCGTTTGTGTATTTTCTCCTAACATATTCACGTCATCCGCATAGACAAGAAGCTGATGTAACCCGTTCAATTCCAAACCCTGCCTGTTATCCTGAACTTTCCTAATGGCATATTCAAGCGCGAAGTTAAAAAGTAAAGGTGATAGTGCATCTCCCTGCTTTAGCCCGCAGTGAATTGGAAAAGCATCAGATAGAAACTGACCTATACGGACTCTGCTGTATGTTTCACTGAGACACATTTTAATTAATCGAACTAATTTCTTGGGAATACCAAATTCAATAAGAATATCATATAATACTTCCCTCTTAACCGAGTCATATGCCTTTTTGAAATCTATGAATAACTGATGTACTGTACCCTTATACTCCCATTTTTTCTCCATTATCTGTCGAATACAAAAAATCTGATCAATAGTCGATCTATTACGCCGAAAACCGCACTGATGATCCCCAATAATTTCATCTACGTACGGAGTTAATCTTCTCAAAAGAATATTGGACAAAATTTTGTACGACGTCAACAAAAGTGATATTCCTCGAAAGTTACCACAGTTGGTTTTGTCCCCCTTTTTAAAAATAGGTACAATTATGTACTCCTTCCATTGTTCTGGTACAATTTCCTTTTCCCAAATAGCAAGTACAAGTTTATAAATTTCGCTATATAATGCACTTCCACCCTCTTGTATTAATTCTGCTGGAATTTGATCGATACCTGGAGACTTGTACTTTTTCAGATTTTCTATCGCAATTTTGACTTCTGAAAGTGTGGGTTCGGGTATAAATGGCTCAGCAGTTTGTATTTCAATTTCGTCCCGATCATTTCTATTTGGCCTATGTACATTTAGTAGTTGCGCAAAATAGTTTTTCCATCTGTTTAGGATTGATGGAGAGTCTGCAAGCAAGTCACCATTCTCATCCTTGATCACGTTTACCCTTGGCTGATATCCGTTCTTAAATTCCTTTATACCCTTATATAAATCTCGAATGTTTTTATTCTTACTATTTGTTTCTACCTCATTCAGTTTTTCCTTCAAGTAACCTCTCTTTTTATTCCTAAGTGTACGACTTGCTTCCCGTCTTTCATTGAAATAATTATCTCTCTTCTCCTCAACTGGATCCTGTAAGAATTTCAATTTTGCCTGTTTCCTTCTTTCTACTACCATGCAACAATCTTCATCAAACCACGGTTTCTTTTTCTTAGTTTCATAATAACCTATGCTCTGCTCAGCTGCAATTTTGATACTATCTCTGATATTTTCCCACACGCTATTAACATCTAATTCTTTCTCAACTTCGTCGGAACTTTCTAAAGTGGCAAACCTATTCGAAATTTCGACCTGATAATTTTGCTTAGCTTCCTCGTCCTTTAATTTCAAAATATTGAATTTAGTAATATTAACTTGCTGCTCTACTCGCTTGGCTACTGATAATCTTTCTCTTAATTCTCCAATCACCAAATAATGGTCAGAATTACAGTCTGCACCCCTGAAAGTTCGAATATCTACTATACTAGTATGTCTCCGTTTATCTATCAAGATGTGATCTATTTGGTTGTGTGTCAATCCATCTGGAGAAGTCCAAGTATATTTATGTATATCCTTATGGGGGAATGTTGTACTTTTGACAATTAAATTTTTCGATGTGGCAAAGTTGACTAATCTAACTCCATTGTCAGTACTAATTGCGTGTAGGCTCTCTTTTCCAATAGTTGGTCTAAAAATATCCTCCCGTCCTACTTTAGCATTGAAATCCCCCAATAAAATTTTCATGTGATATCTAGGGAACTGATCAAAAGTATGTTCCAATTCCTCATAGAAGCTATTCTTTATATGGTCGTCTTTCTCTTCTGTAGGGGCGTGAGCAGTAATTAACTTAATTCAAACCGATAAATAACACACAAGAGGAAAAAAATGAGAAAAACATTTAATATAAATTGTCAATCAGACAGAATAAAAACATGAATATAATCGACAGAAATAAAAAGGTAAAAAATACACACATTTGTTAGTATTATATATCATGAATAATTTTATATACTTCTTCTTACAAGGTTCAATTTTAAAATATGTCAAATTTGGAAAATGATTTGTAATTTTATTGTAAAGTCTTGGGCTGAAACTAGCACCATGTTTAAGTGTCGCACTTATATGACATTTTGGTTCAGTTAATGGGAAAGTAGACTTTTGTGTCGAGTACGATATTCATGTCGATTAGATTTATGTTTTATTTGATTTCTGTGGTAGTAAGTTAGTAAATTATATTTATAAATTTCTGAATAGTTAATACTTTAAAATAAAATATGAATAAATTAAATTTGTTGGGTAATCCATATTTTTGGTTAACCAAATTTGTATTAATCTTCTGTGTAATAAAATTAATGAGTTAAATACAGATGATGCTAAACCACTCCAATTTATTATACCACACTGTATTACTGATTGTACTAAAACTAAAAATATAATTATTCGAGTTGCCTCCTTAGTGACAAAATTTGAAGTATTATGAATTTATAAATTGTCTTCCTTACATTTTTATACATAAAATGAATTTGTTTATCCCAACATAAATGCTGATTTATAATAATTCCTAAATATTTGACTTGTGTGGAAGGTATTAGATGTGGGCAATTACAATAATTATTTGTTAATTCATTACATGAAATATTATGTCTTACTAAGTGATAATTATTCATAGGTGGAGGTAAACCTTTCGTTGTGAAGAAAATGGAATATAGGTAGTTTTATTAGTAGATTTAAGGACAGGAGATTAGGGTCAAGCCAATTTTTCACTACGTTTACTTCGATTGCTAGCATTTAAATAAGTGTTATCCTAATATTCCCCATTAAATGTTAGTACAGTATCATTTGCAAAAGAAAATATATTACCACCATATCTTTTAGATCAATTTTCAACAAATTGTTAATATATATTATAAATAAAATTGGTCCTAACACTGTCAGCCATCTGAAACGCTGGAGGAGTGAAATATCAATTTCAGCTGACGCATTTTTACAGCTTGTATTATGATTCCAGTGGTATAATAATAATAATAATAATAATAATAATAATAATAATAATAATAATAATAATGGTTTCGAGTATGTACTCTTTCAGGGAGTGCTAGAGTGATTTTTGCACATAAAAACAATAGCTAGGTATTTTTATTCTAGCAACAAATATATTGCGAGTGTTATTATTATTATTATTATTATTATTATTATTATTATTATTAGACTATTATTATTATTATTATTATTACTATTATTATTATACTCTCAAGATCAAATTGAATCAATTTAATTTGAATTTAGCAAAGCATGTGATGCTGTTACTCACAAAATTTTATTAAATAAATTAAGTAATAATTTTGGTCTCTCCACTAACTACGTGAATTGGTTTGAAAATTATTAAAGGGATAGATAATATTGTGTTCGACTAGGTAATTCTCTCTCAATTCCATTTAATAGTCAATGTGGAGCTCCTCAAGTGGCTACATTAGGGCATCTCAATTTTTTATTATTTATAAATGACATAAGTAAAAGAATAAGTTCTAGCTGCCTTTTATTTGCAGATGACCTTAAAATCTTCGTAAAATTAATAGTTTGGCTTATTGTCAATTTAGTCAAAATTACATCAATTAAATTACACTATGGTCTGTTGAAAATTGAATGATAATTAATGAATCCAAAAAATTTTTGTCGTTTCCTTCTCATGGAAAACTATTTCCCTAAAACTAAATTATTCTCTTAATTATGTCATAATTGCTAGAATATATTGTGTTAGAGATCTTGTTGTCATACATGATTTTAAATTATATTTTCATGATCATGTGCAATATACTATACTCATTCATTAAGAATGCTTGTTCTAATTAGGTCTGCAACTTATTCTTGTTCTGTCCCTATGTGTCTATTAATATTATACTAAACGTTGAATAGATCCAAGCTTGAATTTGCATCTGTTGTATGGAATTCCATTACTTCCACTGACTCTACTAAACAGGAGAATATTAAAAAAAAAATATTATTTCTTTGTGTTCTTACAGATTTTTACCTAATTCCGATAATTATAATTATGAAATTAACAGCAAATATTTTAATTCCTGTAGTTTATTTGCCAGACGCAAAGATCGTGATTAATTATTTTTTGTAAAGTCATTAACGGTGATACTGATTGTGAATCCTTCTTAAGTAATATCAATCTTCGTATTCCTGCTAAAGATTTAAGATTTCATAATTTTTTTACAATATAAATTCTAAATCTCTCTCTTCGATGTGCAGATGTATAAAATATGCTAATTTGCATGGATTTAATTTGAATCCATTTAATATGTACTACATACTTGGAGTTATATGTCAAAAACATGGACATTACGACGAAGTGAAGAGAAGCTACAAGAAGCACTTGAAATGTGGATATGGAGAAGAATGGAGCGTGTGAAGTAGACAGACAGAATAAGAAATGAAGCTCTGTTGGAGGAGTGGGTGAAGAAAGAATGATGCTGAAACTGATCACGAAGAGGAAAAGGAATTGGTTGGGTCACGGCTCAGAAGAAACTGCCTATTTGACGGATGCACTGGAAGGAATGGAGAACGGAATAAAAGTTCGGGGTATAAAAAGACATAAGGTGATAGACGACATTAAGATATATGGACATATGAGGACACGAAGAGGAGGGCAGAAAATAGAAAAGGTTGGAAAATGCTGGGTTTGCAGTGAAAGACTAAATGAAATGAATTGAATGTCAGTTGTTATTAATTAATGTATCTTGTTAATAATACTATTCCCGCAATCTTTATAATATTTGTATTATATTCATTTAAAAGATTCCCTCCTTTCATTTTATTTGTCATTATTTTAATTGCCTTTATTTTAAAAATAATTATTACGGTATATACTTTTATTGTAACTTGCTTCATTGTTAATGTTTTGTCATGATATTGTCATGTGCTGAACTGTTATTGGCTCCTGGCTGTTGTACAGCACATTAAATATTAGTGAATAAATAATATAAATAAATAATAATATTTATTATTACTATTTATCCTGGCACAGTTAAGGCCATATGGGCTTCTCTAACAGTCAACCAGGCGTAAAACTGGTAAATGATGTCCATGTTGAACATTTGCGGTAGTAAACATACTAGGTACACAGAATTGTATTTCCAATTACAGCAATGATGTGAAATCATGCGCATTTTTCTGACCTTGACGTCGTGCGCGAGCATCAAGCGCTAGGTATGGAAGGAGCAAGGATTATGCATATGAGTAAGGATCCTGTTGGATTAAGAAAACAATGGTGTACAAATTTCAAACAGAACGTGAAATCTTATGTCGTTATTTTATATGGCTATTTGCTGTTTGATATTATCTATATTGTCTGTAAAACAAAGTACTAACACCAGTATCTTAATATTGCAGTTAATAACATAATAAAGAGTTATGAAGAAATATTCACATAAATTTCATAGTAGTAAAACTATATTACATTAAGTGAATGAAACATCATTCATAAAGAAAGTGATATCGCAAAGAAAGAGATTAAATATGACATGGTAAGTTGGAATTGATATTGATGGTATCTTTAGCCTTATAAAAGTAATCAACAAACTAATCAAAACAATATTACAGTACAAAGCAAAGTTACCTAGCTATATTTTTCAACTCCAACTAATATTACATAACAAAACCCTTACCACATTATATTTTAAGGTGATATTGGTGCGCAACTTTCTATCATCAGAATATTAAATTATTTTCTGCTGAGGCTATAGAGCTGACAATTTACCACACATGAGAACATATCTTTGTTTATGATGTAACAGTAGTTCCTGTGTTAATTAATTTTCTTACAAACATTTTCCATGCAAATATTTTCAAAATTTTTAATACGTATCTTCAGTAATACATATTTACGAAAACATTGTGTCAGTACCTGTAAGGCTACTAAATAAACGTATCTGAAAATTTCATCTTTCTGTAAAAAGTTGAAAAAACACTGCTTTTGAATAAAAAGGAAGCTCGTGAAAAGTGAGCATTAAAATTGAAACTTAAATTTCTATAATGCACTTATACTACTCAGACAAATCTAAAAATTAACATGGATATACTTTTAATAAGTTATCTTCCCTTTATCCATTGAATCAGTGCTGGCAATCCCTGTATATAGCTCAACTAAGCGGGATATACCACCTCTTTCGTCTGTCTCTTTCCTTTCTGCTGTAAAACGCTCAGGCTCTCCTGAGCTCTAAAGGGCGCGCTTGCCCATATGGGCATCAGTTGACATGACTGAATTTGAGTAATGTTTCCCATTTGTGAACTGACTTCTACATCACACGGTAATAACAAAATATTGAAGTACAAAAGATAGAATAAACACAATTTTTATTAGTTACACACATCCAAAGGTGTGTTCATGACATGTAAAGAGGATACCTTTCACTTTTTACATACATCAAAGAAAAATTACGATAATAAATCACTCAAGTTCTCACATGATAAACATAACATTATCGGAAAAAATTTTGAAACAAAAACAGATAAAATAAAATAAATATCACTAAAATATCAATATATAGTGAATAAGTGGAACATGCAATACAACACTCGTCATAATAGTGAGATAGTTTGGCAACTGTTCATAAGATAATTTTCTAACTTGGATTTAAAGATTTCGAGGTTCGGCAGCCGTTGACTTCAGGCGGCAGAGATTTCCAGTGACGAGAAGTACAGTACGGTTATTTAGTCCTCACAGTCGCCGAAAATGTGCGCCTGGGTCAGGTGAGTCCATTAAGTTACGTCAAGGGATGTTCAGGTTAGTCTGTCGCCTTCAGTCAGAGCGATCGGATGTCACGCATGCGGTATAGCGCATAGCGTTGTGTTTCTAGTACAGTTAAGCTGTACTGCATTTCTTTACCAACCACTCGCCCTTATCTCTGCTCTGAAACTCTCCCCACTACTCCTATTACTTCCCCTCTTTCGCGTCGCTGAGCTGTCAGGACTAAAATAATCGGTCTGTAGCAAGAGTGAAAAATTAGGAATACAGAGATGTTGTGTAGAGTGGAATTTCTAACGATATCGCATTGTGATCTAGTATTAATATTATGATAGCGAGAGAGAGTATTGAAACGGGCCAATAAGTAAGAGGAGGATGAAGTGTGCATAATTCGATATAAGAGAGAAAGCGAGTGCAAATTTCTCCTCTCATGTAACCCAGGCCATACCGAGAGAGTTGGCTCATACGTATCGCATGGACGCATTCGGGAGATCCGTGATTCGATTCCCGGACCGACCAACCTGACTGTGTTTTTTCCGTAGTTTTCCAAAGTTACTTAGATAAATGCTAGGTTGGAATTTTCATTGCCACTGTCCATTTTTCCCTTCCCCTACCGTGCAGAAAAACAATTTAGATTTCATATAGCTATCATTCGTTTTCCTCATCTCATTCCATAGACATATTCAGGTCATGACGCATGCTTTTATCCGTTTACGGGAGCGCCCCTCCGCAACCGTTCCTGGGTTCCCAGCCTTCCACAATATCTCTGGTAGGATTTATTCCTTAAGAGTACTTTCAAGGGCGCTTCGACATCTTGGAAGGGCCGTAGGAATGGATCCTGTGCTGCTTGGTCACCTTGGCGTTATGAACTTAGAGCAAGGGAGGATAGGAGGCCCGATTTTGTTGAACGAAATACAGGTAAGTATCCTATTTTTAGAAACGGAGGTGATAGTGAGAGAGAAATTGTAAACAGTGTTGTTGTCCACTGCTGCGAAATAACAGTTAAGCCTGTCTCACCGTGAAATGAGCACACCCGGGTTGGGACAAGTTATTTGAATGGGCTTTTTCCGAGGTTTTCCCTCAACTACTTGAAGATGTATTACTGGGTAGCTTTCGGCTTTGGACCTCGGACTCATTTCGCTTTATTAGCATAATTTCATTAATCATATATAATAGTTAACCAGGAGGACATGGCGGACGTGGTTCCGGGTTCCGACTGCAGGGACATCTATCTGCGGGAGCGGCACATATCCCAGAGAAGTCACAGGAGAGTCAATCAGCGGACTGCAGTAGACAGGGGGAGTGTAGCTCCCTCGCTTAAATGGCGCCTTGGTGAGTCGCGCAATCAACGACGGAGCGTCCCTCTGGTTAAGGATGCAGCAGATTCATGCACGTGAATTGCGAACTGATGTCGATCTGAGGAGGCAGCAGAGTAACATAGTGGGGAGGCGGAGGTGTGTTCCTTTTCACCTAGACTCTGTTTGACCTGGATGTTGGAGCTGATTGGATAAAATGGCACGAAACAGTGAATCACGTACTTGATTAGCGATCACAAGGACTACAAAAATCATCCCAATAAAGGAGGTTGCACAATAAGCGTCCTCCGAAAAAAAACAGCGTTTCGAAGATAAAAAAGAGAGAAGAACAAGAGAACCCCGAGAAAACTCCCTCACAAATAAAACTGAGCAGTCGTCGAAATCTGGCTGGAATCTGCGGTCGTGTAAGTCAGCACTTTGCCAACTGAGCTAGCAACGCTGCCGAAGAGTATGCATATGTTATTTGAAATTTTCTGAAGATCTCAGCTACTAGACTTGGCAACGACTTGTCCTAGTGTTATGCAAAATGGTAACATGGGGCCACATAAAATGTTCAGTGGCAGATTTTGCATCACTGCATTATCGATGTGTCCCTTACGGCTTCGTTACTTGTTTCACTTCGTTAGAGGAATAATTGGGTTGGTTCTGGAAGCTGAACGCTAGCTTTCTAAATGAGCGCCCTCGACGCTGTGTCGTGGCCCAGTATTCGGCTCAGCAAATGAAATCGGGCTGCATTCTCTTTTTTTAATTTTGCATGTGAGAATTGTGTGGGAGCTAGTTACTAGAATCACTATACTGTATAGCACAGCGAAGTTCCACTTATACTGTAGTCTCGCCCATCAGAGAATTTTATTAACAGCATAACAAAAATTTCACTTCTAATTATGCTGGAAAATATATGAGCAGGAGTTCGTTTGCGCAAATGATATATGTACATACTGAATAAAACATGTCCAATATTTGTATCATACTAAATCTATATTTTGAATACTCGTAAACTGTAAAATATGTCAGTGTGATAAACTAAAGCACAGCCAATGCAGTGGAATCTAAAATGAGGGCTTTTAGAAGGAGAACAAGTACATTCTCTGTACATTTCGTGGGCTAATGTTGTTTGAAAATCCTGACCAAAAATTAAAACAGACAGACAGACAGACAGACAAACAAAAATTTCAAAAAAGCTATTTTCGGTTCCAGGATGATTAATTACACATGTTAACACCAATTATTTTTGGAAAATCGAAAATTACCAGAAACATTTTTTTACTTCAACTTTTATTGTACCTGAGTTTTAGAATGTACTTCACTCCCACCCCTTCTACTAATGAAGTTCAACAGTTCTCCACACAGAACAAGACCGCATATACAGTCATAGTAGCCTTACCGTCACAGTACGTTCCAAAAATATGTTCACGTTTTTCAATGACGAAAGAGCTTTCAATATTGCATCATTTTCGCACAGGTACTGTTGTCCATTTGCCTAAGTCACATTCCGGTTTTCTCCACCAGCTTCTATTCGCCTCTCTGTAAACGCTAGTGGCTGGGCTGTCTTAGCTCTTTTCTGAGAACATTAATTTCTGTTAGGAATTGGACATCTACGTAATATTACACAACTGTTTAAAATAACTTAAATAAAAGGGCCTCGTTAAGTAATTAACTGTCACGTGATTTCCCTCCTTTCTACGATACTACGACATAACCACTTGGACGGACAGTAGATAGCATGTCTCAGTAATTTTATCTGTGCGGATCGGGCAGAAGTGAAGATTGAATTTACAGTACCGGTACGTAAGGTACTCTTTTACAGGGTAGGTATAGAATTATTTCAACATGAGTTACTAGTACGAAGGACGAAGCTGGTAATTGGAATTACACACATTAGAACTGAAGCCTGTATCGAAATGAACCGCCACCATTTTGAAAAATGTGTTTAAATATCCATATTATGATTATTTTTCAATTTAACTTCATTCTCTATAGTGTACGCTAATGTGCTATAGACAGTATAATATACACTGCATAATGAATACGTCCGTATGGACAGCTCAGTTCGTGAGTAAAAACACTCATTGTTAGTACTGTATTGTATTCTGATTAAACAAATACCTAATGAAAATTATCAAACTCAAAAGCCTGATATTTCCTAGTTTACGTAAATGGATTAACTACTTTTCTTCCCTCCTATACCTAGTAAAGTGATTTGTTTGTATATTACGCCATCGAACTCCAGTCTTGGAAGGGGTAGCAACCATTGATCCAAAGGTATAGCCAGGTTAATATCAGAAATGTTAGTAAAAATAAAATGATGTCCCTGTATAATATACGGGTAGGTCTACACTTATGTTCCTGTTACACTCTCTTCTAACAATATATTTTGATGTCAATGATTACATGACTTCAGGTAAATAATCCGGGACATGAAATCGACAGCATTTTCATGGCTAGTGATTTGCTTTGTGTGGAATGTGGCACCGTATGAAGCGGAAACATGGATATTACGACGAAGTGAAGGGAAGCGACTATAAGCATTTGAAATGTGGATATGGAGAAGAATGGAGTGTGCGAAATGGACAGACAGAATATAAATTAAACTGTGTTGGAAAGAGTGGGTGAAGAAAGCATGATGCTGAAACTGATCAGGAAGAAAGAAAGAAATTGACTGGGTCATTGGCTGAGAAGAAACTGCCTACTGAATGATACACTGCAAGGAATGGTGAACGGAAAATAAATTCGGCATAGAATAAGATATAAGATGATATATGGGTCGTATACGGAGACTAAGAGGAAGTTCTGCGAGCCAGTGTACCACAGCATCCAAAGTCTCATCTATAGATACAAATATTTTGTTACTACCTATAGCTGTTTCAATGCGGTTCAGAATTTTTTCGTAAATAGATTGTACGCATTGATGTTATACTAGGCAGTTTTCTAGACGAGTATTTTTCTATAAACCTTTGAAAATGTGGAATACTGAGCTTGTGTATCGGAATGTTCGCAGATACGACCATCTCGCACAAATCATTATAAAACTCAGAGTTTGTAAACCGTGCAGATGAGTGAAATAACGGCAAACGTTCATTATGCTTTTTCGTTTCACAATGCTTTTGCAAATCATTACGAACATTTACCTTTAGTTCTGTGTTGCACACCTTACAGCTTATGTTGTCTTCCTCCACACTAAAATACTCACTTCCAAACGCAGTTGCAATTGCATTCAGTTTAGACTCTTGTCTGACTACATTGTATTATGTTTACACTACTTCACAGAGTCTCGATCACAACCACCTTGCCATTAAATGACAACAGGTAAGGAACTGTAGGTAAGCCACTACAATGCAAAACAAGCAGGCAACGGCAGAGAGCAACATAGGTTCGAATGCTAAACAAATCAAACGTACGTTCGTTCTCCGGCGCAGCACACACAGGTTGCTCTTTCCTGTCACAGTGCAATACCTTCCAACCCATGGCCTCCGTGACGTCAATATAGGCAAGCAACAACCAACGTAAAATCCGTTCACGCTGGGAGCAAGTGTCGTCCCTGGTTATAACTTATAGCAAGTTTCCGTATTGTAGATTTTGGTGCATATTTTCTGAAATCAGGGATTTTGTTGTTGTAACGGCAGCTGAATCTTCGCCATCTAATGCATGAATAACTAGTTTGACTTTATTGTAATGTTCTGCGAAATATAAGGCAGTTTCAAGCCAGGTGCCCCATCTTGTAACTACTGATTGAGGTGGAAGGGGGAGGTCTGGTGCAATTTCTCGAAGTTTTAATTTTCTTGAAGGGGCTTTGAGAATTTTTTTTTTTTTTTTTTTTTTCACATATGCTATAAAACAATCCACATCGCTATATAAAGCAGGAATAGCTTCAGCAACTCTATGCAGTCCGTGCGCTAGGCAAGTTAAATGCACCAAGTTGGAATACCGCTCTTTGAGTTGTTTTGCTGCCTTAATAATATATGGGGCTGCATCAGTGACGAAAAGAAATACATTATCATATTGAATCCTTTCCTGCCATAAAAGGCGCATAGCTTTATAAAAAATTTGGACAATAGTTACATGGTTTACCTTTCCCAATTTCTCTGAAGTCAGCACAAATTTTTTCCCTACACAGTTCTCGGGAAGTATACCGACCACCACATTGCCACATATCTGCCACTTACGTCTGTAGATTCATCAACTGAAACCCATATATTTTCTGATCGTTCACGCTTTCTCGAAATTTGGCAATCGTATTCTGGTACGGAATTGGTAAATATTCTTTACGTATTGTTGCTTCACCTGGGGTATGTTGATTTGTGTATTTTTCCAGAAATGATCTAAAGTGGGGATTGTCCAAAGTTCTGAATGGAATGTTTGTGTGTACCAACATGTCACATAAGTCTATATTGAATTGTGACCAACTATTTGAACTCTATTGGTTCTTGCTTGAATTGAGTTCAACGTTTTCCTTGTGTCCTTTACTATTACAGTGTCTTTCAAAATAGTACTTCTTAGTTCGTAATAATCTGAAATTACACATGACACATACAACACTTCCTCCTTCTAAATATATCGCGTCCGAATTGTTCTACTAAATTATTTAGTATTATACTTCGTGAGCCAGTTGTTTTAGGCATTGTAATATGTGTCATTTTACACACGCAACTCTCCAGTATGACAACTAAACACACTCTGAAGGTTTCGGGTTCGATGCACGGAACAGTACGGCGAAAGGCGAGAGAGACTTACGTCATACTCTATACCCGTCTGCATAGTCAACTGCAATCGCCGTACTAGGGCCCGCACTCCCGCGGTCTAGTTATTAGGCAGATATAAAAATGCAACATAAACGCAAGGAACTCAACCTAACTCAAGTGACGTCAATGTTTATCAGCTTCTGGCGGTGTTATAAGGACAAACTGTAAAGGCCCATTCACAATGAAAATTAAACATAACCGTAATATAAACACAGAAGTTTGCGGCCAGGTTATTAAATGGGATGATTCACAATGATTCACATAAACACTGACATTAACATTGCCGTTAGACGTTAACATGAAAGTTTGCGAGCTCCAAACTTTCATGCTTATGCTTACGTGATTTGCAAACAGTACACAATCGTGGAGCGCTGAAGTATACGACATAATATGAGGAAATGGCGTCGTTGTTATGTGTCCATGGTTACCAAGTATCTTTGCGGTTATGTTTATGTCCCCATTATGAATGATGTGATTTTACCGTAACGTTTACATTCTTAAGTTAACGCTTACGTTATGTTTAATTTACATTGTGAATGGGCCTTAAGAAAGGAATAGAGTCATCGGCGTAACTCAGGCGATAGCGCGTTTCGCTGCTGATTTGGATCCGAGTTCAGGAGTGAATTAGATTCCCTCTTGGACTGATTACCTGGTTGGAATCTTTTCGAGGTTTTCTCCAACCATAAGACGAATGTTACATAATCTATGGCAGATCTTTGATCTCATCTTGCAAAATATCATCTCGCTATCACCAATTCCGCCAATGCAAAATAACCTTGCTCTTGCTACAGCTAGTTCATTGAATAATCAACTATAAATAATAAAGAGAGATAGGGGAAAGAAAATATTTTGCTTCCGGATCAAAGCTTTGGAGGGTTTGGAAGTTCAAAGTCTAAGAAAGAATATGTAAATAGTAATTAATTTTATTGCATGACTGTCAACTATGTAAATAGTAACTTATCTTATTACTTTGCCTATATTAACTGTTTAATGCAGTGATCATCAACTCGATGCCCAGTGACGTCATCTCAGCTCGCCCTGCCGCCCGCTGCATTCTTGTTTCGCTTCAGCGGGCATACTGACTTAGGTTTGTAGCGGCAGCTCCTCTTTATGGTAGTTCTTTCTCATACTGATAAAATTAACCTCAAAGTAATGTTAATGCCTAATACTGGAAGTTACGTGTATGAAACCAACTAATTGATACGTTAGGGACGAAATGTTATAAAATATAATATAACTTAATTTAATATATTTACACACATGTGCTTAACTGCAAAATATGTAAAAGAAAAACATGACTACTGAAAACTCATCCCTCTACTAATACTACTGAACTCTGTTTCAGTGAATTGCACTCCGCCTTTCTTTAAATTATATTTACGTAGTATTTAAAACGAAACAGACTCAAATGGATTACTTATCCATAAGTGAAAATATTTACTGTTCTCCTTAATGCTATTTTACGGGAATTTTTGCCCCTTTCTTGCGTACTAATTGCCAAATATTATATACTATGATCTGGGCAGTACATGAACTGGGGAAACTTTGTAGATTGGAGTCAGATGAACTACATGTGTGATGAAATTTTACATGTTTACATAACTGCAATTGCATCCCCACTGCTACAGTATCTACTGATAGCTCGCTGCCCTGTCCCTGATGCTCGCTAAGTAAATGCTTGCCCTGACGTCATTCCGTTTCGTAATGACGAACGCTGGTTTAATGTGTTATGCCAGTGTTTCCAACTAGGGGGGGTTTCCCCCCAAATTTAGAGGAACAAAATTTTCAAGAAGGAGGTTTGGGGGGATAAAAATTTTAGGGGGATTTTCAGGGAAAAGATAAATTTTTAGAGTGGATTTTGGGGTGTTTTTCTAAACTACGTCATTGTGATGTATTTTTAAAATTAATTACAGTAAAACTACTAGGTATCATGAATCCTCTCTTCGGCCGATATCGCATCTTGCAAGCATGTTTCTCACTTGCTCTCTTTATTGCTCATATTATATTATGACGCATCTCCCGCCCATCGTCGTGTTGTACACGTGTTCTCCTTGTCTTGCTTATGTCATGGCCTACACAACAATAATGGGTGGTATGCATAAAGTCAAAGTTTTTCGTAGTATATACTACGATCTTTATGTATAAAAACTCATAGTAAATTCTTTCCTGCGTAGCAGAACGTTGATCTAGAAGGCCGTATTTAGTTTATGTTAGAATTGATAGTGTAAACTACTATTTGTATGCATAACAAGACGTATATACTTCTACTTCTAAGTATAAACTAAGAAAATTCGTAGTTTGCCCTGTTTGGGACTTTGTAAGCGTTTGTACAGTTTAAAATGGCAGAAATTATGTAAATTTACGTTAGAAAATCCTACAGGAAAAGAGGAGAACCATCAGAACGCGATTATAAGAAGTGATATCTTAGGTTTTATAAATAAAAAATGTCATGTGATCAATTTTTGTAGTGGACTACTCAAGTGATGATTTTGAGATAACTTGACTGAAATTCTGTTAGTTGATTTTTGTTATTATTGAAAATAATATATTTTTAGCAAAATGATTGTATCATGTAGGTATAATTATAATACCGGTACATTTAATTTACGTGAAAGAAACTGCATATGCCTTCAATAATTAGGGTACACGTTAATTTAAGGAGTAACGTTTTGGATCCGTCCTATTTTTACTTACTTTTCATGTCATTTATTTTCTTCATAACTCGCTTTTAGTCATTTTTTACTACTGTAAACTTTGACCTCAACATTCATAAGCTGGATGGCTTTTTCTTTGTTACTTCTTGCGGCAAGAGTTTGCAAATTGTTCAATAATGCTGGGTATTCTTTCAGTAGATTAACAGGAGTTGTTCTCCATATCTCTCTCTTTACAATTCCTACTTCGTTGAAATTTTCCATTTTCTTGTTAAATTAACTAAATTTTAAGGCCGGCAATCAATATCACCTACCAAAATGTTATTATAAATACATGGCAGGCGAAAACTAACCAATCTTGGCGGATAAACCTAAAGTACTGTCGATAATCGATAACAATCGAATACTCTGGATACTTTATACTACTGCCGCGTAATACATAGTTCGTAGTAGTAGTATCAGGTTTATGCATAGAAAACGAAGTATATACTTCTACTTCAAGAATTTTCTACAGTAAAAGCAAAAGGTAATACTATAACTTTATGCGTGCCACCCAATTTCTGCAGTAAAATGCAGTTAAACAATTTCCCCAAATTTATGCTTTTGATACAACTGATTTTCATTTCCATTTTATTTTACATCTATGTTTTCTTAATTACATTTTATTTTATATTAAATATTATAAGCAACAATTTCCAGTCACGTGACATATGAATAATATTTTTAGTTTGAAACTAATAATTGTCAGCTTACCCGAGTAAAAGTCGGCACTCAGCAAGACGCAAGTGTTTTGGCTTTCAGTCTACTGTGGCAGTATTGCAAAATGCAAGACACTGTTGTCCCAATGGATAACGAGTCAATCAGTTCGTAATGCGAGGACGAATTATGACAAATCCAAAAAATTTAAATCATTGATTTAAAATAATGTATGTTTTCATATTACTATTTTAGGACTACCAATTTATTTATTAAGTTCGCCGAATTATATCTGTAGTAGCACGTCTACCTCCAGATTACCTCGATTCCCGGTGGAGTCAGAAATTTTCATGTAAAATATCTACCTCGGGACTAGGAGAGATGGCGGTGCACAACCTCTAATCATTAAATTGTTCACCAATATGCCTCGGTTAAATCTCAAATCTCTACTTGTGTACTTGAAGAGAAGACATATGTCGTCAGCTTAGAGTGTAAACTTACTAACCGCCAAAAAGAAAATCTGACAAGGAAGCAAAGAACTGAGTTTAAATTAACTCGGAAACTGTAGGACCAAATCCAAAGCACAGGTACAAATGCCATCTGTACTTTGGATTTGATCCTGAAGTTAATTTAAACTTAGGTTTTTGCTTCCCTTTTAAAGTTTTCTTTTTGGCCGTTAGGAGTGTATCTAAGCCGAGATGTTACTGTTGATAGTGATTCGTCCATCGGATGGGGACATTAAACCTGGAGGCCCCCTTCGTGCTATTCGATAGGAGTAGGTTACGTGCGGGCACCGGGTTTCCTCTTCTCCCTTCCTGACCTTCATTATCATCGTCACCAACTCCCTACACTACACTTGCATATACACTCAACCTAATACATTACATAACTCTTCACAAACACACATCATGCATAACGTGGCCCGCCGAAGTGGTGTGCAACTTGGAAATGGGTCACATTCCTGCCATTTATTGGCAGTATGCGGAACCCGAATAACTGCAAATGAAGTGGGTAGGCATTAGATACACACATTTATTTTTAAAACAGTTTCAAGGATATGTACCTTTGGAATAAGTATCTTAAATAGTTAAAAATCCTTGCACATAAGAAATGAAATACTTATTTTTTGTATACTGACGTTCAAGGTATCCCACCTACGATTTTATGATCGTGTGAGCTAACTTTACAACCACGGGATAAGTCAGAACCAAAGATATAAAAAAATTGACAGACTTTGAAAAAGTTTCGCTAGTTCTCAATAGGTGGCACCATTATTGCGACAGTTAAAAAGTGTCAAAGGAAATGATTATGTAGATTAAACATTAATTATTATCACAATTGACTATATCAGCGGTTTTCAGCTAAATTGAATGTTGTTTTACAATCAGTTGAGTGGGATGAAAAATTGAATTCCATAATGCGAGAATATTTATCTACAATTGGCAACAGTGACTATTATCTTCACCATCTATTCATAGAAGCAATAACTAAAAAATCCACATTTACACCAACAAAATATCGATCACTATCGATTAGAGGGGTCAGATATCTTTGAACGTCAGTGTACTATCACGTATAAACATCAACTTTGTGACGTAGTAAACACAAAATATTAACTTACCTATGTCAGTGTGCATGATGTGTACAAATTAACAAAATTTAGGGGTTTTCTCTGAATTTTAGGGGGATTTTTAATATGATATAGGGAGATTTCTTGTTCCTTTGTTGGCAACACTATATTATGCGCAAATGAAATAAGTAATGAAGTAGAATATCCAAAGGTGAACAATTGTACTTCTCTCATCATGTAAAATATAATATCGGGGGGGATTGTATTCAGCGTAGGAGCCTTGTCGTCATATCAAAGATAGGTGGTACCAGAGATGGTAGGCAAATAGCCTACAGTATTTCTGTTTGAATTCTAGAAGTAAATAACTCACGACGTAGTGCTGAAGTCATTATTGTTGTGTTGTTCTGACATCAGAACGATATTTTACGGAATGGAAAATCGAGTGTTGTTGCAGCGAGGTTCATACATGTGAAGAATGAACTATTCGTGTTATGACTAATATTATCTACTCAAAATAGTTTTGACAGCGGATACCAGGTTCTTAATTAATTTCCATTAGGGACATGACATTAATTAGCAATGTTACAAATGCAACTATTGATTTACATGGCTTTACAACCGCTGGGGATGATTATGAAAATTATAAATAATTGTTCTCTTTTTAGAACTAACGCTTCTGGCAACTGATTGCGTTTGTTTGCGTTGTTTCAATTATTTTCTCAATTTGTGATGAAAATGAATGCGGATATACTGATGTAATTTAAATAATACGTTACCTGATTACTGAATTCGTAACCCAAGGCAATACAGCTAATAATGACATTTTTCCTGCTATTTTGCTTCAACAATGTTGCATATGCAAAATACCGCTCCATGGTATTTATTTCTTTTGTGTTATATATAACATAAATTTAGTTTCCCTTATGAAAAGGTTGCCAGATTTGACAAAGCGTATTACATACAATTTGGAAACATACCTAAAAGGTAAAATGATATACATTTGAAACGGTTAGGGAATCGAATATGCAAAATGTCAGAAAAATTAACACCTAAGTAGCGTTTGTGCTCATTTACAGTTAAGAAAGGGGGTGGGAAATATCATCAGATAGGTTAGAATGATTTGAATGCCATATATCGCGAGAAAAATAATAGTACGGATTGATTGGCATTGATATCTAAACCAATCAACAGCCATCGGTTAAGATAACTTGAAATTTCCATTATCATTCCCATACAAATGATTTCTCAATATCTGAACCGATCCTTTGAGGGCGCTAATGGCTATGTATAACACGAAATTTTAAAGACCTTAGTTAGGAGAATTATGAAAGGTAAAATTACAAATATACATATTCAGTGACTCTAATAATATATTTCGTATTTTGAAATGGATTAGGGCAGGGTTTCTCAAACTATGGTCCGCGGACCACGTGTGGTCCTCGAGTTCTGTCCTTGTCCTTCAAAATAATGAAAAAATAAAGTTCAAATGAATTGCGTATCACACTATAGCTGAAAATCTCAGACTTTGGAAATTACACATGGCAATCGCCTTTCACTTTTTCTACTAATATGTTTTGAAATTTGTTACGCTATCCGCCTACCCACTTCCCAATCTACTCTCAACAACAAAAGAGGAATTTAAAGCACTATGAACACGGTGTTTCTCGCTATCTTTTCCCTGCATATCTGGTGCCGAGCCTGTAACCCAGCCAGGGACCACCCGAAGAGGGACAGAGGACCAAAGTACCGAACCTTTTCACGCATTGATGCCTTTCTGAATAGTTTTGCCAACACCCATGAAATGGGCACGTGCTGTACGACGTACACCAATAATAGAACGTGCCAAATTGCATTTTTACTTTTTGAAAATCGGGCATGTTTATGCATTAATTTTTTATTTGTTTTTCCAGATAACGATATAAAAAATTTTAGACTCTGCCTATTTTAAAATCCGATAGGGTTACTTTTTACACTTGCGTATTTCGTCTCTAAGTGCCGTTTGAATTTCGCGGGTATCATATACTCGTTTGAAAGCAATTCCTAACAAACAACGCAGCGAAGTTTTGGTTCACTCTCATTGCCACACCAAGTAAATACAAGTTTCAAATAACTCTTGTCATATTTACGGAAGTATTTTTTCTTTGAATAGCTACTAGTAGGACTAGATATTTCTTTAAGGGGACATTCAACTTAAAAATTGGAGAAAAAGTGTCATAGAAATGAAAAATTAAATTTCTACACTAATTTACGTGACAGAACTAAATCAATGCGCAGTATTCTTCCATTATTCATTGAGAAGTCACAGCCAAATGCACAAAGCAAAAAAAAAAAAAAAAAAATGATAATTGAAAGTGATATTTCAATTAATGATTTATTAAAAATTGAAATATTTTTTATTTTGAAAAGTACTGGATCTAATGAGCTGAGATTTTGCATGTTACTTTCCATGTGTATATTAAACTTTATCTCCAAATTTGAAAAAAGATTGGTCAAATAGAAAAAAAGTTCCAAAATATAGTTGAGTGTCCCCTTAAGTAACATGCAAAATCTCAGCTCATTAGATCCAATACTTTTCAAAATAAAAAATATTTCAATTTTTAATCAATCATTAATTGAAATATCACTTTTAATTATCATTTTTTTTTATTTTTTGGCTTTGTGCATTTGACTGTGACTTCGCAATGAATAGAGGAAGAATTCTGCATATTGATTTAGTTCTATCACGTAAATTAGTGTAGAAATTTAATTTTTCATTTCTATGACACTTTTTCTCCAATTTTTAAGTTGGTGTCCCCTTAATTGCACTATAACTAATATATTTCTTCGCACACAGCTTCTGAACTATTAGCACTGCCTAAATGAAGCATATCATCATGTTCCTTTCTTTTCAAAGATTCGGATCAAAGCCAGTTTTCCATTATTTATAATGGGCACTATTTAACAGAGGCATGGACAACTACCAGCGTGTACCACATAAGATGGATTTCAAACAACTAACTGCTAACATGCAAGCGATGAATCAACAATGCACAGAATTTGTTATAAGTTACCGGTACTTGTGATTAGCTACAAAAATATAATTACAAAAGTATAATTAATTAATTAATTCTATTTTAAAATATAAGTAGGCCTATACCGGTATTAGAATATGCTACAAAAATGATAAATTTGTTTTCGAAGGGAACAAGAGTAAGATGGTCCGTGGAACTGTTCTGGCTTAAAAAAGTGGTCCCCACTTCAAAAAAGTTTGAGAAACGCTGGATTAGGGAAAATATTGATAGAATGGACATAGTTCTGAGATGAATAATATTCCAAATATCAGATTGAGAGAAAATTCGAGGTAAACAAGAAAATGTGAGCAGTCTCTCAATAATAAGAAACTGCACAGACAGACCTAAAATGTGTACTCCAATAAAGAATAGTAAAAACAATACCGCAACACAGAAGAATTTCGGCTTTCATTGTTGCATAATTATCTATCAAACACTGAATAATGTATATAAAATCGACGGTCCACATAAAAGAGGAACAACTCAAAATTGAAAGTTTTGCGAAACCTGCTATTTAAAGCTTTATATTGCTTTTGCTGTGTAATATCCAATTAACACATTCTAACTTCAAAGTAATAGTAGGCTTACATAATAATTATAAAACATCATTAACAGAATTTGGAGTAATTTTAAAGATCCTTGGATTCTTACAGAAACATAAAGCTTTGAAAGCAGGTTCCTGAAACTTTAAATTTTGCATTGTTTCCCTTTCGAACTGGGCCGTCGAAATAATACATTGCAATGTAAAATGCTGTGATGCGAGATAGTCTTAATCCAGAATGAATTCTTCCGAGATTCTCAATGCACTGCTGGAATATTAATAGTTCAAATCTTGCCAAGACCAATTCCTACTAAAAGCCTTCATCTTACCAACATACGATATTATTTAATCATGACGCTTTCCTTGCATAAACACTGTTACACTCACCAACTACTTAGTTAAACTGGTTAAATAAATGTTAAGTGAAGCTTTTAATTATGATAGATGGAAGATATGTAATTTTCTAACACAGTATTACTAAACCTGGGGGCCGCGGTACTCTGGGGGTCCGAAGAGCAGTTAATTGGAAGCAGGGTAGTAGTAGTAGTAGTAGTAGTAGTAGTAGTAATAATAATAATAATAATAATAATAATAACAATAATAATATGTTTGTTCAGCAGTTCGAAAACAGGTTGGAACCTAATAACTGACACTAATAAGGCTCACTCATAAGGCAACTAAGCCAGGCAATGCTGGAGTAGGGTGGCCAGTTCCTTTCCCCGTCCATTGCATACATCGCTACTGATAATATAATAACATAATAGTAATAATGATAATTTTAAAAAGGAATTCTAAGAAACGTTAAACATCCGACTATTGTGCGATAAATAAAAACGTAATTAAAATATTTGCTTTTTAAATTAATATCCAAATTTCATATTGTTATGTTCTACATTCTACTCTACACGTTAGGCTAGGGGACCACACTATATCACTGAGACTAAAAGGGGGACCTTCATATCAGAAAGGCGAGAAACATTGCTCTAACACAGTTTCCCAGACTTTTTTAATGACGACACACTTTACTGAACGCCCATGACCAGTGCTTTTCTTCTGGAGGAAAAGGCGTAGTGTGGAGGAGCATCACCTTGTTGAAAGAGGACATCTTCACCTTTTCCTGAATTTGTGGAACTGCATACAACTGCAACATGTCAAGTAGTTATTTGACGTCACAGTCTGCTCCGTAAATAAATATGGGCTTAATTTTATCATGCATGAGGGCACACCAAAATGTTCATCTTAGAGGTGTTGGGTCCATACTCAATGTAGGCACTATGCTTTTCAGAAGCCCATATCCTAACGTTATGGCGATGAACATGACCACACATACGGAATGTGGCCTCATCACTAAACAAAATCTTCTGTAAGAATAATTATTGTTTATCACTATCCATCTCATCAAGCATCTATACAGCGAACTCAAATCATTTGGGTTTATCAGTTGGGCGGATAGCGTGTAAAAACTGTAGTTTGTAACCCGTAAAACGGAGAAGTTTCTTTAAAACTTTATGATCTGTAGTCTTCTCCAAGTCTAGATTTCTTGGGGTTCTTTAGGTAGCTATCCCTTATAGCTCCAACAGACTCGTCACTAACCAAAGTTCTACCAGAACGTTTTTGGTCCAACAAGCTCCCAGTTTTCTTCAGCTGCTTATCCCATAGGTGAATGATATTTCTATGTGGCGGCTCTTCATTATACACACGACGATATTCACGACGAACACTTGTCGAAACACATGGATTAAAATTTTGTAAGGCACAGAAAGCATTGAACTCTCCTTTGCACCGTCCACTTCTTGACTAAATGGCGTGATTCGCTTCATCGTAATGATGTGTCATAACCTGCACTAGCAAAAAATTGAAAACTAGTTAATTTATGAGGAGATATAGCCTTGAAATGTATTGTAGTATTGTTTTTATTAACGATTTAGTATTCGAAACGTGTCACTTGTTAGAGAATTATGTAAGTTAGTGATAAAACTGTAATCAATATATTATATTACTCTTGAACTCTAGAACACTCCGTGCCTTAGAATTCTACAGGGACATAATTTTATTTTTACTTCAACTTTTATTGTACCTGAGTTTTTTAATGTACTTCACTCCCACCCCTTCTACTAACGAAGTTCCAACTATTCTCCACACAGAACCAAGACCGCATATAGTAAGCAGTAATGAGTTAGTGAGTATAGTACGTTTCAGAAATATGTTCGCGTTTTCCAGTGACGAAAGAGCTTTCAATATTGCATCATTTTCGCACAGGTACTGTCGTCCATTTGCCTACGTTGCATTCCGGATTCCCCCACCTGCTTCTGCACGCTCCACTGTAAAGTCTAGTGGCTGGGCTGTCTTAGCTCTTTTCTGAAAACATTAATTTCTGTTAGGAATTGGACGTTTACCTAATATTATACAACTGCTTAAAATAACTTAAATAAAATGGCCTCGTTAAGTAATTAACTATCACGTGATTCCCCCATTTCTACGATCCTGCGACATAGCCACTTGGACGGACAGTAGATAGCATGTCTGAGTAATTTTATCTTTGCGGGTCGGGCAGAATCGAAGACTGAATTTACAGTACGTAAGGTACTCTTTTATAGAGTAGGTACAGAATTATTTCAACATGAGTTACTAAGTATGAAGGACGAAACTGGTAATTAGAATTAGATGCAATAGTCTATAGTGCGATAATATGCACAAAAGAACTGAAGCCTGTATCGAAATGAACGGCCACCATTTTCAAAAAAGTGTTTAAATATCCATATTATCATTAATTTTCATTTTAACTTCATTCTCTATATTGTATGCTAATGTGCTGTAGACAGTATAATATACACTGCATAATGAATACGTTCGCATGGATAACTCAGTTCGTGAGTGAAAACACTTATTGTTAACACTGCACTGTATTTTGATTAAACAAAACCTAATGAAAATTATCAAACTCAAAATTGCGATATTTCCTACTTTACTTAAATGGATGAACTACTTTTCTTCCCTCCTATACCTAGCAAAGTGACTTGTTTGTATTTTACGCCAGTATCACCGAACTCCAGTCGTGGAAGGGGGTAGCAAACGGTGTTTCCGGGTCTCAACCATTAATCCAAAGGTATAGCCAGGTTAATATTAAAAATGTTAGTAAAAATAAAACGATGTCCCTGTACAATGCACGCCACTGATGCGCAGAGCTTGGATCCGGGAGCCGTACTGTGGACTCGCCTTGACCGCGGGACAAGAGCAAGCTCAAACGGGAAAAGCGTGCAAGGGCCAGCTATAGATGATCTCAATTTGGATCATCTATTTGCAAGTAATTTTATTATTGAAGTATTATCGGTAGCGAATTTACGTGACAAAATTTTTGTCTCATTAAGAACCATTTTTTGACGACAGCTGCTTTTTTTCTAGCTTTGCAAGAAGTTGCTGTTTTCTTCCTCTGAAGCCCCATGACTAGGTTAGCCCCTTTAGAGGATAGGCACGTTTTCCAAGAAACAAAACCAATACCTAAAGCAACTACTGTATGTCTTTTATACGCACTTTATATCATGAGTGAGCAAAATACACACACACGACAGAAGTAAGACTACGTGGAGGAAGAAGTCGGCGATGAGATAACCAACGACTCTACGTATGTAGAGGTCTGTACAGGTCGGGCAGCATTCGAATAGCACTGATACCGTCTTAAGGCCATTATCTCATGTGTGTGTGAATGAGGCTTTAGAGTTTATATTTCAATCCAGTGGTCACAGCTGAGTAATTGGTATAGGCCTACATGTCTACCATGACAAATAGCTACGGGTTCAGATCTTACAAATCAGTACATGTATCTTTAAGAATCTTAACGCGGTAAGTTCCATATTTATTTCGCCACGTTTTATTTACGAACTTCCGAACTGTGTATTTATCATTCAGGATTCTTCAAATTCTTTGCAATTCGTCAAAAATTGTCACAATTTTTAGGTACGTATGTTTAGTCAATTGTCCGAAAACAGGATGGAACCTCATAAGTGATACCAATAACATATCGCTCATGAGGCAACTGAGCCAGGAGATAATGTAGTAGGATGGCCAGTTTCTTTCCTCTTCCTTTGTACTGTATGCTACATCGCTGACCAGTAACATATTTCACTAATCAGACATTTTCTATGTTAAATAATAATGTACTGAATAAAATGGCCTATGTTAACGAGCTTAGTTAACACGTTATTGGCATTCTACTTATGTCTCTATTTTTTCTTATAAATAATTACATTAATTATATACTTAATTTTGTACAATTCTCAATTACTGTACACAGGCATGCTACTGCTGCTACTAACGTCACTGCTATTACATCACTAAATGTCACATTTCACATAATATAGATTAGCATTTATTTCACACGTTCCACACATGGAGTGTGCCTCATGAATATCTCATGATTTGAATTCATTACGAATGAACGGTTTTTGTGTGCATTCGGCAATTTTTCATAGCGACAGGATATCAGCAGCGGACGGGAATACGAATAACCTCGTTGCGGAGTCCCCCTGAAGGTGCAAGTTTCCTCAAGACGCATCGATCTCTGCATTTACATAATACACGCCGCTCGCGTGTCTCTGCGCCTCGGGACCCATCCAGCCACCACGAAAATTAGTGAGCCCACCTTCCTCGTCACGGCAATCTCGTGACTCTGCTGGACTCACTGCTTACATTTCCAAATTGATATTTTTACATATTCTACTTCCACGAACTTCAAATACTGCATATTCACAAGATATGGTGACTGTAAAGCAATGAAGGAATAATGGAAATATGAAAGGAAAGTTAAGTACCTATCTACAAAACCTTGTAGTTGTAACGCTCATAACAAATATCAGTCTTCAGATAATTAAAGAATGACATACATACATACATACATACATACATACATACATACATACATACATACATACATACATACATACATACATACATACATACATACATACATTAATTCTTTCAGGTACATTGCGGCATTGACGGTGCTGGTTTGTGGTGTGAATCCAAATCGATCGTTATTCATAATATTATTCTTATGTATGCGATGCATTATCCCTTGTATTAGAATCTTCTCTAACACCTTGGCTGCTATGTTCAGTAGGCTGATAGGCCTATATTTACTTACATCGTCACAGTTTTCTTTGCCCGGTTTAATTATCGGTACAATTTTTGCATGTTTCCATCCACTGGGGAAACAGCTTCTCTTTAGACACCCGTTATATATAGCTGTGGTGAGTCTCGGCACTAGTCTCAACACTAGGCGAAGGATCTCTGCCGTGATTCCATTATCATCTGGAGCTTTGTTTGTGTCCACATTTTCTATTACTGATTCTACTTCTTCTCTTGTAAATGCAGTGTCATCCTGTGTATCTAGTTTTTTCGTTACGTCATGTCTGATTTGTCTGTGATATTCATTGTCCTCATTTTCTTCATCAACCGGCGCAAATGATTCCATCATGAAGTTCAGAGTCTCAGCCAAGTCTCTGGTGTACTGACCATCGGGTTTCCTTATGGTCGATAGGGTGCAGTTTTGTGGCATCTTTCCAGACGCAAGCCTGTAGACTGCGTTCCAAGGATTGTCTGACGTGGTAACGTTGCAATAGTGTCTCCAGGACTCATACTTGGCGCATTTAATTGATGATTCATATCTTCTCTTCCCTTGGATGTACTGTTGCTTTCGCAGTTCCCTCTCGTTTTCATTGATTTTAACTTTCTGGTTTCTTCTCATAGCTGTGGTCTTCTTCCTCATGATCGTCAACTCCTGTGACCACCATGGAACTGGTTTGTGGTCCTTTACTTTAGTTGCAGGTTTGCAGATCCTAAAAGATTTGTTGCATCCTACAGTTATAGCTCCTTCAAATTTTTTTACCAGTATCTCAATATCCGTTTCGATAGACACTCGATTCCTTACGAAATTCCAATAACCATCACCACTTGATAGAACAAATTAGAAAACAGATAAGAAAGCTGGAAACATTAAACTGGACTATTCACTTCGCATGGGTCAAGGCACACGTTGGACTTGCGGGGAACGAGCTGGCCGGCCACTTGGCAAAGCAGGCAGCAAGTAACAACGAGTTACCAGTGAGCTTCGACAGGATACCAGTCAGCGACATCATGCGAGAGCTTCAGGAAGAAAGTGTGGTTAAGTGGGAAAGTGAGTGGCAAAACACGAAAAATGGTGCAGTGACAAAATCATTTTTCCCCAGTGTAAAAGAGAGGTTACGCGTTAACATTCCACTTAATGGAAAGGTCACAACTTTTTTAACTGGACATGGAAAAACCGGTGCTTGCTTACACAGATTCAAGCTGACAGACAACCCGTCGTGTGCGTGTGGAGCAGAGGAACAGTCCGTCGACCACCTCCTTTTCGAGTGCCCGAAATTGGACAAAGAAAGACTAGCGTTCCAGCGGGAAATGTTAAGGAAAACTGGCAAGTGGACTTTCACAAAGCATAAAATAATGCAAGAACATGCGCATACATTCATAAACTTTGTCAATGTTACAAATTTAGACGAGTAAACTTAGGATAATTTAATCTAGGATAGATAAGAATAGTGAGACGGTTCCTCGTATAGGATAAGAACATTTTTATCGGATTAGTATTTCTTGTTAATATGCTTATATGGTTAGGAAGCGTAGGTGTGTAAGAAAGTTCCAGAATATGAAAAGGAAGTAACAGCTGGGCAGAAATGCCGAAGCCGCGCTACGCGGACAGGAAACATGTGTCCAGGCGTGGAGTTGACCGATGGGGGGGCTACGTGGACTTTGCCTGCGGGTGGTCAGCAAGATGACGCCGAGCCAGGTTCGAAAAGGAGACGGTCTGGAATATTTTAGAGAGTTGTCAGAAAAAACCGGAAGTGGGGGACGATCTAGTTAACGAAAAATTTTTGAAGAGCGCGTCTTAAGTGACGTAAGAGTAATCATGGCCAATCAGGATTCATAATAGAGACACGTGATTTATAGATAGAAAGGGCGAAATGAGGATATTTGGTGGTTGCAAGTAGAGGGTAGACTTGGCAGATGGACAGAGGGCAGATAGAACGCGTGCGGTAAGGACGCACTCCACATATTCTCGGCGAACCTAACTCGGAAGGAGACGGCGCGTAGATAACAATTTACGGACTTAGAATTTTTTAGTGGGTATAGGAAGAAGTCGTGTGTTGTATCATTCTTATAAGTCCGAATTCTTTTCTCGTCATTATTATTACATTAGGAATAAATTGTCATCACGTTAACAACTCTCCGTTATATTACTGGTGTTATAGTATAAAACATAGAATTACGCGAATACGGAAATTAGCCTACCAACTTGTAGGCAGTGAGAGCAGTATATTATACACTTGGACACGCATTTCTGCTAATCCGAAACCAATACTTCATAATAATAAACGTTCTCATCGAGATTTATTACCAACAACTTCTGGTGTGTCCGCTTACATCATTTCAATCAACGAGCACGTCTCCCAAACCCCGTGTCCCAACCGTCTGCAGCTGACCTGGGAACCTCATCTCTACCAGAGTAATCTCGAGTTACTCTCCATACACAACGGGGCTGGCAGCCGAGGGCAAAGAGAGGCGTCTTGGGCAACACCGTCTTCGACAACGACGACGACCGCCGCAGTAGGCAATAGATATAATGAAAGACTCAAATTTTCGCACCAAAATAACAGACTTACATTTGCTTAGAGAGTGACAGAAACGAGACATAATGTGTTATATTGTAAACTTACAGGTAGCAAGGCATGTAGGCCTAGTATTACCTTTATTGTAATGGGACATGCCGTTCAACTAATATTTAATTAATACATACATACATACATACATACATACATACATACATACATACATACATACATACATACATACATACATACATACATACATACATACATACATACATACATACAGTCCACACCTGTGGAGTAACGGTTAGCGTGTCTGGCCGCGAAACCAGGTGGCTCGGGTTCGATTCTCGATTCACGGTCGAAGCAGGTTACCTGGTTGATGTTTTTCCAGGGTTTTCCCTCAACTCAATATGAGCAAATGCTGGATAACTTGCGGTGCTGGACCCCGGACTCATTTCACCGGCATTATCACGTTCATCTCATTCAGACGCTAAATAACATAGGATGTTGTTAAAACGTCGTAAAATAACCTATTAAAATAAAAAATAAAGTACATACATACATGCATACACATATATATATATATATACATCATACATAGCCTACATACATACATACATACATAGGCTACACGTACATTATAATGAATTTAATCTCTCAATATTCTGTAATGATTAGTGGCTACAATGAATTCTAACAAAATTTAATTTTTCATGTATTTTTCTTACAAGGGTAAAAGAGAGACCTGGTCTTGCCTCTTCACGATAATCGTCGTAATGACCATGTTTCTGCTCCAAAAAATGCCACACACCACACAAAGCATTTCACTAGTCTCGTTCTTAATTCTTTTTCCAGAGGTTTGCACAATATCCTCCTCCTTCTATTAAAAACTTTCTTTCTACCCTCCTTTTGACTTCCTGGCTGCAGCTCATGTTACTACCTATACTACACCCCAAGCATTTGAATCTGTCCAATGCTCCATTTCAAATTCTTACGCTTAGCGTCTTTATTTTCCTTCTGATAACCATGGTTTTCGTCGTTTTCAATTCATCTTCATCTCATAAGATATCATTTAGCTTCTGTAGCTTAGTATTACCTCAATTTCCGCTAACAACGCCATATAATCAGCAAATCTTATTCACATTATCTATCTTCTTTCCTGGTATCACTCCTCTCACTTTCTGAAAACAACTGAGCCTAATACATAAGATAATTTTTTTGAGTTACTTGAGTTAGCGTTAAATTTAAAGTATTAAAGGCTCCTATGGGTCTGTGATTGTTCTAATTACGGTGTAATATTACAAAGAGGAAATGAAACACTAAAATGTAAATTTTTACAAAAAAAAATGTACAAATCTTTTTCTTTACAGTGAATAAGATATTTTTCTTCTAAAATATTACTTAGAATTAAAATAGATTAAGATTAATAAATTTGTTACTCTTACCAACTTTTCATTTTCGAATTGAATACCTTAAATCAACACGATACTTAGAATATAATCGAATCGGTACCTAGTAATTGCAGTCCCGTGATAACTCCCTAAACGTTTTAAGTACATGTGTGATAAACAGCAAGAGTGAAATGGAAACAATGAGCTCTTTGAATGATGGGAACAGAAGCGCGGCCGCGTGATGGATCAGGTTAATGAAGATGTTGGTGCCTGGCGCCTGGCGCCGGGTCTTGCAGGACGTACAATTAACTGCCCCATCCCTTTTACAACGTTACGCCGCTTGTAATTACGATATTTTGGGCTGAAGGGAAATCCGCCCTATGTCTCTTTTGATGCTGAAATACGAACTAGAACAAATAAATTCACGTCACAAACTAGAAGGTAGAAATTAACTAAGGTGGATGATTACATTATGGCTCTTTGATATATATAGCAGCACACTGTGTACTATTTTTTTTGTAAGAGTACCTTCTAGTTTCCTCTAAAATTCGTTTGCTGAACAGACCGCATTCAACTTACCTATTACAGCTACCCTTATAAACTATTCATTGTATTAAGTTCTACTTAATTTTTTAAAGGCTTTAGACACTTAAATAATTAACAATTAAATTTATTCTCAGTATCCAATAACACATCAGTGATATTTTAGACAAAATTTCTGTGCTGTTCTAAATACGTTACATGGCGATAAAAATGTTCAATAGTCTTCCTGAAGACATTAAGAATCATAGCCAAAACCCTGCATTAGTTAAGATAAAACTAAAAAATTACTTAATATCTCACACTTTCTATTCTGTAGATGAATTCTTGACATTTCACAGTACTGTGTAAAAATTGTAATACTATTAAATGGTAAACATATTGCATTGTATAAAATATTACGGTTTTTAAGGTATTAATTCTGTACATATTTCATATTTTCATTTTATATGTTGAACATAAGAATTGACATGTTCTTTATTCTATGTTATAAAACAAATGTAAGAATATTATGGAACGAATAAATCTTTATATTTATAGTAAGAAAGGTTGGTTAGAGGTGTATTACTCGTACGCTTGCTGCAAACATGCTGATCGCAAGTAGAGTCGGGTGAAAAATATAACATCTACCCAAACGTACGTCTAGTACAGCATATAAAATGTAATGTTGCTTAAGAACGATAGTTTCATGAATTTACATAGTATAGACGAGGGGTGGCGAAAATGTAATCGTACGCCGAACCACTGTGTGACCTGCACCTATTGCGGAAGGCGGACACCCGAAGGGGAAATGATGCAACTGTCTGACTTATTAAGCGATTTTCATTTTCCTTACATCAAGCACTTACAATGGGTGATCAAATTATTAGGGACACTTGGTAAAAGTAGGAATTTCATCTTCAAATTCACATGAAACACAAGTAATTTGGATTTTCTCAACTAGAAAAGCTTTATTACTCCAAATAGTTTTTTATAAACAATATTATTACATATTTAATTGTGTAATAATGAATATGGAATGAAATAAACAAGAAAACTTATATTTTGTCACACATCCCTTTGCAGCAGTTACAGCATTAACTCTATTTGGGATACTAGAAATGCATTGGATACAATTATTTTTAATTTCTTGGCCGTGATGCCACACATTGATCAGTTTTTCTATTAAAGATTGTTTACTTGTAATAATTTCTGAATGAATTTGCCTCTTCATTATCTCCCAAATATTTTCAATGTGATTAAGGTCCGGAGAGTTACCAGGCCAATCCAGAATCTTAATTTTGTTGTCAGACAGGAATTTTGTCACCTTATTTGCCTTGTGACAGGGCGCAGAGTCGTGCATGAACACAAAAATCACCATCAGGAAACCATTCACTGACTTGTGGAAGAAGCCGTTCCTTCAGAATCTTTATGTATTGATATTGTCTCAGCATTCCTTGAACAAAATACAGACGACCATGACCACTAATCACAGATCACACCATGAGGCTTAGATGATGTTTAACAGTGTTCATAATACAGTCATTATTGTACTTTTCACCTTTACGCCTTCTAACGAACACATTTCTTCAGCAAGTATCTGTATGGTAGTTTCATCTGAAAAACACACCTGAAAAAAGAAATAAACAATAGGCCTACATAAAACACATTTGCTCAGAGTAAAATTGTGACTAACAAAGAAATCATGTGAATGACAAACAACTCACTTTTTTCCAGTCATCCATAGTCCAAAATTGATGCTGCTTTGCCCAAGAGAGACGCTTCTTCACCATGTATGGCTTCAGGAATGGTATCTTGTTGGAGTGCGACATAAAAACCCTAACTCTTTGATCCTCCGACGCGTTGACATAGAAGATATGTTGATTCCAGCATCTCTCATTGGCGCCTTTCTATGTAGAAAACTGTTAAATATCCTCTAAGCCTCATGGTGTGGTCTGTGATTAGTGGTCATGAAACTGGTCGCCTGTATTTTGTTCCAGGAATGATGAGGCAATATCAATACATAAAGGTTCTGAAGGAACGGCTTCTTTCACAAGTCCGTGAATGGTTTCCAGATAGTAATTTTGTGTTCATGCACGACTCTGCGCCCTGTCACAAGGCAAATAAGGTGACAAAATTCCTGTCTGACAACAAAATCAGGGTTCTGGATTGGCCTGGTAACTCTCCGGACGTTAATCCAATTGAAAATATTTGGGAGCTAATGAAGAGGCAAGTTCATTGAGAAATTATTACAAATAAACAATATTTAATAGAAAAACTGATCAAAGTGTGGCATCACAGCCAAGAAATTAAAAACAATTGTCTTCAATGCATTTCTAGTATCCCAAAGAGAGTTAAAACTGTAATTGCTGAAAAGGGATGTGTGACAAAATATTGGTTTTCTTGTTTATTTCATTCCATATTCATTATTACACAATTAAATATGTAATAATATTGTTTATAAAACACTATTTACAGCAATAAAGCTTTTCCAGCTGAGAAAATCCGAATTACTTGTGTTTTATGTGAATTTGAAGATAAAATTCCTACTTTTACCAAGTGTCCCTAATAATTTCATCACCCACTGTAAATATAATTTTATACAGTACAAGGCTACAAACTATGTTTAGTACGTATAACGAAGAAAGAAATGAACAATAAATGAACAATATCACAACCTAAAATTAACTGTCTTCAGAATGTCTCCGCGACAAAGTTTCAAAATCAGGAATTATATCACTTACTGCCAGTCGTAGTTGATCACGAAGGTATTTGTCTGTCAGTCATGATCTAAATTTGATTTTTACTATTTTAATTGTTGAAAATAATTTTTCACAAACGTAAGTTGTAGCGAACATGGCTTCAACAGAGCAAGCGAAAGAACGAAGCTTCGGATATTTATTTTTTGACAAAGATTTGAAAGTTCAACATTTGTCAAGTCCTTACAGTAGTAGTAGTAGGGTTTAAAAAGGGCGCGTCAGCTACTATGGCTATTTGCGCCCTTATCTAAAATTCTTCATAAAATAAAGACAAAAATAATATAACAATCAGAGTGCTAAAGACATTAAAAGCGTTATCACGGTAAAATGAGGTATACTCAAGTCCTTACATCTAGCTTTCATTTGACATCACATAGTAAATCAGGGAGTTCAAAATGAAGAGCTAACCGCAGTATTCGTACATCTGCTGAAAAATGGTCGACGTACAGAGATGATGATGATGATGATGATGATGATTATAACAACAATAACACTTAACCTTCAATGTTTCATCAGTAACGTAGTATAATGCCGTTTATGTTATACAACTGTGTTCCTCGTAATACTTGTGAACAAATCATACATTCAATATTCTCATCACATGGACAGCAAAAAACTGCGTCCTCCCATTCTACTTGGAACTTTCTTACATGGTTTCGAGAGAGAGACATATGCCACTCGCAGGTCAGAGACAAATACAAATGGAACGGAGTTTGACTCCAGTGATTGAGAGGGTGGGGGTTGGTGGTGGTTAGAAGCAGGCGAAATGCACAGCTATCACTGCGAGCCACAATGTCTCGCGAGTCACGTTCTCACCACGGCTGGTATAGACACATGTCGCAACGTTCTACATATTTCAATATAGTATAACTTACTTGTAAAAGGAATAATTAAAAATATAAGTTAGAAATTCAAGTAGTATGTCACGTTTTATAACTTGATAATTATTTTAAAATTCATTGCACTGAATTTCGAAATTTTAAGTATATCGAAGTGTAGCATTGTTACAATTTGACGTATGAATATGTTCTTATGCGTTATATTAGTTGTCCATAAAAGACACACAGCATACTTTTAGACATGTTCTTGATACTTATGCGGTTCGCTTTATTTAGTACTTTACACTTTAACAACAATCTATTACTAACAAAAATCAGACAATAATATTTGCACCATAACATTTGTCACGTAACGGCAACTAGAATTTGAGAAACCTGCATATTTTAGTTTTCTACAGATTTTCTTGTCCCATTGAGTGTATATTCATGCGAAGATCTTAAGTAATATTTATTTAGAGTTAACTTTAGGTGAATTTTCCTATGCATCACCTATATTTTTCAACAAACGCTTTGGTATACTTATTTCCCATATTGTTAATTGGCATGTACTATGATTTAACAGAAATTTAAGAAATTCATTTGACTATTTGACTGTCATGCAGAACTAGAGGGCATATCTTAAGTATTCTCATTGGACTTAATTTTCCCATTCTCTCTTGTTAACATTGTTTCTTAATGAAACAAATTATCTCTAATATTATTCCCAGATGGCACACTTGACAATATAAGCAATCTTTTCTAGTTTTATACAAAGAAATTCTTCAAGAATTCCTGTACAAATGCAGTGAACATAGAAAGCTTTACACTCCATGTTTGCGGCAAGTTCGCTGTGCAAGTAGGAATTACAATCAGCCGATTAATGTATGCGAAATGTATTTGAAGAAGGATGAAATAGATGTGTTTAGTTACTTGTTTAAAAAACACAGCTAATTGTTTACTTAGTAAAGTACGCCATTTTAACTACATATCGTGATCGAAAGTATCTAAGCACGTCAGTCAGCAATACCATGTAGGTATCAATAAGCTTTCCGTATATGTATTAAATACACTAGTGAAGGTTCAACATTTTCACATGTCTAAGGTTATTTATTTAAATTGATAATTAATTTAATTGGGTGAAGTTAAGTTCATCAGGCCTTCTCTACTACACCACCAAAAATATAAACATAAAAACAGATGTATAAAGAAGAGGTAAATGAGAAAATAAACGTACAAGTACAAATACAATATAGGCCTAATGCAAAAACTAAAAGAGGGATCAAAGTAGGGACAAGCACAGAAATAAAATCATAATAGAAATAAAAGTGTACTACTATACCAATCGATTAATATACTTAGTTACCAAAGTTTGTAAATAAACATCTAAAGACAAGTAAGTGATTGCACAAATTTGAAGAGAAACAAAGCAGTAATACTTTATAAATATATAAAAAAAAATAAATAAATTTTTCACTTCACTGTATTGTACTCTACACGCAAGGAAATTCCTTGCTAATTTCGTTTTTGAGTACTTGAAAAAGAATAATAAGCTTATTAAAACCGTTATTTGACTATGTAAAATCTATGTAAAATGTGACACTTCAATCGATAGGTGTGAAATTAAGTGACACACACACATATGCTATAACTATCTTCTCCATTTTAAGCAAAATAAATTTTCCAATGCCAATCTAGCCATAATTTCTCTATTTTCAGCAATTTAATCTCATACGGTTTATATATCGATGGCTAAGAAGTGATACCTCGAATCTATAAAAATGGTCCTTCAATTTAACTACATTATTATTATTGTTATTATTATTATTATTACTATTATTATATTCACAATATTGGAAATTTGACTAATACTTTAGTCCAGAGGTCTCCAAAAAGCGTATCGTCATTCGTGCTCTCGATGCTGCCCGCCGAACACAGTGTGATGTAAGGCTAGAAAAGGGGAAGAGACTCGTACTTCAACAGATATGAGCGACCAGTGGGGGATCGCGGCAACGATCTGTTTAAATTTACAAATAATAACATCAAAAGAATAAGAAATATCATACGTTTGTATATTATTTTTATATACAATCAAGCTGGAGCCCCGTCTTTTGCTATTGACACAAGCCATTGCAAATTCAATCTCTTCTGTTCAATGGTGCCTTTCAGGGCCTGGAAAATATCTTCTCCCGTTGTATTTTGTAATTACACCTAGAAGACATTCGGACACAGTAAAATGTTCATTAACTCCTCGGATGAAAATGGCTAGGTGAGCTTTGTTTTTTCTATCTGTGCTTTCGTGCAATGCAAGTGAATAAGCTACAAACTATTGTGGTTTCGACTTCAGATTGAATTACATTTGCAGTCTTGAAATTCCTTCTCCGTACTGTAATTGGAAACATTTTAATTTTCTTAAACTTTGACTTCGTTCTGGACACAGTATTTTAGTAACGTCCTGTATGCACGATTTTACAAATCATGCTTATGTAAAGGGCTTCATTGATTTTCAAATATTCCAAGCTAAAATTTCGCTAGCAAAAAGCTTTTTTGTTTAATACTGAGGACACGTGTGTGATTTGTGTTTGTATTTTCTTGTTTTATATTTATCAAAATATTTGTAGGCCTACGCATTTCACCTAAAATTAAACGAAAAATTAAATGTTTGTCATGCGGAACTGAGTGTAAACGTATTGTAATGTACTGATTATTATGTATAACCAACAGTCATACAGATAGACCCAAAATAAATTATTTTCTATTGTAATGTACTGATTATTATGTATAACCAACAGTCATACAGATAGACCCAAAATAAATTATTTTCACATGTCCAACACGCCTGTAATTGTATGACATTCTTTGTGAAGAGTCGAGTAGTGTCGTCGCATGTTGAATTTTCACACACCCTTAAGAATTTTCGAACAAATTAAGCATTTCACATTCTTCCCACTAACTCAAACAAAAAAAAATATTCTCTTCCTATTCATCCTTGAATGTACTACGTCCATGATTAGAAGGCATTGCGAAAAGGTGGAACACGCCGACCAACACAATGATAATGGCAGTCCGCCATTGCTCTTCGTTTACGCATAAACATTGAGTGCAGTACAGGTGGAGACGGGTGAGGCAGAGCGCACTCAATACGTACTGGCTTCGGTTCCGTTCAGGGGCTTACTCGCGAGTATACTTTTGGAGACGTCTGCTTTAGTCCTTGAGTAGAAGATCTTGCAAAGCAGAAACATATATCATAAGTTTATTTTGAGAGCAATTCATTTTAAAACAATAGGCCTATTTTTATTCAAATGCAAATTTACAGGTACCAAGTATCACTTCTTAGCCATCGATATAGACTATTTCTTTTCTGTTTTATATATTATTGGTTCGAGAAAGACGAAAAATATAGATTGGAACCGAAGTAATCGAAGGAAATAGGCCGCAGAGTCCCTTTATTATTCATCGCAATTCTCATGGCTTGTTTCCGATTTTTAACCCGTTCATTCCGAATTTGAGTGAATATAAAACGGAAGAGGAAAAGTAGATAGATAGATGGATTTATTGAGTAATATTATAGGTACATACAGATTTTATATTATCAAAATTTTCTCTACGGGTCTTCTGACCGTACGTGCTTTGTACCTAAAACAAGCCCTACTTTGTAGGTTTAACCCCCCCTCACCGATGATTATATCCAACTACTCTCGAAAAGAACACACACGTTAAAATGAAAATGGCACAACAAAACACATTATATAATGTATCCTAACCTAAAACAGACATAAAAGTGTATAATTGGGTAGATACCATTATCCCTTCGTCAGTTCGTGTCACAAACTTCAACAGCTGAAGTTCTAATCTGTCTCGCCTTCAAGAGGAACAAACCAATATTTGTTCGTATTCTCTAGTCCTCATGAGGTCAAGTTATGCAAGCGAACTCCTATTCTGACTTAGCATCGAGGGTGGTAGATATTTTCTCCGTACATGTTCCAATTCGACACACTGTAAAAAGTATGTTTATAGGAAAGAATAAAAGTATGAGAAAGAAGGGGACATAGTAAATTCTTTCCAAATATGTTTAATGCTAAATTATATACCGTACTAAGATAATTTTCGAAGTTTCAGAAGTTGTAATGAAGCGGTCATTGTACCTGTGTCGGGAAGTGATTGTGCTATTCATCCAGTTCTGGCCACATAGCAGATGCGGCTTACCCGGTGTGGAAGTTTACAAGAAGTCTTGAGTCGTACGGTCAGCTGAAACTTTCATGAGAGGGCCACACCCACTTGTTGACCATCCGATCTACATTCACTACGAAAACTGAAACCCCATTGTTGGATATATCTCATAGTTACTCACGAAAAGGATCATTGTTCACCAACTGTAAAGATGACTATCAATATTGAAGTGGATGTAAATGCACATAAAAAGAATTCGACTCAATTTATGGAGCCCAGAAGGGTAATGAACAACTCGATGTATGATTGGATTGAATGGTTGGATGGATGTATAGGAGAATGAATAAATGAATGAATGGTATAAGTAGATTAACGACTCATCTAATTAAATAATTTCTTTTTATTCTTCGTTTAACATAATATTTAATAGAGGCCTCCGCAAGGATATAATTTTAATTAATTTTTTTTATTTTTTCCTTTCCTAATGCCGCTAATATTAACAATTAGCCATTTTCCCCTCTCTCTGTTTCTTTTTGGCGATTATGATGAAAAATCCTGTTCTGAGTTTGGGTTACCAATTAGGCCGGATTCTCTTCGTCCATATGATGAATGGCATGTGTATGGGTGTAGGCGGGATGGATAAAGATAAAATCGATAATGATGGCGAAATTAACCCAGCGTCCAGCGCCGAGAATTACTCAGCATTTTTGCTCTTAATGGATTAAGGAAAAATCCAGGAAAAGCCTCAACCAGACAACTTATCCCAACCAGGATTCGATTCCGAGTCCGCTAGTTTTGCTGTCCGACACCCTGACTGATACACCAAAATCTTGGGCTATTTGTGAACGTATCAACAAACCCCAACATAAGTGATAGTATGGACTGGATTAATCTTGCTCAGGATAGAACATCGATGGCGGGCTTATATGAGGGCGGCAATGAACTTCTGGGTTCTCTAAAAGCAAGTAGTAAGTAAGTAAGTAAGTAAGTAAGTAAGTAAGTAAGTAAGTAAGTAAGTAAGTATCCCTGCAAATACTATGATATTCACGGATATAAAATTTTCAGATATTTAGGATGTCTTACAAATAATATAAACAAAGAACATTACAAAATTTATTCTCGTACTTCACAATGGATTGCAAAGAACTGTCCCGTTTTACCCCGTATTTAGTAATTTAATATTTATATTACAATCTCAAGTATGTATTAATTTTGTACCGTCTATGGATTATTCCGGACATAAAATGCATTTTAAAAAGGTTCGTTTTCCAAAATATTTTACTGGTTACATAATTCAAAGAATAACTAATTATGACATATATTTAATTGAGAAGATAATACAGGTTATATAACAATCACAGGTTGAACACATGAACAAAAACTGTTTTTGGATTTCGCATGAAATATAACCATTAGATAACATTTCCACTGAAGGTTATATAATACAAAATCTTAAAATATTATTAGTGTTAAATAATTTAATAGAAAAGACAATACACATTAAGCACAAGATAAACACACGATTTGACATGAAATTCAATTACTATGATGTACCGAAGTACATATGGAGTTTCAGTTCAGTAATTCTGCATTTCCATATGCAGTGCCCGATTTAGGCCTAGGCAACCAAGGCAGTTGCCTAGGGCGGCAATTTCCAAGGGACGTTTTCCATTTTCATTTTACAGTGAAATTTGTTTTTAAAGCACTTGTTGATAAAACTTTTCTGAAGTTTGTTCTTGAACACCTTGTGGAAGTTGGATATTGTTTTGTTATCGCATTGTCGAGGTCATGGCGAGAGTAAAAGGAAAGTGTGCAGCTGCATAGTTATATTGTAATGACGGTATGAAACTGCTTAAATTTAACCTTTTGTATAAACAAGAATGCATTGTTGAAAATCAAATTGGATGTTAGCTTTGTTATATTATCGCTATGAATAATAACTAGAACTCTCAGTTACATTTGCAATATAATATATCGTCAAAAATACTATTTAATCACTTTCCAGCATGTGCACTATATAATTCGATATGAAATGTTTATTCCGAAGACTTGAGTTTCTTTTTCAATTTACTTTATACTTCCGATCGAAGTAAGAAATGCTCGTAATAATTATACCACCAACAAAACCAATGATTAAAACTAACCACAGCCTGCATTTCACAACTCAATTTCTTTCAACAATGATTAAGTTTGAATATATTTCTTTGCATCGAGTCTGATGTGCTTTGTCACATTGGTTTTGATATCATCAATGTTATCTCTGTGAATAAAGTGCGAAGGAAATCTTTATAATTCACAAGTAAGATGCATGTATTTTGATTCCAATAATTTATTGTTTTGTGAATTGCAACAGTTCATTTAAAACTAATTTAAACTAAACATGACCTGTATAATAGCTCTCAAAAACTGTTTGTGAGAGTTGAGGTGCAGCAAAGTTTAGCACTGTGATGAAAGTGCGAAGGAAATCTTTATAATTCACAAGTAAGATGCATGTACAGTAACTTCTCTCTCATCCGGTCAGTAAGGTAGGTAATTATTATTGGCTACTTACAGTACAGTACGTACCTTCTTCCTCCCCGCCATGTACTTTCTTCCTCCACCTATTTGCAACCCCGTCGTACTTTCAGTGAAGTACAGGTTGTGTGTGAAAGAAGTTCACCATGCTTTCTAAGACATTTACTGATAAACGCTCGAAGTTTAGTTATTCTTTAAAAGACAAACTGGTTATTTTGAAGCGGCTGGACGAAGGGGAAACTATTTCTGCTATCCTAAGAAGTACAATTTATGACTGGAAGCGTAATCGGGCTGTATTGGAAGAATAATGTGCATCCACGAGCTCTAATGACAAGCATCGTACATTGAAGCAGCCTTAAGTTTTCAAATACGATAAGGAACTGTTTCTATGGTTTCAAAAACAAAGAAGGAATGGTACTCCAATATCTGGCCCGATTCTGAAAGAGAAAGCGCTTGATATGCATTAAAAACATGGAGGCGATAATGTCTCTGCTAGTGATGGGTGGTTGTCCAAGTGGAGGAAAAAGTATGGTGTTCGTCCGCTTGCAATTTGTGGAGAGAGGATGTCCTCTGATACCGTTGCAGCTGAAGAATATAAAACTACATTCCGAGATTTGGTGAGTAAACAAGAATTATCTCCCCAGCAGATATGAAATTGTGACGAAACCGGTTTAAATATCAAATGTTTACCGAAAAGAACTTTAGAATCTACATCATACAAAACTGCACCTTGTTTCAAAATCCAAAAATAACATGTGACTTTATTAGCTTGCTCCAATACATCAGGGGCAAATAAATTTCCCTTGATATTAATTGGGTAATCTGCTAACCCTAGAGTATTGAAAAATCTGATGCATGATCTACCTATCTATTATATGAGCCAGAAAAAAGGCTGGATAACATCTGAGATCTTTAAAGAGTGGTTCCATACACAATTTGTTCCGTCCGTAGATAAATATTCCTCAACAAATGGATTGTCCCCCAAAGCGATCTTGCTAATTGACAAAGCTCATTCACATGCATCACAAACGGAACTAATCTCTGGAGAAATTAGAGCAGTTTTTCTACCCCCAAATTGCATGGCCGTGATACAGCCTATGGATCAGGGAGTTTTACAGAATTTCAAATGTCTTTATAAACAAAAGTTAACTAAACATTTTGTTAAAGCTGATGAAGACTCCAAAAGATAACGATGAAAGAGGTAATTTACTGGGCTACAGAGTGTTGGAATTTAGTATCGCGCGCTCTTATTATACAATCATGGAAGTGTCTTTTACCGAACGGCACTGATATGATTGCATCAAAGGATGATGGCAACTTGGAAGAAATTTCACATGCCGAAGATTATTCAGCACTACAGACTGTTCTAGCTTATTTGCAACAGCATAGTGCTTCAGCTGAAGAATTGCAAACAGTAAGGCGTTGGCGGGATCACGCTGCTTCCCATTGTTAAACGTGGGACTCTGTCATTACGTTACACATTTCGTTTAAATATCACAAAAGTATAATTATTTTATTTTATCCACAAAGTTACTTCAGTGAGGTGTGAAAGTGTCTTTTCATTCCGTTTTATTTACTGACGACAGAAACATATTGTTACTCTCTGGCATAGAGAACATTTATTTTGTGATCTCAGTTTTTTTCTTTAGTTTTGTAAAGAACATACTGTATATGTTTTATGGGGCTCAAGCACAGAAATCTATTCTGCAGGATAATCTCATTTGCCAGTTTAGTTTTCATAAAGAAATAAGTTATTATTGTATGCACAACAGATGCTCGTATATTGTATGCAAGTATTCTTTACATTGTATTTGGTTAACATGTAACGAAGTTCATTTTGTTTTGTAGAAATGCGTAATTTTCTCGAAATTTATTTCCAGAAAATTCATGCTTTTTATTTTTTTCAGATGGGGAGCTTTAAGTATTCTGATTGTGTATATAAACTGTTTAAGAATATACTGATTGTAACTACTGTGATCTGTGATTTAATTACTGTATTATTCAAACGTTCACAAATATTTTCTTATCACATTTACTCATATCAATTATGCAGGCGATGGAGGGATAGTTAACTAAGTTCCGTACCGTATTGCAGTAAGGGTGGCCTGCGAAAACACGTGAATTCCGGACGACATAGCAACGGATCTCAGAGAATTTACTGTATTTTGATTCCAATAATTTATTTTTTTCTGAATTGTAACATTTTATTTAAAACTAATTTGAACTAAACATGACCTGCTCAAAAACTGTTTCAGAGAGTTGGGGGCGGCAAATTTTAGCACTGCCTAGGGGCAGCACTATACCTAAATGTGGCCCTCTCCATATGATGAAGAACAGGTAGACCGGAGAAAAATTTTCTCCGGTACCGGGAACGAACCCGAGTTTCCAGGTTTATGTGCTGCAGAGTTATCCACTAAGCCACACCGGATTCAAAGAAAGTTATGAAAGTATGGCTGAGATTGTGCGTGTTTTAAAATATGAGACTCTGATGCCAGATTGAATCCCTCTCATTTTATTACGTAAAGCTGGAAACCAGGGTTCGTGTCCCGGTGTCGGAAAGAATTTTTCTCCGTTCTACCGATTCTTCAGCATATGAAATGCAATCCTTAAATCATATTCTACCAGAAGATCAACTTTCTTATATCTTATGGTTTTGTCGACACGACTGTAACAGTTTGGCTTTTGTCAACTGTGTCATCATCAAGGATATCCCGAAAAATAAACACACCCTCTATCTTGTACTGCACTCATAATATTATATCCTCTACTTTAAAATCGCTCGTTTCCCTAGCGAACTCTGTACAATGGGGAAGTGTAGGTGCTGAACTGTGCTTTCAATCGCAGAGATTCTATGGTGGAAGAATGACATAAAATTCCAGAATTTTGAATTCCGACATGAGCGAGATATATAGCCCCGATCACCTTACTTAATAACCCAAGTGTGAAATCTAACCATTTTTCCCCTATTACCACATATGCCAGTTGATTGTAGCGATTTTTTAGCTCTCAGGTTGAATTTTCTTCTACCAAATTTGTTTCGAAATTCGGATACTGACAAATACTACAACTGATAGTTATTTTCTGTTATGTTGGCAGCAATAATTTCGGTTTGTAGTAAAGGAAACTGGTGAAAATGCAAGTACCTAAGCTTGTGAATTTATTATTTTGGTAATACTGGTATTAATATAAATACACAATTCAGTTCTATTGCGTTGTGATTCCAATTCAACCCTACTGTATATCCAGGTAGGTGTAATTAAATAAGAAAAAGCTGTAGACATACTTAATATGAAATATGCAAGTGACTAATGGACAGAAATTTATTTCACATTTTATTCGTGTTCAGATTTTTTATTAATATATTCAACAGAGGAAATACTGTGGCATGGTAGCGACTTCCTAAAGAAAGAAAGTGCTTGTAAGTACACTGACGAACAAAAAATTTGGGACACTTGAATTTTACTTTGTATTTAATATGTCACCAATATGTTTTAATTAAATGGTGATTAATTTAATTATACGATTATAAACGTAACATAGACAGAAAACGAAAATGATTATAACTTCATACCACCAACAATTACCAACAATAACATCACAAACTATATTTGAACAAAATTTTGTTTATGCAGTGTGTGACAACAATGGGCATTATTGTTACCAACAATAACATCACAATCTATATTTGAACAAAATTTTGTTTATGCAGTGTGTGACAACAATGGGCATTATTGTTGGTAATTGTTGGTGTTATGAAGTCATGTTCATTTTTTTTGTATAGTAAGATTATAATACTATTAATCATTATTTAAAACATATAGGCGACCTATTAAATACATTTAATAATCCGCGGCGCTACAGCCCACGAAGGGCCAAGACCGACCAGCCGGCTGCTGACCTCACGGCCACATGCCGAAGCAGAGGTGGACGATCATCCAGCCAGAATGGAGGTATCGTGTGGTTAGCACGTTAAGCCCCCAGCTGTTATAATAGCTAGTTTGCCTAACTGGATTTCGCTACCTATCGTAGCTCCCCAAGTGCATCACGATGCTATTAAAAACATTTACAAAGTAAAATTCAAGTGTCCCACATTTTTTGTCTGCCAGTGTATTTTAAGTAGGCTATACATTTAAAAGTGGTATTTTATTTTCGGAATTCGTACTAATCATTTCATGTGAACAAACTAAATAGGTTTATTTTAGTTTAGATCTCATGAATCGTAAACTGTTTAGTCAAAGCAATGAATTTCATGTTGCCAGACAATGCGAGAAATCCAGGAAAAAAATGTACTATTTCATAAATTATTGAAGCATTTAGAAAAGACCTCGCAACATAAAGATGAGATGTGGTAAATAAACAAGAGATTGTTGTTAATACTATATCATTATTATTGTTGTCATTATTCAAACTATTATTATTATAACTATTTTAGTACATATCATTGTAATTTTACCCCCTTTGGTGATATCTGGTATTAGTTGGCAATACTGACGAGACGGCCAAATTAGTGACTCCTTACGTAACAACTAGATGGCAGCATAGTAAACCCGACAAAAGTTGTTACCGTCAAAACCTATAACGCCGAGCAATCTGGGTATATACATATGATCTAGGGCAGTGGTCGTCAGCACTCGCTGAAATATGCAACGTACGCGGTGCCGTCCAGTGTGCACGGTCGTGTAACAGGGAGAGATATAGAGCATACCCGCTAGCAGCTACGAGAGCACTATAGTGCACTGCGTTTTCAGCGGGTAAGAGAGGCTAGCCCCAGAGTGCTCTGTGCTGACGACCCCTGATCTAGGGTATGATTGTGGTCTTACCACATTTGGTGATATCTGGTATTAGTTGGCAACACTGAAGAAACGCCCGAATAATCAGACTTTTAGAAACTACACTTCCGTGATCCTCACTACAGCTGCTTAAAATTTTCTGCAGTTCTTCAAGTCACGTGCAATAAGTGTACAGAACTGGACATCAAATTTACTTCAAAACCGAAATAATAAAAATCCCTTCTTTCAATTTTGCGTATGTTAACTGTGGAAACTTGCCTTTTAAATTTGCAAATCCACTACCGTCCTTGTTGAGTGCCTTAACAAAATTCATCAACCCAAGTTTTATGTGTAAGGGAGAAAGAAGAATCTTATCAGGCTGAATCAATAGTGTTTCGTTTACACTACTTTTCCCCGGAACATATTCCTGCCATTTGTCCTACTGTTGTGTCACATAATGTTTTTCTGTAGCATGGCTGTCCACAAACACAAAAACAACAAAATTTTGCGAAACCCCCTTGCAAACCAAGCAGCAAACCAATTACTTTAAGGTCGCCACGTATCTTCCAGTAATGAGTCTCATATTTTAAAACACGCACAATCTCAGCCATACTTTCATAACTTTCTTTAAGTCCTATAGAATGGAAAAAACGAATAGATGAATATTCATTATAATTATGAAGTAACATTGCTTTTAAGTTAAACTTAGATGAATCTATAAACAATCTGGATTATGCTCAACCCCTAGTTCACTCATTAAACCATTAACGTCTACACAGAAACACATATTCTCACATAAGATACATCACGTTTTATGAAGAAAAATAATATTACTTTACAAACCCATTAGAAATGCCAGACCGGTCTCTACAAATCCAGAAAAATCACAGTCAATCATTGTGGACCATTCACGTTTGTTAAGCACTATTATCATACTAAATTTGTCCCCGATTTAAATATACGGCACCCAAATTCCGTTCAGTGAATCAGTAACGAATCTAGGTATTTATATTGATAAAAGTTTAAATTGGAACATTCAAGTTGCAGAAACCTGCAAAAAAGTATTTTCGCTAATCCACTCGTTTAGGCGATTGAAGAATTTTCTACCCTTTTCCATGAAAAAAATGTTAGTGGAAACACTCGTGATGCCCCACTTCGATTGCTGTGATATTCTGCTTACTGACCTAAGCTTTACATCGGCTCAGAGACTACAACGTGTTCATAATACGTGCGTCCGTTTCGTCTGTAATATTCGCCGGGCTGATCACGTAACACCATCCTTCGAAATGTTGTCCTGGCTCCATCTAGAAGATCGTAGGAAAATCCACTGTCTTTCCCTTCTCTTTCACTTATTGCATTTCTCCACTCCTGTCTATCTTGCGTCTCGTTTTCAAAATTTATCCATCCATCATAATCTAGACACAAGATCACAACACTCCTCAATATTATCCATTCCCTCCCACCGAACATCCTCATATTCATCTTCTTTCACTGTGGTGTTCCTCGGCTTTGGAATTCCCTACCGAGTAATGTCAGGGACTGTCAGACATCAAACCAATTTACGAATAGACTAACGAAATGTTTTTCTAACAATTCTTGTTAACAATAATAGGTGTTTTAGGTTTCTCAATCTTAATGGTTATATATATCACAGATAAATATCTAAATTATCTCAGTATTATTATTATTATTATTATTATTATTATTATTATTATTATTATTGTTTCTTACCAATGTTTATTATTGTCACACTAACATTATTTATCTAACTTTCATTATTTACTTTCATGTTTTTTTTATGGTCTAAATATTAATGTAATAACTATGTAAGCAATTATATACAATTAGAATTAGAGTATGGCTGGGCGGAAGAGAAGGCTACAGTCCTTAGCTCTGCCAGATTAAATAAATAAATTATTTATTATTATTATTATTATTATTATTATTATTATTATTATTATTGCCTGGGTTTGTCTCTTTGCAGTGTCTACTTCTATAAGAAAAGACATATTTATTACCGGTGTCCTGATAACTGGCAAAGACTTGGTTAGATGGTATAACAAATAACACATTTTCTTCTTTACATTTTGTAAGTATGTAAATAATCGTGTAGGACAGTGGTAGCCAACATATGACACCATAGACGCAAAGCAAAAGCATAGTATTCCCATATAACGGAGTTAAGTAGGACATCATTTAACTCCTACCCCCATTATAACTTGACCGTGGTACAGTATATCGAAATATGATCATTTAATAAAATATTTTCGGGGGCATTTTTCTTATAGTGTTACATCCACATCCGCGATGTTTCGGACCGAATTGTATAGGGTTTGAACTGTAGATCAACTACAAATTATAATAGGGCATAACTTAAAATAATCTCCTTTTTCTCTCTCATACAGAAACATATGCATTCATCAATAAAACTACGTAACAGTGCTAGCAGAAACTTTTTTATATGGAGCTTACCTTCCTAAAGATATCATATGAAATGTCAACTCTAATTATTTTATTTAATCTCGTCTTTAAGTTTAAACATTATATCGGGATCACTTTTCTTTTTTCTGCATTGTTGTGCAGTATGTTATTCATAGTCTACGTCTCCAAGTGGCGGCCTGAACACCTGCAGACTTCTAACACAGGCTGCTACAAAATAAATATTACAGTGCTTCCATTCCTAAAATGAGGTATGGAAATTCTTAGACATTCAGAAATTTAAAATAAATGTTATAATCCAGACACATGATCTGAAGACATTAATTCGTAAATTTAAGCAGAGAAACTTAATCATAAACAAAAGCAAAAAGGATCTTTTGAATTCAATATTTTCTAACGTTAAAAAAAAAAGAATTCAGACAAGTTTGGGGGGACAGTGCCCCCCCATGCCCCGCCCTTAACTCCGCCTATGTATGACACGCATGTTATCTGGTGGCACGCGAACTCGTATTCAATGTAGGATATCTACAATATCTAAAAATTTTGCGTGATGTGATATTTTAAGCATTGTTTTCAGAATCTATGCGTGAAAATGGACTAAAAACGTGTATTATCTTCACGGAGGTAAATTTCATGTTGGGTATTGTAATTTATATCAGTCTTAGAAATTCATCCTCCTAGGTCATATTTGATCCGGAGTTAGTTTCAAGCACAGATATACCTACTACTCTGTTTCTGAAGATGGGTGAGTATATTTTGGTAACAGATAAGTTTAATAATGCGGTTGAATGTGGAATTTTCCCATGCTATTCCTATGTCACCTCCATCTCATAATATAATTTTCATATTTATGAATATGTTATTAAAATATTTTTAAAAACTTCTTATTGGTTACATCGAATAGGTAAGCTTTCGAACTTACATAGCTGCTAGTATAAGGAATTTGTAAGTTGAACGTATTAGACAGAGCTGACGAAATGATTCGTAAGATATTAAGGGGCAGGAGCCATTCTGTTATTTTTTCTGCGAAGCACGAAAAGGTTTGACTCCGGCCACACAAGTGTGCATTACCCTTGCACAATGCTTTTCATTTAGTAACGTGATGTTTCTGTGTGTGACAAAGTTAATACACCACTTACCTAACAACGAATATGCAGAAAGTAAACATCGTACAATATTACAATAATAACGTATTTTTGTAAAGTCTCGCCGCTTTAATTTTAATGTGATATTAAATCTATATACTTTAACCCGTAACAGTACCATCTCTTTCCTCATTACTCACGCATGTCAAACTGCAAGGTAACCTCCAATAGTATTCTTGATGCTGGCCAACTAAATATCTCGTAGCAGTAAAATAATTCTGTAAAAAAATTCAAAATATAAAAGTACTACCAGTCCCTTGTAAATTAACCGGTGTTGATTCCACGGACTACTCCCCATTTAAGTTTGGTTGATAGGCCTTTCCCCTCTACTCACTCTGTCTACCATCCCTGAAGGAGAAGATGCTACTGTCTGTATTACAAACGCTTGACTAATTGACTTTCAATACAGTGAAAAGTTTTACCCGTAATCTATATTTGAAAAGTCCATACTATGCGTTTATATTTTATTTTATTTTTGTTTATATCAATTGGCACATAGCGACAGCAAAGGATAAAAGTTTTCTTCACCACTAGTTCCTACACAAAAACAAGCACAAATAACAATCTTCAATGTGTCGCTGTCCCTGACTTCATAATACAAATAACATTCTTAATTTAGTTAATTATATTAGTTGAAAATATCGTAAGAACGCCACTAAAATATAGTCAAACATGTAATTATCAAGTATTTGTGTGGCCGAATTTTATATTCTCTTATATACTTTATTTAACATTATATTTTATTTTGTGTACAGCTTGAGAGATGCGGGTATAAGAGGTAACAATTTTATCCCTCTGTTGCTGACAGACTCAGGGCTAGTAAAAGGGAAAAGAAATGCCTTCACATCCTCTCAATTCTTATGAAAAATCGTTTAGCATAGTCCGCTGTACCCCTCCACGAATGCTTACATCCTCTCAATACCCCGTGCTCCGTAATCGCTCACGATGTCTTGTATACGACAACAGTGGCGACATCAGAGCTCAGCGGTCAATGTAACATGAAACGAGTAGTAGCTGCCTCCATAATTTTTTGGTAATCAACAAAACAGAAAGTACAGAATAATAATAGAACATAGACCAGAATATTACGGGCGGAACGGAAGATCATCTAAATGAAGAGGCCGAAATGGGCGTATTCAGACATAATTCGTGATTAATGATGAATACAATGTAATATTCGTATTATCAAATGGGCAATGCAATTTACAAATTTGAAGTTCCTTAATAATCGTATTAAAATTGATATTATTTCCGATAATTATTCTTTTTATGATATCCACATTTAAAGATTCTTCATGCTCTACAATAACATTCCATTTTTATGTAAAATATAAAGTAGTGCATCTGCCACGTTGGACTTGTTCGATAAATATAATTACCAAAATGGAACTTTGACAAACAAATCGAGAAGAGTAAAAAGAGGAGCACACGTTTAAACAGAGGATTAACACAGAGACTGATTATCTTCCGCCTTGCTCATATTTCGCAGACTGCCAACCCTAAAGCCGCAATGCAAACAAAACTTCACCGCAGTTCATAATCCAGGATGAGTAGTTTCTGCGCAGCAGCCATTTGATTGGGTTACTTAAATCTGTAAACACAGGACTGCGAAAAATTTCCGTGGTGCTATCGGTCTGCTCATCGCAGAAAGTTTGCCAATTGATGTTTAATAGTCTCTATTGATGAAATCAGCTGATCGGTTTTTCTGTGCCACCTAACAGAGTTTAATCCGATTTGAAACAGATTTATACCCATGACTTCTTTTTCCAGAGGTCTAAGCTGCTGTTACAACGCAAGGTGTTCCGTGTGGACTTCAAAGCCAGAAAAATTACAATTGACGCTTTATAATTCACTTCAATTCTAGCATAACGATGATTTCTCTCACTAGTTTTGGTAACCGTTAATGTTCCAATTCAATAAACATATGTAAGCATATTTGTTAAAGAATAATGCAAAATTTAACTTCTATTTCCAACACTTGACTCTGGCTGAGATCCAATGTTTTTTATTATTATTATTATACTGTGTTATAAATTCAGAAATAAGGAACGTTTCGTAGCTGCATATCAATTCCATGATCAAGAAAGAAAAGGAAAGAAGAAACCGGGTGTTAAGTCCAGTCCTGGAGAGCAGCACCTGGCGATAGAGAGATACTCTTTGCTTCACTGTCTTCATGATGTCGATATTGGAGTCACTGTTCACAAGCCAAAGTCACAATGGAACTTCTAAGTGAATTTTTGGCTGTGAATAATTTTACAAAATTCTGAAATTAAGTGGCATCACATTCACCGGATTTGCCAGAATCGTACTATTTTCTTTCGGGTTACTTGAGGGGGGAGGATGTATATTAACAACCACCACACATTTCAATAGCTCAAAGACAACATCCGTTCAGAAATTCAAGCATTGGAACCAGGAACATTGAGGGCTATAATGACAAATGTGCTGGAAAGTGTCTGTATTTGAGAATCTAATTTCATTAAAATGGACATTTACGTGTAATCACTTTCATTAACAATTGTAAACAAATGAGGAGCTAGTATCAAAGACGGACAAGAGCCATTTTCTTATTTGTCAGTAGAACCATATTTTTGTTTCATTATGTTAACTTCTAGCATAATACATGAAAATCTGTGTGTGGCATATTGGTAACTTTATTAATAAAATAATTATTCAAATCCAAGTTAACAGTATTAGTTTAAAGCACTTTAAAACATAAGCTCTTACCTAAAAATGACATCACATTTGGAACTAATATTGATTTTTTTTTCGTTTTTTTTAAACAAACGAAGTTGCAAGTGACCATTTTTTAAACTTACAACCCACAATCAGAATAATGGTGAGAAAATCCTATGGAAGTTATGATTTTTATTCTAAAACTAATATTTACCTAGTAAACTTAGAAAATTGAATTTAGAATATTATTTCTATTCAATTCTTTAGTTATTATTTTACTGCAATTCTGCACAGATAATAACTTGTGGTTCATTTAAAGGCGCTTCAAAACAATAATATTCTTTATAAGTATCTACATTTTTATCAGAGTTCTGGATTAGAGTACTATACCAATGAAGATAGGGGTTTACCTTCCAGTCATTTCCGAAGTGCTTACTTGCAAGGAAACGGTACTAACCGTTGTCGCAAAGATCTTGATGCCTCTGATGTCATTCGAAAGTACGCAAGAAAGAATGTAGAATTACAAAGTTTTAGATGCAATGGATGGGAAATATACAATACAAAAATTCAAATAGAAAATTATCCATCCACATTGCAACTTTAAAAACTTTTCATTAACTTTAAAATTATATATATATATAACTCTCCACAATAAAAAAAAATAGAATTAGCTTAACTGGAATTCTAGAAATGGATTGTAATCTCTATCCAACATACTGTAATGACGATTTCTCAGTATTATTTTCTTGTTTATTATTAACGTCGATTATCTGATTCACTCTCTCTTTCATGTTTATTTATTTATTATTTATTATTATTTATTTACTTACTTATTTATTATCAAAATTTACAAAAAGCAAAACACCACTACAGCATGTCGATAGCATGTGAAAGTCTATAAAAAAAAACAGCATCACGGTGCAATGTGGTCAAAGAGGATAGGTAACACGAGTATATACTAACTTTTAAATGATCAAGAAGGCTGTAGAGATGAGTATATATATTCGCTTTAGGTAGAATGTCTTTATTCTTACGAAAATGAGTATGTTCTAGTGGTTACGAGTATATGATCACAGGAAGTGCTCATACTCATAAGTATACACCTTGAGAAAGTACTTAAGCTTTATTCTTACTACCCATTAAATTTCCTTTCCCTAAACTCAATCTACTATTTTTGTACACTTCCAAACGACGGAAATTATAATGGCATCGACAAATATTTTCATTATTTTCACTGGCAGAGACGTTTTGTCACAAATTACTTACTTTACATTGTGCTTTAACAAATTTTGCAAGGTTCCTAGAATTCCTCTATTTTTTGGTGAAAAAAAAAATTCCTTAAATTTGATTCCATAAAATGTTACACTTATGCAAATGGAACCATAACCGCTAATATTAATAAACGAAACAATTGAGGGGTGCTCTGCAATAACAAGGTATGTACACATACCTCGGTACAGTCGCCACAAATAATGTAGGCCTATCAAAATAACAAATTCAGTAACAGGATTTTGACGAATAATACATGAAACATGCATATAAACTATAATAATACTAATTCAAAAACGCAGATTTGCAAAGGCCTTTCTTTGTTAATGAAAAATTTTAAGTTATGTTTTATTTAACGACGTTCGCAACTACAAAGATTATATCAGCGTCGCCGGTGTGCCGGAATTTTGTCCCACAGGAGTTCTTTTACATACCAGTAAATCTACTGACATGAGCCTGTTGCATTTATACACACTTAAATCCCATCGACCTGGGCCGGGATCGAATCCACAACCTCGAGCACAGAAGGCCAGCTCTATGCCGACTACGCTACCGAGGCCAATTTTGTTAATGAAAACAATGTTACTTTTACTTACTGCCAAACAACCACTTCTGACACGTACCTTGTTATTGCAGGGCATCATTATCCAAGACGACTTGAAGTATAAGGACATAGAAATGTTTATAACGGAAGAAATCAGAACCTGAATGTTGTGGAATCTGCAATTTAACCAATTTAACATTAATGTCATCAATACCGTCTGGGTAGCTCTAAAGTGTAACAAGTCTGTCCGCAATTTATGCTCAGTCTCTGGCAGTTGACTTCTTCATATAAAAAGGAGCTTGTTTTTTAAACATTCTTTTGCATGTTTCGGTTACTATGCTTCCCCTTGTGGTTATCCATGTATAAACTTAAAACGATCATAGGAAAAGCTATAATGAAATTAAAATTTAATTTGAAATTATACAAGCTACGCTTCGAAGTTATTAAGATTAATGAATTAGAAAATGTATAATATATTTCATTAATTAAATATTTCATTTGGTTCTCATTTCAGTTTTGAAGTTCTAGGAGCAGAGTATAAGACAAAATGAAATGTTTTGCGGGATTAGTATGTGCGACATTTGTAAGTAATATAAGACCCCCAAGTGACTCAGCAACGTTTAAAAATGATATCTAGCAGACAGCATTTCATTCATGCATGCCTTTGTGGGGTAACATAAGAAACCGAAAGTAAATGTTTCGGTTAAAGAAAGGTGATTATCCGCCTCTCTTGAAGATGAGATATCTGAGAACATTATCGACACAACAAAAGATCGATCCCGTTGAATGACAACTACAAGTGAAACTCTCAGATCTCTGAGGAAAAGATATCTGATTCTGAAATTCTTGCAAAGACTCTTTATAGAGTTAAAAAAGAAATCAGCAACCAACATCAGCAGGATGTCCAAAGTTGAAACTTTGATTCTAATTCCAGGTATGGGAAAATTATCATCAAAAATAGGACAGAAAACTGCAAAGCAATAGACGGACGTCACAGCTGATGCACTAGATCGCTAACCGCTGACGAAGGCGAATATCACACTGAAATTGTACTGTATGACTATTCAAGCCACATTGCCTTTTTAAATTAGGCTACATATTTCAACATTTTTTTTTAATTTCCATTTTTTTAATTTTTTATATTTTCACAGTAGGTATTGTAAAATAAACTTCAAGATTAAATAACGTCGTTGTAAGTCATTCAGTTCACAAACGTCGAACTAGACGCATCAGTATAAAATCCCAAAATATGTAATTCAATCAGAAACGTCACACAAAGCAAGTAACATCTAAATATGTACAAAATAACAAGAAAATACTCCTATCCACGACAAAAAACCATAGAAGAGAAAGTATACATACAAAACAATAAAAAACACTTATATGACATATAAAACCAACATAATATAAATGCATATAAACGAGGGGCGGCTCCTCTTCAAGGGCCATTGGGGCCCTGGCCCAATCCTCATATTTGAGAACTGAAATTACAATATAGTGCAGTATATTGTATATTAAAGTCATCTTTCTTAATGCGTTTCCAATACAAAAAATATAATATATTATGCATTGACGCAGTTCTGCGAGAGAATGGACTGACTGGGTCCGTGAGAGTCCGCCCAGTACGTAGTTGATGTTGATGTTTATTGACTTTACTGGCTTTGAGCCAGAGGCCGTTTTAGGGTCTTATACGCGCAGGATGCCCTCTCCAGCCATTGTACATAAATAACAATAAATATATATTTACATACTTATACACTATTTCTGGCATAAGTGCCAGTAGGTGTGTGAGTGCGGTGATTGGCTTTTTATTTATTTCATTTTATTTTATTTTTTACTTTACTTTTTTTGTTTTAATTATTTTGGTATAGGCCTAATTTGTTAATTTGGAATGCTTAAGGTATGGTGAACGGGACAAGAGTTCGGGGTAAAAGATATCAGTTGATAGACAGCATTAAAGTATTATATGGGGAGATTAAGAGGAAAGCAAGAAAGGGAAATGCTGGGTTTGCAGTTAAAGACCTGCTCTTGGGCAGAACACTGTGCATACATACATACATTTTGGGTTTCCCCTTCCGGTGGCAGAAGCGTCTGAATCGTTATGGAGACATTCATGGTGTGGTGTTATTTTATTCATCTGCCTCTCTGTTGCTGTCGTGTGTCCTCTCAGACAGTATTCAGATTTCCAATACGTGTTTGTGGTTTTGTTTGTGTGTTTTAGTTTGGTGGTGGGGGCTGGTGGTAGTTGTAGAGGAGTTTCTCCAGTGTTGTTCTGTTGTTTGTATTCGGTGGATTTGCGAAGATGTGTTGTGTATATACGCGATTTACTGCCGAATGTGTGTTTCCTGTTTATGTTGTTTAGGTGTGTGAAGAGTGGCTTTGTTTTTGTGGTAGTGTAAACTGTGTTATTTCTGGTGCGTCTGTGCAGGTGGAAGATTTGGCGGAGAATTCTTCTTTCGCGTGCTTCAAATTTCAATTGGGTCGTTGGAGGGGCTTGTGCGAGGAAAATGGAGGGATATATGCATAGGGATCTAACCAATGCTTTGTATAGGTGGAGGAGTGTTTCGGTTATACAACCGGGTCGATTGATGCCACTTAGGTAGCTTATTGCTCTGGTGGCTGCATTATATTTCCTCCAGGTTTCTTTAGCTACTTCGGTCCAGGAGAGTTTGGAGGTGAGGGGTATTCCTAGATATGTGAGATTCCGCTGGAGTGGAAGTTGAGTGTTGGCTATTGTGATTGGGTTGTTCTGGAGGACCCGAGTCCGGAGTTTTGGGCGGAAGACGCATATCTGTGTTTTGTCTGTGTTGACTGTGATCCGCCACGTGTTGGTCCAATTTAGATACTGCCTGAGTGTTGCGTTTAGTAATTTCCTAGCGGAGGGGAGTCGGGGGTGTGTTGCCCAATATGCGACGTCGTCTGCATATTGTGCCAGTCCTACTAGCGGGTTATTAGGTAGGGGAATATCTGCCACATAGATGTTATACAGAGTGGGAGATATGACACTGCCTTGGGGGACCCCAGCTTCTATTCGGAAGGTCCGAGAAAGTTCGTTCCTTCCGAGTCTCACCTGTCCTGTTCGGTTCGATATGAAGCTGGAGAGCCAACGTGTGATTTCGTGTGGCAGGTTTAAGGATGTGAGTTTATATTTTAGGACGTAGTTCATTTCTGCAATAAAGGTTGGACTGTAACACACACAGTTCTTCCCCGTCCCTTTCCCCATCACCCTCAGTCTTCTAGCGTTACTTGGGGCCGGCCCTTCTGTTCAATTCTGTCTGTAGTATTGCGTTAAAAATTGAAGTTATATAATACATAACGTAAAGTATGTGTGAGTGCAAGCACAGCGTTTAATGTGAATAAGTACGTTTACAAAAGTATGTATAACTTTACCCCATTAAGTCAAAGTATTATAAAGTGTGCAAAAGCGTTTGAAAGAATGAATACAGTAGGATAGTTTGATTCAAACTCCGTTCTCGCAATGAAAGTTAGAAAATGAATTGATAATTAAAGCTCTCGGACCTTTTCAGCCTAAAAATATTTACGTAAACATTAATTTTCAGTCCTACAGAATTTATCTGTCATGGCAACAATGGTTAATAAAGGAGAAAAATACGCTCCGGCGTCTGGGATCGAACCCGGGTCCTTGGTTCTACGAACAAAGCGCTCTATCTATGGAGAGAGCGCTTGGTACGTAGAACCAAGAACACGACTTCGAACCCCGGCGCCAGAGCGAATTTTTCTCCTTTAATAAATATTGTTACTAAAAATATTAATGTCGTTCAATAGGATGGAAAAAATGAGAGAATTGAGTTTTGAGTGGTTTTGAAAAGTAGGAATGGTTAACGGCATGTGATAAATAAAAATCATTACATTGGGAGCAATACTCTGTGAACTAATGAGTGTACAGATTTAAAGCAATTTTGTCTGAGAGAGTAAAATCACATGAAAATTCTAAAACACACATTAACAACGCTATAGCATATAAAACTTTGTGACATCATAACGTGCCACATAAGTGACAGATTCCAAACTTCGGAAGTTTTTTTCTGTATTTTCGATAGTTTATTTATCCCAAAAAATTCCCTATTTATTGTGATAATTTCCCTGAGTCATTGCTTCAAATCATTATTACGCAATACAATATGTTGAATAACGAAATACTTAGAAATGAACTAAGTGCATTGTACTCTAATCCCACGTTCAGAAAGTACCTGCTTCTAATGGGTTAATGTTGTTAGGCTACTCCATGAAAATGACCTTACAGACACACTCCAGGAATTAACAAAGTTGTTGGAAATAGTTGTGACTCTATGGCTACTGTAGAAGAAGAGAGTTTTTGAGCACCCTTAAGTGCATAAAACCATTTTTGAGAAACACCATGACAAAAGATTAAATTCACTGTATGATCTTTCTATTCACAAGGACTACATTCACAAAATAAAGAAATATAATTCGAAAGTGATTGATAAATTTGCGCATCAGAAGAACAGAAATGCAGCACAGCTATACAAATAATCGGCCACTGTAAGCTTGTTGATTTGTTTAACTTGGTTATTGTTTTATTAATTATGCATGTACTAATTATTGTGTAGAAATATTTTATTTATTGGATGTTTTATTCTTAAGTATTTTTTCTAGTCCAAAGATTGATAATATGAACAGATATGTTGATGTAACTATAACAAAATATCGAGAGGCGCCTATAAGAGACATACGGTATAAGACATAAGTTTATTATTAATCTGGTTCCACCTAGCCTAGAACTCACAAGCCGCCACTGATATAAACTATACTTATAACCCGGCGTTAGAATCCGAGACAGCTTAAGAATGAAGTGAAGTTACAGTGCAACGGAGTACAAATGGATTGAGGTGGCTCGTTGAGTTTTGTTTATCTGTGCGGTAGTGTATAATCCGGTTCGTGATCAGAGGTACAGTATTCTTCCGTCTCTCCCTACGAACCGAACTCAGGCCATCACATTGCATTTTCAATTCATCGTGAACAGTTTTTTTTCGAACTAGTTGCAAATATGTACATGGTTGTTTATTGTAATGCTAAAACCTTCAACGTCGCCGAAGGACACGAAAACTTGTGAGGTACGTTTGTATTCTACCTCATTTTCCACCGTCACTAAATTGTACTAATAACAGTAGAATATAACACAGCATATTGACGTCGTTGTTTACATTAACAGTATGTCTGTCTACTATGTTCAAGGAATTCTGTAGTCACGTTGTGCGCACATTGGTTGCTAAAGTGTCCCGGATCCTAAGTCTGCATATAACTAACAAAAACAGTGGGCTATATCACATATAATTAGAACATATCATTTTACATAAGAATAGGATAGTAACACAAATAAATAGGAAAACAAACGAAACGACACAGTAACAAATATATTAACGAACAAACAAATACAACATTCGGCACCATCTCTCTATAATTTTCAATAATACCACCATAAAAATTAACAGAAATGGAAGAAAGTCACTTAGAAAAGGATTAACAAAATATTTAACGCAACAAATCAACAAAGACAGAACAAATGCAATCTTTAATTCAGAAACAGCAATATAAACACCCAAACTCAATAAGAAGTAGTCCATCGCTGTGGAGTAATAGGATGCCTGGCCACGAAACGAGCAGGCCCGAGTTCAAATCCTGGTTATGACAAGTTACATGTGAGGTTTTTTGGGGTTTACCTCCAAAACCATTATGATCAAATGCTGGGTAACTTTCGGCCCTGAACCCTGGACTCATTTCGCTGATATCACTTTTGTCTCACTCAGACGCTAGATAACTGTAGCAGTTGACAAAGCGTCATGAAATAACCAATTAAAAGTAAGCAGGATACATCCGACAATACATATTAACACAAACTTGATAAACATAAAATCAAAACAATAATAATATTAAGAGTGAAACACCAAGAATATAATTTAATATTTGTAAAATTGGATGAAGAAAATTGCACCGTATAAATGACAGCACAAGATAAAAAAAAGGTATACATTCGTTTTACTATAATACCACGGAATTAAAAACAGTCCAACAAAAATATAACATACCATAATAAAAACGCAATAAATCAAAACACAGGCAACACCAAACAATAAAAAACAGCAACTAAAACAAATTAAACTCGAAGCTCTGATGTTAAATGCTTTACTAAAAACACAAAAAGCATACCAACTACATCACTAATAAATTACAAAAAAAAAAAAAAAAAAAAAAGTAATAATAGCAGCTTACAAATTATGAAAATACGTAAACGAATAACTTTATGACAAAAAATATAAAATTGAAAATCAAACAGCAATAATAAAATTAACAACACAAACGTAGTCCTGTTGTTGAAATTTTCCTTCTACCACTCCCAGAATTTCGGCCAAAAATTGCTGAACGTTGATAATTTTGCACCCATCTCCGAGCTGTCGTTTCTGAAACGTTGAGGCCACACCTGTGGACTAACGGTTAGCGCGTCTAGCCTCGAAACCAGGTGGCCCGGGTTCGATACCCGGTCGGGGCAAGTTACATGGTTGAAGTTTTTTCCGAGGTTTTCTCTCAACCCAATATGAGCAAATGCTGGGTAACTTTCGGTGTTGGACCTCGGACTCATTTCACCGGCATTATCACCTTCGTCTCATTCAGACGCTAAATAGCCTAAGATGTTGATAAAGCGTCGTAAAATAACCTACTAAAATAAAAAATAAAAAAATGAAACGTTGAAACGCCTATCTGCCTCGGATGCCGAATAACCAAGGTGAATCACAGCCCGTATTACACTTTTTTTCGTTCCTACACCTCTTTGTGGAGATGTCAGTCAAAGTGGCAGGCAGAAATGGCGTCATGGTTTCCTCCAACTAGGTCTTAAAATAAGAGCAAAACATTCACTATACTAAAAATATATATTCTTCAATTAGGAAATAATAATATAAATACTTGTTAGAGTCTTATTAATAACTATATCATTTTCAAACATAAAGCCCAGAGAGTTAAAAAGAATATAATTCATAATCTCGTCCTCAGTGTCGTAATTTGTTTTCGAAAGATGTGCATTGAACTGTATGCACACAATACACCCTTAATCATTGTTTTGGTTATAGTTACAAACACTACTGCTGCTGTTGTAACTGGCATTACAACTACAAATATTGTCATAAAAGTAACCTCTTTATATCATTATTAAATATTCAGAATATAATCTAAATGAATGTTCAGTTGTAGTATTTGTGACAATGCGTTGCGTTAATACCAGGTAAATGACATACCTCAGTCGGAAGAACTAGAAACGTCGGACGTCGGAAAAGTCGGAATTCAAATATAAACGTATCAAGTTCAAATCCTCCTGACTATTTTTCAATTTATTATGTTACAGGATAATAAAATGTAATAATATAACAAAATAAGAAGGAAAAACTGACACTCGTATTAGGCAGTTGTATTGTTCCAAACCTATCATTAAATTTATATTATTTATATCGCTAAAGAACGATATCAGAATACAAATGATAATTTGAATATTATTTATATGCTAAATAACGATAACACAATATAAATGATAATTTGAATATTATTTATATCGATAAAAACGATAACTGAATATTAATAATAATTTGAATAATATTTATATCGCTAAAGAACGACCGCCAGCAATGTGTATATCATGATAATCGTTCGTCTTCTAGGCGGCACGTGAGAGCAGGTGTCCCTCAGGGGTCTGTACTAGGTCCTCTGCTTTTCACTCTGTATATTAATAACATTTCTTCAGTTCTGGAGCACTGCCAATATCATTTGTATGCGGACGACCTTCAAGTATACATACACTCTCGGCCTGATACTGTTAATGAAAGTTTGTCGAGCCTCAATGACGATCTTTTGTCAATTAATAATTGGGCAAGGAAATTTGGGCTAAATATCAATCCAGATAAAACCCAAGCCATTCTCTTGGGGCAGCAATGGCTTTTATCCTCCATTAATATGAACACCCTTCAGCCTGTCTCTCTCAACAACAAAATAATTCCTTTCAGTGCAACTGTAAAAAACCTTGGCATCTATTTCGACTCTAATATGAACTGGAATACGCAAATCAAATATATCTGTAGAAAAGTTTTTTTCTATCATGCATTCTTTGAAACACCTGAAAAATTTCCTTCCTACTAAACTCAAATAAGTTCTAGTACAGACTCTTGCAGGGGCGGCTTTAGAGGTAGTGCCGTTGTGCCATGGCACTACCAGAATACAGAAGGAAAAGGAGAATTAATATTTTCCGCTCAAACCCTGAGAGAAACAAGTTACGCTTATACAATCTCTACCGTCAATATGATCTTTGCAGCGAAACACGTTGTAACCAGTGTTTGGAGGATGGACTGTGCCAAGCACTACATCCCATAAGAAATATAATGGGATGCGCGCGCAATATTCATGTTCGCTCGTCCTTTTCAGCATCTAAAGCATGATTGTGTGCCTCGTTTTATCGTGACAATGCTTTTTAGTTCTTTTAGCACTCTGATTATTATATTATTTATGTATTTGTTATACTAAGAATTTTAGATAAGGGCGCAAATAGCCATAGTAGCTGACGCGCCCTTCTTAAACCCTACTACTACTACTCTAAAGCATGATCTAAAATGTGCCAGGCACAAATTGCCGCTGGCTTTTGCAATGCTTGTAAAACTGTATACATCCCCATTTTCTACGCCGATCCCTTACTCCCTCTCGCTCTGTCTTTCCTTCCACTTTGTCGGAACAAGTTTCTCAGAGCGAAGACTGCAACAATAAGATAATAAAATCTCGCCCGGTTTCTTGAAAACTTGGCTTGAGAAAGTTTTCACTTTATTATTTCTACTAACAGTATCAATTGTAGTGTGAACATGTTAAGTCGTGAGGTTGTCATCGTAATAGTGGTCGTGTTATCGTGTTGTGTACTGTGAAAAAATGAATTCGGTTGGCGCTTTATTGAAATCTCCGTTTTCAACATTAACATATGAAAACAAACTTCGTGTTAAAGAATTAGGCAGACATATACCGCACTTAAATATTCATCAAAAGCAGCAAAGTGCTAAAGTTAACAAATCTCGCAAATTCAACCCAGATATTTATTTAAAAAACAACTGGTTGTGTGGATATGATGTGAAAAATGCGTTCTTCTTTTTCCCGTGTGTTCTGTTCGGAGGTGAACTTAGCTGGTCAAAAGTGGGTGTGACAGATTTAGTACATTTATGGGGTAAAATAAAAACACATCATAAGTCAAAGGTTAATATGATTAACGTCTTCAGTTCGTCTATGCTGGGTAAAGCGAACATTGAAAATCAGTTAAATTCACACTACAGACTCGCGATTGCAAAACACAATGAGCAAGTTGATAAAAACAGATATGTGTTAAATTTAATAATAAATTGCATACGATTTTGTGGGGCACTAGATTTAGCACTAAGAGGGCACGATGAATCTGAGGAGTTTTGTTTGCAAAATAGACAACTTCAACAAAAAAATGATGGATTTATTTTCAAGTCAGAAGAATCGGCGAATGGGTTTTATCTATCGCGCATATTAATCTGGTCAACAAAAGTGCTCAAGTGCTCCAGTTATATAAATTTTGGTGAGTGATTATTATTATTATTATTATTATTATTATTATTATTATTATTATTATTATTATTATTATTATTAGAGACGAGAACTTCATGCACTATAAAATCCCAAAATATGCATGCATGCATTCATGCACTATCAATCAATGAAATATGTATGATAAAGCGAAAAATACAATAAAATGTGCACTTTTATTTTTGTTTCAAATGTCTTATTTCACTTCACTTTTTTTGCACAGTTAAAAACCTAACACATTTTAAATTGGTTTCTGTGAGGTTCCTGCACAAGTCAATATGTTTTTGTAGGTAGAGAAAGACCTCTCTATATTGCAAGAAGTTACGGGTTTAAACTTGAATGAACATATTTGTGACAGTGTCAGGTCAAATTCTTCATTCAAGTTTTCGCTATAAATAACCTTCTTCACTGAACAAAAGAATCCGCAGTCCGGGTTAGCATTTATGACCCTGTCCAATTTGTTTTTCGCCGCTACATCCACTTTCCCACGGGCATAACTGAGGGATCTATGAAATTCTTTGCAGATTCTTATCTTTTGTTGCATTCTTGCAAAATGTGAAACAGATGCGACATGCTGATCGACTTGAAATTTTTTAGTACATTTCATCTGAAATTATAATAGACCTTACGGTTACCTAGATACGATTTAAAAACGTACATCGTAATTTAATAATTATTTTAAACAAGTTTTGTAATTTTTTTACAAAGAACAATTGTAATATAAAATGTTCGGAAACAGAACAGCATTGCTTAACTCTTTACTCCAACAGTCGCAAAATACGACATCCTCATCTGACCTAATAAAATCTTTTCCTTTACAGTAATCCTCTGTGCAAAGAATACACTTTTGGAATCTTTAAAATGGAAACATATTAGCACCACATTAACACGCGCAAACAGAATAAACAAGCACATTAACAACTTACGATATTCACACACAGCAAAAACAGTTTAACGATGATTCCAATTTTAGAAGAATCTAAATTGCTACTAGTACTAGAAAAGGAAGAGAATTTACAACCTCCCTGAAAGAGGATGCTTTTGACCTAAATTATTTGTCGTTAATTTCCTTGAACCCTCTATATTTCCTCTCTACTTACTATTCTCAAAATATCCAACGTAATAAATTTATGACACGCAGTGTATAGAGGGTCGTCGGTAAATTGTTGTAAAAGTGGACTTCCGTCCAGGGAAAGGTCCTCTAACACCTTATTGTGAAAATCTTAACATTTTATTTAATTTTTCTGTTATTTAGTTTTTTCTTTCTTTTTCTTCTTCAATCCTGATTCCTGAAGCTAAAATATGGGACATAAAATCGAGAAACTATGTCCACACAAAACCATTAAAACATGCATTTAAACTGAATGTAATGTATATTATATGCATTATTAAGCTAAAAATTACCTAAATATGCATTACGCATGTTTTTATCCCTAAAAAGTCGAAAACATGCAAATATGCACGGGAAAGGTACATATATTTGGAATCGGAAAGTAATGAAATGGATAAGCACTAAGTTTGAGCTATAAAAACATGCATTTTCATGGAATTCTCGTCTCTAATTATTATTATTATTATTATTATTATTATTATTATTATTATTATTATTATTGCTTATTTCTTGTCTTTGGTTTAAACCATAGGCGGATCCAGGGAGGAAATAGTAGGAAAAAGATTTACCCTTCCCCTTAGGCCCGTAACACACTTGCAGACTTTTCGCCAGCGAGAAATGTGTTGCGAGAAAATTAAAAAATTGATAACATGGATTCAAATGGACGTCCACACACTGGAAGAGATTCTCGCTCAAGGCAAAAACCTCGCGCGAGTTTCTCGCTGGAATCGCTAGCTCAGCGAATTTTCTTGACACATTTATCAAAGATGTTTGACATTTATACTCTTTATGACGATTGAATGTAGAAAAAGACATCACAGGTGGCGATGAATTGTATTGCTTTTATTTGAAAATGAGGAAAGATGGCTGATAATTGCAGTCAGAAACTTATCGAACTTGTACGATGTCACCCGTAAGCCTATTTATGTGATACACGGGATGAAAACTATAAAAACACGAAATTTAAAGAAGAAATCTGGAGATTATCTGAATATAAATAGGGCTATATTTTATTTTGATGAGATTTAATAGTATTAATTAAACATTTGAAATAATGTATCTATATGTCTTAACAGTTTACATAATTTTAATCACAACATAGCAAAGAATCCTTTATTATATCATGAATGGCAAAAAACTGTGGTCCATTGAACCCGAAATAACGCCTAAACGTATCATCATTCAAATCGAAACCAGTGTCCAAAACTCGCCCTTATTTTGGTAAGATACAATGTGGTTTTCAGATATTTCTGGCTTTAATTTTAGGCCTACTTTTTCTTTTCATTAACAAAATATGTTCATGTAACTCCATTTCCTCATCACCTGAATAATCAGATTCAACATAGCGTTCGTACGTAATTTGTAAAGTACGACAATATACTTACAGGTTATATATTTAAGTACGACAATATACGTAAATACATAACCTATAATATTTCCCCCAACGAGTCATTACTATAATCAAAAAACTGCTTTCTGCATGAAGGCAGTGCATAGATGATCATAGCGAGATGTGATCTGTGATAGCGAGAACTCGCCAAGTGTGTGGAGGAAGGCTCTTCGCCTCTTTCTCGCAACACATTTCTCGCTAGCGAAAACTCTGCAAGTGTGTTACGGGCCTTAGGGTATCCTGGATCTACCACTGATTTTGGCACTAGGCATTAAATATGAATCAGCCGCCACTGGACTCTTGTAATGCCTCACTTTGACTATTGTGATGTTTCATATAGCGACCTAAGTGTTGAACTTTCTCAAAAACTGCAACGTGTGCATGTCTACGTCCGATTTATTTTCAATATCCGCCGACATGATCATATATCGGAATATTTTATACGACTCTCCTGGCTCCGCTTGCAAGATAAACGTTTAGTACATTCTCTTTGCCTGCTATATCGAATTATACATAATTCCACACCCAACTACCTTGCCTCTCGGTTTACTCTCCTAGCTTCACATCATAATCGTAATACACGTTCACAGCACAATCTGTTGCTATCAATATCACGCCATCAGACATCTCTGTACTCAAGTTCTTTCTCAATAGCCATGGCCCGCTCATGCAATTCTCTACCGCTCGAAATCAAGGGTAGTCTTAGTCCTCAGTTGTTTAAAATTTGGTTGTTTAAATATATTTTAAATGCAAAGAATTAGTTTTTAGGTATAATTTTTATTTATTATTATTATTATTATTACTACTATTATTATTATGATTACTATTATTATTATTATTATTATTATTATTATTATTTTACACAGTCATTACTTTATTTTTCCATTAACACTTATAAGTAGGTAATTGTCATTGTACTCAATGTAACACGTTCTGTGCTGATCATACTAATTCTATTATTCTTTTAGTTGTGAGATTATATTCATATGTATTAATTCTTTTTTTTAAGTTAATACACTATACTAGATGTATTTTCCTGTTTGTGATTATGTATTCAGTCTCTTTTTTATTATATATATATATATATATTATTATTATTATTGTTACTTTAAAGTTAATACTGATTGTGTATATGTATTCAATCTCTCTTTTTACTTAATTATGTTTATAATTATTTTAAGTTAATATTTGTATACCGGTATGTATTTTTTTGTATGTGATTTGATCCTGGTTGAGTGGAAGAGAAGGCCTGATGGCCTTAACTCTGCCAGGGAAAATAAAACTATTATTATTATTATTAAAAAATAAAATGAAAACCTGAATAAGGTCCGAACTCACAACCTTCGAATCATTAAGCGAGCACTCTACCGCTGGTCTAAGAGACATATAAATATACTGATTCCATAGTTCCGGAACTACTTCTACAAGCACATGCATAGTGTAACATCGCCGTGACCCGAAGTGGACTTAGAAAATATTCGCTGTTCACGAGTGCGGCCACTTTTTTTTTTTTTTTGACAACTGTACTTCTTCAAAGGTGTTGTAATCGGCATCTTTAAGGGCAGTGGCTATAATTGATCGTACTTGGTGGTGTCTAGCGTTTCGCAGAGCTTCGCCGTGCGGACAGGATCCCAGGACGTGTGCAAGACTTTCAACCTCGTTGTGGCAATGCCTTTCCCTTTCTATGGATTACGACACCAAATACCAAATTGTCTGTTCCTCAGAAGGTTACGCATCTTAGTAGCATATAAGAAAATGTTCATTCTTCTTATTGTATGTGATGAGGCGATAGTAGCGATCCTAGTGGTTAGCAACTATCTATAGATGCATATTCCCTACGTGTTGAGTTTCGTGACTGTATATACTAGGCTATACCCATACCATGTAGCCAGCGAATAGGGATTATATAAAATGGACACTAAGCGAATTTTCCTGTTTTGTTTCTTTGTGCGCCAGCGTTTAGATCCACTCTCAAGCGCTAGATGTTAGTGTAATCGAACACACGCAAAGATAATAATTGAATATTAGAGTTGAGAAACAGGATGTGCATAATCCAGTATTTCTTTGCTTCAAATAAATTCAAGTTAATAGCTTCTCCTTATTTCTCGGTGATAAACTAGTTGTAATAATATTTTTTGTGTATTTTATATATAATAAATTATATCATAAAATAATATAATACATTATAAAATTATGTATAAAATTCGTTTAATATTTGTATACAATAGGCTATATACATATATGGTTTTACTTCTACTTCTCATAGGAGTTTTGTTTTGCCATTTTCGGCGCTATTAAATCATTACATATTTTAATTTTTGACGGCGTCAACGTCTCAACTCTCGTTATAAAGGAACTCTAGAGTGTAGAACATTACAGATAATGACGGATTCATTATTTCATCGCCCAAACTATTTTATTTGAGTACATAATGTGCCTAGATGTATTAATCCTGTTACATCAAAGGTACCGACGCAAAGTGTCCATACTTGAATTCCCTAAACGCTGACTAGCCTATATGAGCAGAAATATTCATACACAAGTCAGAACAAACACACATACTGCATTACAAAAATAAGGAACATGCAGAGAAAATGGCATATGTATTTGCATATATATACGAGTAGATATATTAATTTTATACAACGTCAATCACAGACAAATAGAAAACTTAAAACAGCAGCTAAACAAAATACGTGTACACAAGTAGACAATAGAAGTAAAACACAAATCCATAAAATTTTTAGACATTACGATAACAAAAGCAAACAGTAAGCTTGATATACAGAAAACCCACAACTACAACACAGATATGTAACATTTCAAACCATCCCATACAACACAAAATCAGTTTTCTGCACGAAGTTACACAAATTGGTTAATATACTAGTGAATCACGTTGACTAAACCAAAGAACACAATACTATAAAACATAAAGCACAATATAACAGCTATAATCTCGATATAATAGCTACATTAATAAAGAAGGTTCAAAAAGAACAAAATAAACAAAAAACACAGCAAGACAATAAACACGTAAAATTAACTTATCAAAGTAGCAATACACAAAATAATCGCAGCTTCATTCAAGAAACAAAAATACAAAACAATAAAATATTACTGAAATATCTAACAATCATGCTAAAAAAACAAATATAAACAATCCAACTGCAATATAGCAGTTAAAATGCAATAGTTGCCCAGATTTAAATGATAGGACAAACTGGCAGGTGTTCCAAATAAGATATAACTAATATACAGAATGTTAAAAAAAAAGGATTTAATATTTGAGGAGTGGTAGTATATATTACGATAAGAAAAAAGTCTAATAAACAACTCGCGTTCGAAAAAGCTTAATTCTGAAAGTAAACCGCAAGAAATAGAAGAATACTACAGGAAGAATTATTACTAGCAAAATCAAGGAAGCAATATGATATATCATACAACAATTTTATTACATTATAATAACGGTGCAAGATAAATAATTTTCAAAGTACAGTGAAAATGTATATAATCAACTGCAAAAAATTGCAGCATTAATATAAACATTTCTTAAAACAATGTGTTAAAATGTAACGGCTTTATCAATAAAAAAATTGCTGAAAGACTTTTGAACCAAAAATAATAATTAAAAAAAATAGACCTGATGTTGTTTGCAATTCTTTACTGAGCGCTTGCGCTGCCGAATGATATCTGGAAGAAATTAATTGAAAATCGGCGCAAACAGTTGAAAGAAAATGTTGGAAGTACTTTTCTTGCGTTACCAAACGATAGTAAATTTTAATACGCTTGCCTAACGTTAAAACATCTACTTTCATAACTCTGTCTAAGAAATTAATTTTGATGCGATTACAAATCTGTCAAATTCGGCCGTGTCTGAATATGGAAACTTTGGTTTTAACGGAGAGCATTACCGAGATAGTCCTGGATGTGGAATTTGTTGTGTGTCTTTAAACATCAGATAAGCGTAACAATACTTTCACTAACTGTACTATAGTGTAGTACCGTAGAAGTGGGTAAAGTCAATCAATGGGTGTATAATAGATCATTTGCGATTTTTATTGAAAATTATAACATATTCTCTCAGTTACTTGTTGCAATTTTGCTATGCTCGCTTCATTGCCTGACACTGCAACTAATGTAAGCGAGAGGGACAACAACAACAAAAAAAAACCTGCGCATGCCAACAATGGGAATACAGTCTAATTACCGTCGAAGTGAAAACTGTTATTCTCAACTTTTTTGTCTTAAGCGAAAAGAAAGTCTTACAGACTCTAAATTACCGTCAGTAGTAAAAGGAGACAGTAAGTATACGTAAGTACGTTTCATTGAGATTGTATCTTGAAATAACAGTTTTGCAATTCGTAAATATGTAAGTATTGAAACTTATAATTTTAAGAAAACTTGTATATTTGTAGGGTTAAGTCGATCATGCCATCGACATACTCGAAGCAGATAGAACCAGCAGGAAAAATAAATTATTCACTGAAATACCTCGAACTAACACTATAAACAGAAACTGTCATGGTATAGTTTATATTGATGGGTTAGTGAGAAAAGACGAAGACTTATTATGGCTAATTTCTTGTGTAAGAGAAGCACTACCAAGGGAACATGTTTTGTATACCTCTCTGTACCTGACAACGGGAACAACATAGTTTCTAAAGTGACTGTCAATGACATGAGGAGGGGAAGATTTGAAAATATAACATCTGACATAAACCTAATCAATTTTGAATAGCATTTTAGATTATAATTGAAGTGTAGTGTTTCAATGCAAATTTTGAATTCTTAAATCTTTGTTTGTTGGTATGTGAATTATTAAAATGTGTTTTTATGTTTTATAAGTTGGCAATCATAGTCAAGTGTGTATAGTGTAGACCTATAGGCCTAATTGTATCGAATTGTATAATTACAGTAAGAAAAGATGCACTATATAATCCTATAGGCATATATTGTAGATTATTATTGTTTTATACACACCTTATAACAAATAAAATATATGTAATACATTTAATTTGTTTTTTAAAAACATGAACACTGATCGATTTTACTCCGCAACATTTTAAAATCGATCTCACACTAAAAATTCAATAGTGATTTTCTTTACCCTACTTAAGGGGAGAGGATGATATTTTTTAAAACTTTTTTCCTATTTGGTGTAAAATATTAATTTTTTGGATGTAGAGAGCTCATAGCTGTGGCAACTCAACCAAATAAAAATAATAAAAAAATATATATTTGGGGACCCAAATTTCAAAAAAATATACCCAATGCAGGATTGTACTGAAACCGATATATCTACACCGTTTTTAAAGATAGATTCAAACAGTTTTTTGCAATGTATTTGCAAAAGCATGTTCTACAAACTGTCTGTAACAGAATTTTGATATTAGTTCCTATGTTTGTAAAATAAACAATTAAAATTTAATAAAACGTTTCTGATTTCCTTTCTTGCAAACAAACGGACGTATTTTTAAAATGAAATCAATTAACAAAATTCTGTTACAGAGAAAAGTTTCCTAATAGTCTAACGAATGTGTGTTATAAATTTCATGCATGCATCTTTAATATTTCAGAAATTATATCCATTTTTGTCTGGCAATGTAGCAAAAAAAATGAACTTACTGGAAACCGATAAAAGCGGACGTGTGATTTAAAAATACATAGCGCAGGAAGTTAAAAAATGACGTCTCAACATCCGATAAGGGCATAAATACACACAAAATGTTATGCAATGCATTTCATACATATCAAAGGGTATTTTAAAGAAATTTTTTTTTTTTTTTTTGAAAATTTAATTTACCCGAAACAACAATAAAAGTGGGCCAGTAATTTAAAAATCCATAACGAAGGAAGTTTAAAAATGGCGACTCAACATTCGATAAGGGCACAAATACCCACAAATTATTATGCTATGCATTCCACACACATCCCAGAGTATTTTAAGATTTTTTTTTAAATTTACTCATTTTTCACCAAAAAATACCATCCTCTCCCCTTAAGCAGGTAACTTCGATCACAAGTCAAAAAATCAGTCTGACAGATTATAATTCACTTCTTGTAACGTGCCTTTCATAAGTGAAGAATATGATGACTAAATGATATTTACTGAGGAACTTCGCTCCTTTGCATAACCTCAAAATCATGAAAAAATTGCAAAATTTTCATGACTTTACCCTCTTCTACTACTAATGACAAGATGTGGAATGACGGCAGAAGAAACATGGTCACTGCTTAGTGCTACTACATTTCAACCCGGTTTTCCCACATGGCAAGTCACTATTATTGCAGTAAAACAGAAAAAAAAAGTTATACTGGTTAGTGCGGTGAAACATAAACCTTTGCGGGGTGGATTTGAAACATAGACTCCGTAACTAATAAGACTATTTCGCTTTTAATCGCATTAGACAACCAAGTTCACTCTCGTCTCCCTAGCGTAGGGAAACAGTGGCCGTTCATAGTCAGACTCCTGTGTTATGTTTGTGTGATCAGGGTGATCAGGTGATCACACTGCACACCTCGAAAAACTCGGCGTGTCACTCGGGTCCTAATCACTGCTATTGTCAGGCAGCAGAGTTTGGTCTTGTCCCGTGGCTTTCGCACGTCTGCCTGACTGATTCACTCGATCAATAAATATGGAACATTTGGGTAGATGCACGGGCACACAGAAACTCATTCACTCTTTGCCCAGTCAGTTATCTGCCTGTTTTTCACCTAAGAAGATCAAGTTTCGATCCAGATCGGTTTCATTGAATTCTGTGGCCTAAGATGAGGTTCAGGATCGATTATTTGGGTATGTAAAATTATCCTTTGAACCTCACTTCGAAATTGTTCCATTACAGCCATGTTGTAATTTCATATTCTTCTAATTCATACCTGCTCCTTTGGAGCGGGAGAGCCGTGTTTACCGCTCGCCGAAACGGAGGGGAAGATACGTCAGAATGACATAGACTTGCTATGGGTAGAGGAGAGGGAAACGAACACTCAGTTTTCTAGTGGAGTGCAGTGTGTAGGCCTATTCTCAGTAACTGTTTCACGTTGCTTACCTACTGCCACAGTACAGTATGGAGGAATCTAAAAGACGGAACATAACATTTAACATTTAACGATTTACAGCTCGAACTTATTGATCTTCAATGTGACCTAATAATAGTACTAGCCTGGTTGAGTTTTACAAGACTAAACATTAGCAATAATATCCACGACTACACAGGCTGGCTGTGAAAATGATTGCTATGTTTGGCTCAAGATTTATATTTGTGAGCAACTGTTTTCTATAATCAACTTTAATAGAGGCAGACATCGAACATCTGTAACTGATGTTTCATTACGATCATACTGTTCCTTTCAGCTGCCAACAGCATAAAACCTCGTTTTGATGTAGGTACTGATAAATAAAAATATAACAAAATGATATTGTACATATAAGTAGCTATAGAATTTCTATTATTTCTTTAAAATAAATATTTTTTATTAATCAATATCAGTTCAAGATAGTTTAGCAAACACTGAACGGGAATTCATTTCATAAGCGCTCGTAATAGTACTTCCTTTTGTGTATATTTTGTACAAGATCGCCCCTTCTTCCAGTCCACCCTCATACAGAGCGCAGCTAATAACTGCATTCCGCTCATGAGCTGTGGGCCGGCTCAGAGAGCGCAAACCTGGTGGAGGCTTGTTCTAATAGATTCTGTAGCCTATATGTGACTTTAAATTCTTGGCCATTCGTTACAGCACTCCTGGGCATAAAGGGGAGATGAAAGGGTACGGAGAAACCTAGTCCATTTCCTTTTCTCTTACACCACCTTAGAAATAAACGTGCAGTAAGCACTGTGAGTCAGTGGTGGATATTAGGCGATCAGCGAGAACCGAAATTTCGTAAGAGCTATTATGCCTGCATTATACAACCCCTCAATGGGCAATGCTTACCTTCCTGTCTATTCGTGTCGGACGGAAACATTACTATCTCAGTCGGGGAAGGTGGAGTGGAGACTTAAGTGTCTCGATTGAGGCATTATTGCTCAGGCCTGCATTACAGTGTAAAGAATGCCTTCATTTATAAATCTGACAGAGGTGGCCATAGAACTGGCGACCTACCTGCACACAGATGAAGGAAAAAAATCTTTACATTTACTATTAGGAACGTCTCTGCAGTTGCTTGTGGTCTAGATCATCAGCCTGTCGCGCAGGTGCTTCTGATTCAAGTCCCCGTCAGGCTGAGGATTTTTCAATGAAATACCAATACTGACATCTGAGGCGGACAAGGTCACTGTTGGAACTTTTATCGATGTTCCCCCGTCTCCTAACGTTAGGCATCATCATCATTCCTTCCGATTACCATTTCGTCATCATTCTATAGCATTCTCCGGTCGACGACTCGCGATACGCGGAGATGGAAGCTGGTCGAAATATGGATATTCAACGAACTTCGCTAAGTTACAGTGGCGACTCGTGGATATTTGTCATGGAGAGACTCATTTATGAAAGTTAAATTGTCAATTTAAATGTTACATTTTCGAATGAAAACTATTAGAACGTACCTTCACTTATTTATTTGAAGTGGAATTCCATACGGTTTTTTTCTCACAGAACTTGTCAATGACTAGTTTAGTGAAGTCAGGAATTTTGTTACCATATTGTTTTCTATTGTTAACATTCCGAACACATTTAATCTGTGCTCTCCCATACGATTCCTTAAAAGGTAAAGGTAATAAAGGTAACCCCTTCACATACCATGAAGACTCTATGGGTGGCATGGAGGCAGAGCTCCATGTTTTCTTAACCTTCGCGCTAGAATGAGGTATGGTCGGCATCACGCTCCGACCGCCTTTAACCCCCGGGAAATACCCAGTACTCAATTTTATAGGAGTCTGAGTGAACTTCGGGGTCGTTCTGGAAGTTTGCTAAGAGAAAATCCTGTCACCACCAGGGGTCGAATCCGGACCTTTCAGTCCGTAGCCAACTGCTCTACCAACTGGGTTACCCGACCGCCATATGGTTCCTAAAGTAGTGTATTTATCGCTTTTGAGGCCGAGAAACATCTCTCCGTTTCTGAACTGGTGATTAGCAATGTAATTAAGAGTTTATGTTTTCACCAGCAGTGGCTACGCTACCGAGTTGACGTGGTTGAAATTACATGGAAGATACGGATTTGGTGGCTTTGATGTCCCCATTATGTTTTAATATCTTAGTCATTACAAGTACAGTATATTCGACTTGTGATAATTTTCCTCTCTTTATGATGTACAGAACTTTCAATAATTTACTCTCTGAACGAAAGGAAATTGAACAAATATACTCATTTACCTCACAGGTCAAACAATTTTCGAACGATGAGGCTCTGAGTCCAAGTGTTACGGCGTTCCTGCCTAATCTCTTCTACGTATAAGATATGATATGATATGATATGATATGATATGATATGATATGATATGATATATTTGATAACAACATTTACATCCATGTAATGTGGACCTCACAATTTTCTAACCGGTGCCACAATTACATTAATTACAGCTAAATCTTTTGAAGACTCTCTTATAATTTTATTTTCGACCACATTTAAATTGATTAGTATTTCCACCTTTAAAACCATCTTCTTCTTCTTCTGCTGCTGCTGCTGCTGCCGCTGTTAAGCGTCGGTTTCGCCTCTCTCCGTCCATTTCATCCATTTTTCCCGGTCTCTACACATTCTCTTCATTTCTACCATTGTTTTTCCTTTCTGTTCGCCTGTTCTTCCTATCGAGTACTCTCATTTAACCTTGGTCTTCCTCTTCTCTTTCTTCCTTCCACTCTCATTTCCATCACCTGTTTAAACTTCCTTTCCTCTCCCATACGATATATTTCCCAAATCATTTCATCTGCCTTTCATTAATCACCTCTGTTAATGCTTTTCTCATTTTAACTGGAAGAAGAGGTGATTTCGTACAAAATGGACACGAAAGGAAGTACTAGTACGAGTGTTCATGAAATAAATTCTCGTTCAGTGTTTACAAAACTATCTTGGACTATTATTAATTAATAAAGAAATATTTATTTTACAGAAATAATAGAAATTCTATAGCTACTTAAATATACAATATTATTTTGTTAAATTTTTATTTATCAGTACATCAAAACGAGGTTTTATGCTGTTGGCAGCTGAAAGGAACAGTACTGATCGTAACAAAACAACAGTTACAGATGTTCGATTCCTGCCTTTATTGAAGTTGATTGTAGAAAACAGTTACTCACAAATATAAATGTTGAGCCAAACATAGCAATCATTTTCACAGCCAGCCTGTGTAGTCGTGGATATTATTTCTGAGATTTAGCCTTGTAAAATTCAACCAGGCTTGTAATATTATAATATTATTATTAGGTCACATTGAAGTTCAAGCTGTAAATCGTATGACACTGTTTCAAAATGGTGTTGAAGGAATTTGTTATTATACCTTTAAACTTCTTTCCAATTAAGACGAGATCTTTGAACCTAGAATTAAATTAATTTTGAATTTCAATTAATATTGGCACATAATCGTTTAACATGGCTTCATCATGAGCAATTTCTACCGGTGGAAAGTGAGCCATATTACCTTCCCGAAAGTGACTTACGAAAAGTGTAAGTTTACGACTGAAATCCCGTAATTTATTCAACATATCAACACCGAGCTGGCCTTTTCCCTGAAAAGAGATACTTAAATTGTTGAAGATTAATAAATTCCCATGCAATATTGAAAGAATTTGCCCGATGATCACTTTTCCGTCTTTGAGATTCCCCCATTATGTAGCCGTAGATAGGCAAAGTGAAATAGCTACTGATAATACACACTACACCAGATAGCTGCATGGACTATCCTCTACCTATAGCAGGGCTACGTCATTCTGGCGTACCTTTCCGGCGAGTTGTAAGACTCTTTCTCTCCGAAGGAACGGCCGCGCTCAATGAGCGCCGTTTGTGCAGTCCTTGTCTAGCTATTGATCAAGATAATAAACTACTGTGTTAGGAAGAAGCTGATTATGAGAATAATTCAAGTTTTTTGTGCTCTGTCTTTTTCCTATTTGGAAGGGATTGGTAAGAATTCGTTGGGTTGTTAGACGTATAACTACTCGGTAGAAATTTCCTTAAGAGGAAGATTTGCAGTGAGAAAACTCCGACGGGTGGAGCAGTAGCGGTAGCTACGAACACATCACAGATATCACTCAGGTCATTCCGTAAGGAACATATCTGTAGAGAAATCCATAAGAAAGGAACGGTTTCTGCTTAAAGCGTCTTCGACATCACTTACGGTGGGCTCATACTTGTGGCTGGGTGCGAGGCTACCTCACTCGTGACCCAATTCCAGTGCGTTTTTGGTTACGATCAAAGGTGCCTCGTAGTTCCGTCCTTGTGGACTATTCGTTGGTAAAGATGCCATCACGTAACCCGTTGTTAACAGCCTCAAATGCCGCGCACTAATTGGTGGTTAACGCTGCTTTGAGTTCTTGCCTCGCCACAAAAAGAACAAAACCGCGAGGCAAACAACAAGTCAGGATGCCGCGAGAGGCAGCCGTGCATGGCAACCTCGCTTCGTGTATACGAGCCTTGAGACATTATGGAAAAGTTAAGTAGAAATGAATGTACGCGTGCAAGAGGTTGACTTCTCCAAAAAAAGTAAGTTTTCAGGAGAAAGTTAAAACTGATTTGTAGTCACATGTCTTATTGCACAACTTCTTTATTACAACATATCAATAGACAATGGTAATGCCTGTCTTTCTGAGGTATTATAAGCATGAAGTTTACTTGCTTTAAGTACAAATATAACTCAGTTTTAACCTTCTCCTGAAAACTTGCCGTTTTGGAGAAGACACCTTCTTGCATGCTCACATTCAAATGGAAAATCAATTTGTAAAATTAAGTGTAAATGGAGACCACTTATCTTGCCCACCACGGGTATTTATTTCTGTCATTGTCGGGGATCCAACTCAACTTCGCATCGTAACACCGAGGAACCTTAGGGTGTAATACATTCAATGGACACCGGTATGTGAAAGTTACAAACTTCATTCATGCTCCGACTTCGCTCGGGAGTAGGCCTGCTCTACCCAGTGGAATCGCATTTCGTCCGATCATTAGATTTTTACAAGGTTTATCTAACTGTAAGGCGAACGCCAAGTAACTCCATGGCGTTTCCTCGGACTCATCTTATCAAATACAAATTGACTAGGCTTATCAGAAATCCACGGAAGCTACCACGTAACAGCGTATTTCATACAGCGTCATTAAATAAATTATTGAAAAGACATACGAAATAAAATTCTAGCCACTTAAAGAGGTATACTAGACTACTCATCGTGCATGTGGTTTTTCCGTACTTTTCTTAAGGGTATATTTACGTGGACGACCACAAATATTATTATAAAATGAAGGCTCTAAATTTCTAAAATTTTATAAGAAAATGAACGCACAACTGGACAAAAATTACAAGGTACCACAACAAGAATTATAACAACTTAAATATCTGATGAAAGTATGAAAAAGGTTACTAATAATATTTTCCAAACCAGTTTTACCAAAGTATTAAAAAAAAAAATCTGCAGTTATATCATTTGGTAACCATAATATTGTTATGGCTCTCTGACATCTTTAATATTTTTCCTGCATGTAATAAACACTTATTTCTGAAAAGTAGACTACTTACAAATATGTAGAGTTGTTTATTTTAATGCAATTAATTTTTAATGCAATATATTATAAAATATATTAAAATTTACATAATGTTTTGTAACCTAATTTTTCTATTTTCAAAGAAATGGGCATTATTGTAGTCTACCTTTTGCACAAATGCATGTTAAATCAGTGTACAAATTTTCATAATTCTATCTCTAATGGTTGAGGAGTTATGAAGTAATATGTGTAAAATTTTTGAAATTTTGGAAAATTTAACTTAAAGTAAAAAGCGAATTCTAAAAAAATATACAGTAATTAGTAACTTTTTTATAAATTACTTTTATTAGATATTTAAGTTCTAATAAGTCTTGTGATACCTTATAATTTTTGTCCAATTGTGAGTTCATTTCCTTATAAAATTTTCTAATATTTGTGGTCGTTCACGTACATATACCCTTAAGGCGCTAAGACAAATGTCCCGATGAGTCTTTCAAGAAATGGGCCACGTAATTACATACCCTCTTCCCACAAACGTTTCGGCATTTTTCCAAATGAAAACCTTCGAAATAGGAGCTTTGAATTTCGCGTAGTCTTCGGTACATGAAAGAGATTACTCGAGTTCCACTCGCAGAGTGAAAGGACTCGGCAATGTATAGGTATTTACATCTTCTGACTTTCCTTGTCCTGATGCTGTTCTGTCTTGCTCCTCTCCACTCCCTCCTTTTATTTGGTACCTATTATGTTGCGTCCTTTTTCGGCTTTTCCCTTCAAAATTCTATAGAGCTCCTTCAGTGGAACGGCGAAATTCTGCGTGAGAGAAGTGGCCAACAGGCTTGGAGCTCACACATTAAGTTTTCCTCAGCTCCCTTGCAAAGGAACGCGTTTTCGCGTACCTTTTTAGTGTTTCTCCTCCCAAACCCCAATTCATTAATTCACTAGGCCTACCAACATTAAGGAATTATTCCCTTCACCAATAGGATAATGAAGGATACGATTAAGTTGAAAATTAATTAAGCACATTGTATTGAAATACTTCCAAGACCATAATTATCATTATCTTCAACATAAATATCGCCATTACCATCTTTGGCATTAAGATAAGTATCTTCTACACACCAACTACTACACAAATTCTGATTTAATTTTGTTTCACATGCAAGCAGTTGTAGACACAAAACTGTAGTTTCATCTTCAAGAAATGTTTATCAGTTTCTTACATTTCAAAGTCAGTTTAGTAAAATAAAGGAATAACACTTATGTAGAAAGAAAGAAAGAAAGAAAGAAAGAAAGAAAGAAAGAAAGAAAGAAAAAAGAAAGAAAGAAAAAAGAAACAAAGAAAGAAAAAAGAAAGAAAAAGAAAAAAGAAAGAAAGAAAAGAGAAAGAAAAAGAAAAAAGAAAGAAAAAGAAAGAAAGAAAGAAAGAAAAAAGCAAAAAATAAATAAAAAAAGAAAGAAAGGGGAAAAAAGAAAGTGATATAAATAAAACAAATGAATGGAGATACGCAGGAAATAAAGAAGTGAAAGCAGAAAAGGAAAGAAGTAGACCACTGAAATTAAAAAGGAGAGAAATGATGGAGGTGAGGAAGATGGACAGACACAAATAAAGGCAAGAATGAAGAAACTAGAGACGAAGAGAAATGGAAGTTTAAGAGATATGAAAGACAAAGATAGGAACAAACAAAAAAATAGAAAGGAGGAAAAATCGAGATATAGAGTACGATGATTATGAAAAAAAAAACAAAAAAAAGACGCAATACCTACATAAAAACAGAAGCGAGACATAGAGAAATAAATATTTGGAGAAAAAGGGGAAAAAAAAAAGAAAAAAACGACACTTCATTTCAAAAATTAACATTCGATTAAAAGGGACATAAAAAGACAAAAGAAATGAAGGTAAAAAAGAGAAAAAAGTAAAATAATTTGGAGGAATAAATAACGGAAAGTGTTAAGACATAAGGAGAAACTGTGAAGGAAATATAACCTACTGGCATATAAAGAGACATATCTATAAAAATTACATAAGAATATGGTACGATTTGCAAAGAGAAAGGAAAGAGATAAAGTGAGTTAGTGAGTTCGTGTTAGTTTTTATGATCAAATATAGAATAGTAGACTGCCTATCACAGTTTGAGGAACACATTTCTGTGGCTGTGCACTATCCATAACAATGTGGCAGACACAAAATGGCGGCGACTGACCCAGTTCGAAAATCAAGGATGTCATTTCCTGTTAGAGAGGCGGAGAATGGGCGCAGCAGCTGATAACGCCACATTGTAGGTAAAAATAGATCCCATTGATCCATCTTGACATTCATGACAGGCCTGACAGTGCCTTCCGTGAACTATTATTCCGTGTTGCTAGTGACAGAACACGACTGAAATACGTTTTAAAATATGCAGACTGATGTAGTCGAAGTTTACTTAGCGAAGGCTTATCATCATACTGTGATAAGTCTCCTTCTCTTATACTTTAAGTGAATTGCGACTAATATCATGATAAGAGGCGATGAAGAAATTAAACACGGAAAAATTAAAGGACGAAGTGAAAAGAAGAAAATTTGAAGCAAACTTTCAAGAGAAAGCCGCTATATCGAATCTACACCTAGAATAGTAATGAGTACTGGACTCATCTAAAAAACTGTACATAGACAACAACAGAAGAAACAGTAGGAAACAAATAAGGTGTGAGATTTAAGAAACCTTGGGCAACGAGGAAAATGTTAGAGAAGATGGAGGAAAGGAGAAAAAGGAAAAACACAAACACAGAAAAAGGTAAAAAAACTACAGGGAACTTAACAACGAACTAAGAAGAAAAACTGGTAAGGCGAAGGAACACTGGACGAAAGAGAAATACAAAGAAATACAGGAACTAGAGAGAAAAGTAAGATATGAATTAATGTACCGCGAAGTTAAATAATAATAATAATAATAATAATAATAATAATAATAATAATAACCATAATACTTTATTGCCAGAAAAAAGATACATATTGATTTTCTTTATACGCATATATATATATATTTGTTTCGACTTCACAAATAAGATCAGGAAATCCATGTGGTTGATAGAGGACGAAATCGGAAATGAAATAACAGGAAAAAAGGCATACTAAACAAAAGGACGAAATGTGTAGAAGAGTTATACGAGACAGGAAATCGTCCAGATGACTTAGCTATAGAAGATGAAGGAGGCGTATCAGAAGACGAAAAAGGAGTTTCTACTTTAAGAGAAGGAGTTGAACTAGTGCTTATTGAAATGAAGAATGCGAAAGCAACAGGAGTTGATGAAATTCCCATTGAATTAGTGAAATGCCTACGTAAAGAAAAGAAGTAAATTCTATCATTACAAATTTACTTATGGCTTTTAAGGAACCCTCAGGTTCATTGACGCCCTCACATAAGCCCGCCATTAGTTCCAATCTTGAGCAAGATTAATCCAGTCTCTACAATCGTATTCCACCTCCCTCAAATATATTTTAATATTGTCCTCCCATCTATGTCTCGGCCTCCCCACAGGTCTTTTTACCTCCTGCTTCCCAACTAACACTCTATATGCATTTCTGGATTCGCCCATACGTGCTAAATGCCCTGCCCAACTCAAACGTCCGGATTTAATGTTCCTAATTAAGATGGGTGAGGAATACAATGCGTGCAGTCCTGTGTGGTGTAACTTTTTTCATTCTCCTGTAACTTCATCCCTCTTAGCCTCAAATATTTTCCTAAGAACCTTATTCTCAAACACTCTTAACCTCTGTTCCTCTCTCAAAGTGAGAATCCAAGTTTCACAACCATAAAGAACAACCAGCAAAAACACTGTTTCATAAATTCTAACTTTCAGGTTCTTTGAGAGCACACTGGATGATAAACGCTTCTCAACCGAATAATAACACGCATTTCCCATTTCTATTCTGCGTTTTATTTTCTCCCGAGTGCCATCTATATTTGTCACTGTTGCTCCTAGGTATTTGAATTTTTCCACCTCTTCAAAGCATAAATTTCCAATGATTATATTTCCATTTCGTACAATATTCTGATCATGAGACATAATCATTTACTTTGTCTTTTCGGAATTTACTTCCAAACTTATCTCTTTACTTGCTTCGAGTAAAATTCCTAATACTTTGTGGATTTTCTCCTAACATATTCACATCATCCGCATAGACAAGCAGCTGAAGTAACCCGTTCAATTTCAAACCCTCTCTGTTATCCTAGACTTTCCTAATGGAAAACTCTGGACTTCTAGAGCAAAATAAAAAAGGAAAGGTGATAGTGCATCTCCTTGCTTTAACCCGCTGTGAATTAGGAAAGCATCCGACAGAAACTGACCTAGACGGTCTCTTCTGTGCGTTTTACTGAGACACATTTTAATTAATCGAAGTAATTTCTTGGGAATGCCAAATTCAATATGAATACCTTAAAAAACATCTCTCTTAATAGAATCATATGTCTTTTTGATATCTATGAATAACTGATGTACTGTGCCCTTATACTCCCATTTTTTCTCTAATATTCGTCAAATACAAAAAATCTGATGAATAGTCGATCTATTACGCCTAAAACCACACTGATGATCATCTATGATTTCATCTACATATGTGTTAATCTTCTCAAAAGAATATTGGACAAAATTTTGTACGACGTCAACAAAAGTGATATTCCTCGAAAGTTACTACAATTAGTCTAGTCCAGTGGCGAGTATTCCATAGAAGCAAGGTAAGCAGTGCATAGCCCGCATTTATGAGAATGAAAATGATGAGATTAACGTATTATTTTGTACAGAATATCCAATGATATTGATATATAATATAAAAGAAGTACCGGTAATTTTTGCTATCCAGTTTGCAGGTAGTGTCCCCCATTGGGTCAATGTCCATGCCATATCTTAGTAAGGTATTCCTTAGTACTATCATCATCATCATCATCATCATCCAGCACTGGGCGTCTCGCCGAAAAATCCCTACCGCAGCCGAGTCTTATCCACTCCGCTCCCCCTAATAAGCTTCCATGTTGTTTCATTGGCTGGAAGCGGGGAGCAAAGCTTTGAACTGATTTTCTTTCGCGCGCAAAGAAAGCCTTGTTGTAGACTTCGGACAATGAAGAATATGATTTCGAAACTAGTCAGCCAGGTAATTTTTTAACGTGAACACAGTAAAAAGGTACAAAGTTAATCAGTGATTATATATAAGTATTAAAAGTATGCATAGAACAATGAAGAAAAAGAATGATTTATCCCTTTGCAGTTTTGAAATAAAATGCACGGTTTTGTTGCAAATTAAAGAAACAGATTCACAATTTTATTATCATTAATTCCATTGATTAGGAAGTCCGTCAATTGGAATTAAATATGATATGAAAATCGATAAAGAAAAAACTACAATTATGACCTTCTACGGAAAAGATCCTGAACCTAGCAAAATATGTTTAGATTCAAAAATATTAAGAAGAGTAAATTATTTTACATATCTCGGATACACATTATCTTTTTTCGATGAAGTAAACATTTCACAGAAAATTTCTAAATAGACCAAAATAATGGGAATAATTAACAACATTATGAAACCTTCCCTAGTACAAAGGCTACTAGAATTCGCCAGTACAAGACCTTGGCGAGACCTGTACTCTGTTACGGCAGTGAGGCATGAACATTGAGGAAGAAAGCAGAATAACGGCCAAAGAAATGAAATTTATGAGATATACAGCGGGATATACGAAATGGAATCACAAACGCAATTAAGATGTAATAGAAGAATTACAACTAGAACCTGTAATTAATCACGTAAAACATTATCATCTGCATCGCATGCGTAGAGATAGAATTCCAAAAGTCATGCTCCACTATCGTCCAAACGGAAAGAGATCTCTCGGTCGTCCAAAGAAGCGCTGGATTGAAAATTCAACTGTGAGATCGTAACGGGCCATATGGCCTAATACTTGAAGGGGAGAAGAAGAAGAAGAAGAAGAAGAAGAAGAAGAAGAAGAAGAAGGAAGTCCGTCAGACCTCCCGCAGTAAACGAAACGGTACGCTGCTATTTAGACCGAGTGCGTGTGTGTAATCGTAGACGAGCCGCCGGTGCACTGTTGCCAAACTATGCAGAATTTCAGCATATTTTCTAGTTAACCAGGCACTGCATTACAAAACGCATAATACGCGTTTATCTAATTTACTTCAATCTACACAATCATATCATTTCCAGCCTGTATTTTTGTTGAGTTCAATGGTACTATTCCATGCTACAATTTATTATGTGCAATTAAAATAAACCCGCATAATGAGTGAATATAAAATTTATATTAGAGTTACACTAATGCTAATTAACTTCGTGAATGGGAATATGTTGGTAATTTCAGACATAGAAAACACACATACGGCGTGTAGCCAATACGAGGCCAGCCAGAAAGACTTGCGAAAAACTTCGAGTAATACGCTGAATAGCTATATTCTGTACTAAAAAACCTAGGCCTACGGTTACTTAATCTTTCAAAATTTGACACATGTACCTACACGCCATCCGTTATCTCGTCAAACCAACTTGCTTGTGAAGGGAAAATGAGAGTGGACTGGGAAGTTTCTCTCTCTAGCTACGCTTCCACTTGCACCTAACTAGCAAACTATCTTCCACCATTCGGTCCTTACTATGAGCTACGGCGCACGCATCAATTTCATTTCATGAGATAACTAGTACATGTAGGTTTTACTTTAACCTATTCCACGAGTCATATCTTTACCTTAATATTACTTAGGGCTTAGGCGCTATAATATAACGAATAGTGTGAAGAAAAGTACGTATTTCACAAACATGAGAAAGCGAATAAAGGTAACTAAGAAGAAGAAGAAAAGAAATGAGAAAAGAATAGAGTCGTGAAGAATGGTGATCATCAGAGCTAGTTGGTAGCGAAACTGTTAAGCTGAGCTTTGACCATATATGTACCGAATGAAAAGTAGTAGGGCAGGTCTCAATGTCAGTGGCTCAGAGCTACAAACACGTAGGGGAGAGGGAGGCAGATTGGTTCAAATTTTAAATTTCATTCTTTTTCTGTAATTTGGATAGCATTTTATGAAATCCTCAAATATAGTCTTTCTACATGGTTCTTTGGCTATGTGGAGAGATATTTAAATTTAGATTTATTAAATTTGAAATTTTTTATTATTTTGAAATGTGCAGATTGAGTCAACTTACCCCGCCCTGGAGGCAGGTTAACACATGGTATGGGATAAAGTGGCTTCATGTTAAATAAGAGCAAACTGCAAATAAGATTAGATTCTTTAAAATTTGGAATTTGTTTCTTTACACAGGCAAACGATTTAATATGATGAACACACATAAATACTCAGATAACCACTCAGATAAAACAACTGAATTCTAGAAAAACAAGATAGAAAAAATAATTTTGAACTTGTAAATTACTATATATCATATTGTCTTATTAAAAAGTATCTGAGGAGGAGTTTATGCAAACAAACTTTCTGTTTCCATCTGTAAAATTTTATGTGCCATAATTTACACTCCAGGCACTGTCACCTGGTGCACATTCTGAGTAAGATTTAACACAATACAGGCAATATGTCTCTCTGTCTTCTTCGTTACTTTCCCGTCTTAAATTATTCTTTGTCTTTCGACAGGTCTTAAGATTTCTTATCTCACTACTAAAATCTCCTCTTGTATTTAATTGAACAAATTCATTATTCTTTTTCGATTTTTTCTCCTCTAATACTTTTTTTAACTGGAGAGTCAGTAAGTATCGCAGTAGACCATTTTCCCCTTATGTCCTCAACCGTAGATTACTTACAATACTGAGTGAGAGTCTGGTATGGAATATTAAAATCTTTGGCCACACTTCTGATTTTCAACTTCACAGCACTGACAGCTCGTAGCATCATATCACGAGAAGTAGTTGATCTGTCAGTTTTTTGTAACTCCTCATTTTCTCATTCACTGCGATGAACATATATTTTTAACATTTACAATCAATTAAATTGAAGTTATATAATAGCAAATTGTATGAATAAGTAAATTATGTATTGCATAATTTATGTAGTCATTTAAAGTAATACAGTGGGATAGATTAAACATCGTGCCAATTTGGCCCCTAACTGTGCCAACTTGCCTCTGGTCTAGATATTTAATTTTTTTTAGAAATTACGAATTAGAATGAATAATCGAAATGAAATTAACACGAAACAGAGCCAATTAAGTTCACTCTCCAACAATGTATTTAAAGTTCACATAATATTATACAAGTACCCTGTAAAAAAATAATCACGAGACGGTGAAAATTTACTTATCTTGCTGCAAAAACAACTTTATAGCTTCCTTTTTCACCGCTTGCCACAAAGGTCTGACCTTCCGAGGAGCGTGCCTTATAAAGCAGGGATCATATTGCCTGCGTGATGCTGCAATCCGTCGTTTAACTACCGAAATAAAACTGATGTGCCAACGTGCTTCTAGCCAACCTGCCTCCATCTCCCCTACAGCAGGGTGGTAACCAAACTACTGCTCCAATTGTCCACGCCCTTAGAACAAGTACACAATAAACGAATAACATGAAAACAATAATTTGTAACTTCGTAACTCCCAATCTAAAATAATTTACACATACGAATTAAAAAATAACATACAAATTAGGTCTATGCCATTATGATTCTAGGCTCATTATAACAAATAACTATGAACACTATCATTTTATCAAAAGAAATACCATTCTTTGATGTTCAGAAAAAGAAAACAATATTTGTACTCTGAAAATATTCGTTTTCGTCGCAAGACATTATTATTATTATTATTATTATTATTATTATTATTATTATTATTATTATTATCATTATTATTATTATTATTATTACTATTATTTTATCTCCAATTGGGCTGTAGCCCTATTTTACATATGTATGCTAAGGCTATAATGTTACACAAAAAAAAAGATAAGCATAAAGACAAATGGAAAAGAAACATAAATTAGCTTACACAATGAAAATAAAACATAAACAATCCGTAATTTAGATATTGCAATTGCAAAGCGAAAATCAGGCATCAATTTCAGACATTGAAAAAAGCAGTAACAACACACATATGTGTAATAGTGTATCTCGTATGTGGCACATAATTTTAAACTCGTGAATGTTTTCGAGAAATTTTTTTCATTTTTATTTTAATGACAGCTAGGAAGTTCTTATCGTAATTCTGATATTGAATGAACTTCAACTGTAACGCAACAGAAGGCATAATAGCACAGCAGCAAGAGATGTTAACAGATCAGCAAAATGGACAAGACGTATTGACGGCTGGTAAATAAACTTGTCTTTCAACCAACATTTAACGAAGAATAACCCAAGAAAAAATAAATGTGTTACACGGTCCTGTTTGCATAATTATTTTATGCTCGACCATGCCGAAATGTAGTAATTATACACCTGGTAGTAGCCCTTTAATGCACCTCATTAAAGTACACCTATTCATTATAGTTCAGTTGTTCAGCCAATGAGAAATCACCATTGTACCGTTATAAAACCGCAAGTATCGATTATTCTCGGATATGCAATCGAAAGACAAATAGCGAAACGTCACGGAGGCTGGAAATCCAATACAATCGCAGAAGGTTATGTTCTGTTACTATAATAATTAGCGCTAATTGTAAATAATATTCAAACAAATTCAATTTGTCATCCCGTTTTTCAATTCTAAATCAATTTCCAGGTTATATCAATATTAATGTTCATGTTATTCTCTAGATTATATCAAGGTCAATGACATTCGTCCCTCGGAAAAAATCAATACTTTCGCGTCTGCGCACATCTCACAATTTAGAAGGTCAGTTCCGCTCTTCACTTGGATAACCATAACATGAATACTTATGAATAATTTCAAGTTAGAAATATGGTCGAGCATAAAAAGTCATATGAAACTTGCCTATAATGTTAATTAAGACGCTCGTATGAAAATTATGAAACTCGCTTGCGCTCGTTTCATAAACAAACATACTCGCGTCTTAATTACTACCATTATACGCTCGTTGCATAATGTACTATAATAACAGGCGAGTTTACTTTTATGAAATCATGCATAATATTAACATTATATAAATAAAATAATAACAGAATGGTTTACTTTGCTGAAAACCTAAACTATTAATATAAATTAACAATATTCTTCGAACTATTCGTGATTGTACACAGCTCCATAGAATGATACTATGCGTTGTTTATGTGAACTGCATATTATCTGTAGCCAGCGGAAGCAGGTCGAGGCGCGGATGACGTCTATACTCCTCGCTGTACTCAACTTAAATCTATTGTTATGGTATGAATTTCCTACCTATTGTGGTCATTAAAAATTATAATGGTAGGAATTCATTTAATGTATCGAAATGGTACGGAGCCTAGCACAATAGGTCTATAAAAAAGTACGATTTATTTAACGACGCTCGCAACAGCCGAGGTTATATCAGCGTCGCCGGTGTGCTGCAATTTTGTCCCGCAGATGTTCTCTTACATGCCACTAAATCTAGTGACACGAGCCTGTCGCAATTAAGCGTACTTAAATGACATCGACCTGGGCCGGGATCGAACCTGCAACCTCGGGCATAGAAGGCCAGCACTATACTAACTGCTCCACTCAGGGCGACAGCCCTATGATAATAACTAAGTTATTGTTCAATAAACTTGAACTATATCAATTTGTACATTTTAAAATGTATTTCAGTCCTGTTCTGTCACTAGAAATACCGAATTATAGTTCACGAAACGCACTATCATGGCTGTCATGTATGTCAAGAGGAATCTATTTTTATGTACAATGTCGCTTTATCAGCTTCTGCGCCCATTCTCTGCCTCGCGAACAGAAAATGACATCCTTGATTTTCGAACTGGGTCACTCGCCACCATTTTATGTCTGCCACATTGTTATGGATACTGCATAGCCACAGAATTGCCTTCCTCAGTCTGTGACACTAGTCTATATTTGAACCATAAACATTTAACAGAGATTCACACACTCCCTCACTTTACCTCCTTTCTCTTTCTTTGCTATTCAGCAAAATACTCTTGTATAATACATCATTTTTTTTATTCCTTCAGCTTATTTTTATTTCTTTGCTCCTTTCCTTAGTTCCTCTTTTACATTTCATATTTCTTTGCTTTTTGCCTACTGCAGTAGGTATCGCTTTTACATTATTTTCTTCCTTTCTTCCTTTCTTCCTTTCTTCCTTCCTTTCTTCCTTTCTTCCTTTCTTCCTTCCTTTCTTCCTTCCTTTCTTCCTTTCTTCCTTCCTTTCTTCCTTTCTTCCTTCCTTCCTTTCTTCCTTCCTTCCTTCCTTCCTTTCTTCCTTCCTTTCTTCCTTCCTTTGTTCCTTCCTTTCTTCCTTCCTTTCTTCCTTCCTTTCTTCCTTCCTTCCTTCCTTCCTTCCTTCCTTCCTTTCTTCCTTCCTTCCTTTCTTCCTTCCTTTCTTCCTTCCTTTCTTCCTTCCTTCCTTCCTTTCTTCCTTCCTTCCTTCCTTCCTTTCTTCCTTTCTTCCTTCCTTTCTTCCTTCCTTTCTTCCTTCCTTTCTTCCTTCCTTCCTTCCTTCCTTTCTTCCTTCCTTTCTTCCTTCCTTTCTTCCTTCCTTCCTTCCTTTCTTCCTTCCTTCCTTTCTTCCTTCCTTCCTTCCTTTCTTCCTTTCTTCCTTCCTTCCTTCCTTCCTTCCTTTCTTTCTTTCTTTCTTTCTTTCTTTCTTTCTTTCTTTCTTTCTTTCTTTCTTTCTTTCTTTCTTTCTTTCTTTCTTCCTTTCTTCCTTTCTTCCTTTCTTCCTTTCTTCCTTTCTTCCTTCCTTCCTTCCTTCCTTTCTTTCTTTCTTTCTTTCTTTCTTTCTTTCTTTCTTTCTTTCTTTCTTTCTTTCTTTCTTTCTTTCTTTCTTTCTTCCTTTCTTTCTTTCTTTCTTTCTTTCTTTCTTTCTATAATTTTCCTTCTTTCTTCCTACAAATTTCTATTCCTCAATTCTTGCTCCATTGTTGTTTTTTCTTCTGTAATTTTCTGACTCAGCTTACTCTTATTTCTCTTTGCTCTCTTCCAAATTTACCTCCTATTTTTCCGCTTTTCATTCTTCCCTTTCTTCGTTTCTGGAAACCATTTAATTATACCTGTTATTGTTACTATTGCTCCAATAGCTCCCTTTCTCACCTACATTTCCTTTTTTTCTTCTTTCAATTTTCCTCCCCTTTCATTTTCCGCTTCCACTTCTTGATTTATTACGTATCTCTGTATTTGCTTCATCTATAATTAGTAGACAGCGGGAAAAAAAAAGTCATTGGGATGTGAAGGTAACTACAACGCTACTAGTTTGTCTCGTCAGAGGGTTGTTGTTTCCGTAAGCACAGTAGGCATACTACTGTTCTCCAACCAGGAGATCAACCGTGAAAGGGATGTGCTTACTATTGTGTCATCTATTGGAGCGAAGTAGATAGATAATATTACCGTTATAACGTCAGTTTAAAAACCATACGCTCTCCTGCATATGTTATTTCGTTTATGGAGAGATTAAAGGACCACGAGATTAACAGTGATCTAATTTTGTAACTAGGGTAGTATGAATATGTGTGTATCAATGTTATGGTTTGTGCTGTGAGAGCTAGCCAATAAGATACGAGTACCCAGGTGTGACCTTATGACATCAACATTCATTCACAGCATTACCCCGCTGCGTCTCATTCCGCAAAGACTTTCTCGTGGTTGGAGTACAGTAGAGGCGCGTGCAGGTAGGAGTATAGGCCGGGGGAAAAGTGAATTGACACAACATGGAATAATATCAGAATATTGGTTTACGTTGATATAACTATTGTAATGGCATATTGTCATAGCTAGACTACTTATGAGAAACAAATGAACAGCTTTACAAAAGCCGTCAGCTTTACAAGAAAAATAAATAAAATAATCGCATCGTATACGTTAGGGGGTGAAAACATTCCGGAAGTTAACAAATGTAAATACCTAGGAATAATATTTAGCAGCGATCTCGGCTGAGGGAAACACGTTACTGACACAGCGGGAAAAGCATGGAGAGCGTCACACTTTGTGATGAGGGTACTAAGAAAAGGCTATGATAAATCCAAAGAGATTGCATATGAATCTCTAGTTCATCCAGTAATGGAATATGGTGCTGCATGTTGGGATCCTTACAGATTAGAACATGTTAAGACACTGGAAAAGATTCAAAAACGACTCTCAAGCGTTGTCGTAATAATTCACCATTAAAATGGGACACACTCACGGACAGGAGAACGCGAATTCAATTAGCCTATGCGCAGTGTTCAAAACATACAGAGGTGAGCCTGCCTGGAGAGAAATAAAAAATAGTTGCAGCCGCCAAATTACTCTTCCAGGAACGACCACTCATATAAATAGAGGGGAAAGAAGACAGAGGACGGCCACTGGAAAGTTTTCTTTTCTCCATCGTACTATCAGGGACTGGAATGCTTTACCTGCAGACTTACTAAAGGCTTTACCAATAACCAAAAATGTATTTAAAAATAGACTTAAGGACTTTACTAATAGACGGTAGTATATTATACACACTATTTAAAGGATGTAATTTGTTATTGAAGTGTTGTATCAGTGAAGAAATGTGTTGTGTCAATGAAGTGTGTTGTGTAATTGAAGTGTGTTTCTGTCAAAGTATTTAATCAGTGAAATGTTTTTTGAATTGTTAGTGAAATCAGGATAGAATCAGTGAAATGTATCGTATTTCCAGTGCAGTGAGTGAGTTGTTAGCGTAATGAGTGTAGTGCCTGAAAGGTACTTGTGCAGGTATGAACATAACATACTCGTAGATTATAGTTCAAACTTAGGGTTAAAATACAAATTAGATTATGGCCTACTTTAAATGTTATTTTAAGTGATCGTGCTTCATTTAATTTACGATGCTCCCTGTTATTATGATGATGATGAGTATTATTATTATTATTATTATTACTATTATTATTATTATTATTATTATTATTATTATTATTATTATTAATTGTATATTTTATTGTGTTTATTATTAATTGTCATTATTGAGTGTAATTAGTTAGCGACTGCCACCGAGTATATACCCATTTGCAGTGTGAATAAATACATACATACATGATAAAGTTGCAATATATGTATTACGTTAATTTATACATACAAACAAATGCACATATTTCTATCTGCCTCCATAGAGGGAGATAGTCATGTCATCCCACGTCCTGGGCCGGATTCACATTACAATGCACAAATGTAATTTCGAAAGTTGCCGAATGTGAAGTTTTTCCGAATTCCTAGATATTGTTTGTATTGTGAAAAACTTATTTCAAAATCACATGATGTGATTGGGGCATATTTAAAATATGACACGTCAGTAGCGTTGATTCTTTGTTCATTTAGCTGTTATAATTGTTCGTTATCGACCAAAGCACATCTGATGGAACACACTGCAGAGGTGTTCGCGTGGTGCTCTCTGCGGACGGTACCCTGTTGTACTTACTTGGGATGCATGCCATAGTCTATGCGTACAATACTTGTAAACCGTAAACATGACTGTTATTTGACTTTTTTCCTCTGTCTCATAATTAGTTTACGCTATTTCTTTTTCTTCTTTCTTTTTTCCTTCTCTGTCAAAGTTATTACTTTATATTGCTACAGAAACTTAAAAAATATGTAACGCATTGTTATTTTCCTGAAGATAGTTAATTTTGGTTTAGACCTCTTCTCCTGATTCTTCAAAGCTTTACGATTATTTGACAGCATATTGAATACAGTAAATTAATAGTTAACTCGCTTTTTTAATAACAGTTGAGACTAGCAAAGAGTAGATTGAAATCTGATTTACGTCTTGTATTAAAATTATGAATGTTTAAATTAATTATTACTAAATTTGTCTTGATTTTTAAGAAAAGAAAAATCAGGAAAAGAATTTACTCCCAAATTATAAACAATATTTATAAACTTTGAAAATTCTCTCTACATGATGTCCATTTATGCAAGCCTTTCATTATTTTGAAGCTCTCTTTAAAAAAAATGTTCTTATTTTCAAAATGATTTGTTCCGGAATATTAATCCATATGTCATTATAGAATTAAAGTAGACCTATACAAAGTATGTCACTTTAAGCTTTTTTATATCGTCAGTTGAAGATTGCAACTGTTATGCCCCAGGGTTTAAGAATGTCCTGTAGCATGATTTCCATTTGGGAATTACTTTCCAGACAATCCAGGAAAAGTTTCATGAAAGGTGAATGCATCATATTTGTATTAAGCAGGAAACGCAAAGCAGTCCCAGCTTGCGAAGTATGTGCTTAACCAGCAATTCTTTCCTGAGCACCAAGAGAGCAGCGAAGTGCTGACTCGATAAAAGCTCTGTCGCGCGTGCTTTCGATCACCAACTGCGATAAAGGTATTCTTGCGCCACGAATCGCAGCTGGACTAATCACATTGGTCCAGTGAAATTAATCATGCATTTTAATTGGTTAATTTAAAACATGCATTATTCGAACTCTTTTCTTACGCGTAGTCCCAACAAAGCGACTTATTACTGTATTGCACAAAATCGATTTAATTGTAATAGATAATTGATTAAGATGGCATCTTAAAGTACGTATAAACGAAAAAGTTCCTAAACTGCTGGGTAGCGTGGGCGACGTCACGGCCGGGAAGCCGGTGAGAGAACATAAAAAGCGTTTTGACGGAAGGACGAGGGGACAGTCATAGTGAAGAAAAAGGCTGAAGGAAGGAAACAAATCGTGATGAAGTCAGTTCCGTCTAGGGATATTTCATGTAAGTAAACCATCATGTTTGTTTGTAAATTTAATAAATCAAATACAGTTTTGTTCATAATTAATTCAATCTAGAATCTGAATTGACAAACCAAGTAGTTTTCCTACAATATCCTGAGAGAACCAGTTCATTCAGTACAATCGTTCCTTCTTTTTCCGCTATACAAAAATGGTGGAGTCAGAAATCCTGATAAGTTTGAGTATGGTATTTAGTGGGAGTCGAACGCAATAGCCAGTAAATCATCCGACCTAAGTAGTCGCGCACAACACAACGTTTCGAAGATTCATTCTATCTTTATTTCCAGGTAAAGAATGGAATGACCAGGGTATCATACTCTTTCAGGTAGTTATAAGGAAATCTGTTTCACTGACTCAATTAATTATACCTCTTCTAAACAATGCTCCACTGTTACTCTTTCTTTGTAATAAACAATTTCGGTTACCGGAAAAGGCTGTCCCGGATACTCCAGCAAAGAAGCACAAATTTTATACATTGCACCCTATTATTAGAAGTTTTCTCCATCCGTTATATTATCTGAATCCAATCACAAGTCAATGACTGAGCGTTCATTTCCTATTTTGCGAAGAATCAAGACCTATCTACTACAAGGTATGTAATGGTATCAACAATATTTTTACCGACTCTTCTGAACATATGTAAAATTATTACGTGAGACAAGAGGAAGTCAGTGATATGTTCAAAAGGAAACATTTACGGAAACTTCTAATGTAAATAAAACATCATTAGTGAGTTACGTTTAACTGACAATGTAAAATGTAAACAGATCCCAATTAATTTTAACGTGTATGAATGGTGTTACTAATGATAACATAGGTATCAGTTTAACAGAATTATAGTATAAAACAAAAATATTAATTAATGATATAAAACTGTGTACTTTTAATATGACACAAATCCAGAAATCAATGTTTTTCAGCTTAAAAAAATTCGATTAATTTTTTTATTGCAACGCAATTTACAAGTATAGGCCTGTTTATAATTTGGACGTATACCTATATAGGTCACTGAAACTCGTACTGAAGAGTATAAATTACGAGAATCGTAGATTGTTATAGCCATGGTAAACTTTAGTTTACAGTGACATTCATATATTCAATCAGCAATATAAAATAAATGCCCGCCTCAAACAGAATCCTGCATCCGTTCCTGGGTGAGAATGATGTTATTGGTGATCGACGTAATAACCATTATCAAGATTGTTATGATGATTATGTGACAATGATGATGATAGCGACGACTTCGACAATGATGATAATGATGGTTTAAACTCCTGATGATGGTCACGATAATAATGACTGTCAAGATTGTGAACATGATGATGATGATGATAGCAAACTGAAAAATCATATACTAACGAGACTTTTTCATGCAATGTTCAACGAAATTATACTCCCAGACTTCTAGTTTCAATCATAGTACAACATAGTCTGTGCAATTTATTTCTTCTAAATGAGGTCGATACATGCAGCTAGCGTTAGTTAAAAATCTAATTTAGCCCAGCTTATTAGATTTCTTACGAGTTACGGCATGCTTCCCACCGCAGTTGCAATTAGTGTTCATCTGTAGTTTTAATTGGTAGGAAATTACTTTCTTTTAATGAGGAAATATGAAACTCATATAGGCCTATTTCAATAATAAAGGCACATAATATACTCGATCATTTTCAGATTCATTGTTGAGTCATTAGTGTCTATGTGCAATATAAGCCTTGTTAAAGATTGTTATTTACGAAATCAATCAACCTATATATCATGTTGTAAAATTTGTAAAATTCCAGGAGATGCGAAGAAGGTTTTAAATTATCAGCAACCGTGTATTAATATGTAATTAAGCCTGTGTTCAGGAATTAAACGTTCAAAATAATCTTACCTCTTATATAAATAAATATGAGGAGACAAAATGGAAGGCAGAAAATAGGAAAGATTGGAGAAAGCTGGTTTTGCAGTGAAAGACCTGCCCTTGTGCAGAACACTAAATGAAACGAAATGAAATAAAAATATCACAGAAATATAGTACATATATGAAATCTCTGAGAAATTCTAAGTTAGCGAATAATATGAGCTAGGCTACATTGAAAAGTCTAATAATAAAGATAAAGCTGCATGGAATATTATAAAGGTTGAAATAAAAAGCTCAACTCACAAAATTCCTACAACTGTATCCCCACCGAACTAGCTAAGTCGGCTAAGGCGCTAGCCTGCCGAACAGAAGTTGCGCTCAGATGCTGGTTCCATCCCCGCTTAGACTGATTACCTCGTTTGGGTTTTTCCGAGGTTTTCTCCAATCATAAGGTGAATGTCAGGTAATGTGCCGAATCCTCGGTCTCATTTCAACAAACACCGTCTCGCTGTCATCAATACCATCGACGTTAAATAGAATGTTTTATTTTCGCTGACAGAGTTAAGGCCATAAGGCCTTCTCTTCCACTCAACCAACCAAGTAGTTCATACAGCGTTGTTAAATAACCAAGTAAAAAGATTTCCCTGTATACTTCATACAATTAATTTTAACGTTAAATGGTGGATACCACTAGCACAAAAAATCACATTCTTCAAACATGCACTCCATAGGCTAATATGACTACATTGGATTCAAATAGAAAAATAATATGATTGGAAATGTTTTGACAGGAAAAGCATTTAATGGTTTTTTCAGTGATGGAGATGAAGTGGGACTACAAAAAAGAAAGTTGACAACAGGTCGTAACCTACAAGTCTAACGACAAGTTGCTGTTGACTATCGTATGACTATAATGAGCCATCTAGATCAGGTATTTAAAATAAATGTCTGCAGAAACTACATAACTCCAAACTAATTTATTCGCTGAATTCAGCTCTGTAAGAACTGCTCTCAGCAGAAGATTTATTTCTTTTCAAGACCTGTGACAGTCTGTAGTACAGAGATAGAAGATTGGAAATGATATGCAAAAATTAAAGGAATGTTTGCCTAAATTTAAAATCGTTCTGTATCAATAGAATTTCAATTAAAGTATTTTCAAACTTCACACACTGCAACAGAAGTCTATAATATCCATATGTAATTTTCAGTGGCGTAAATTAAATTATGGTTTTGTACTCAGGATCCAGATTATACAAGAAACATATTACCCGACCATTCTGCTGGTGGAACGGCAGTCGCTTGTACTATACAGCTCGCCGCTGTTACGTCACCTACGTGCAGTACGATCGCTGTGTTATTCTAGTCCAGCGGTAACCAAACTGGGTATAGTGATTACATCGTGTAATCAAAGACATTCATAGTAGAAAAGGGAGTTTCCTGTACATTGCTCTCCGTCTCGCTCAGGTACTGATGGTAAGCAGTGTCGGTACCATGTCGCTCTACAAACCCTCTGTCTCTACGAGCAGGAACGGAAGATTTCGTACAGAATAGGAAGAGGAATTTATTCGCTGGTCTGTCGGAGAAAATGTAATATGTTGCTTTGCTCAACGGTTCAATTAGTAGTAGTATATAGAAGCGACATTACAGAGTAGTAGGCTGAATACACAGGCATAACAGGTATTAGCCTATTATTATTATTATTATTATTATTATTATTATTATTACTATTATTATTAATATTATTGTTTATCAGCAAGTGTTACCATAATAATTAGCTAGTGTTACCATACTAATTATGAATTATTCTTATATACGTGCCTCAATATAAAGAGCTACATCTTCCCTTGAATAATAAAATAATTACTACGCTATATCCCCATTTTAATTTCTTTTCTTAATCTTTTGATGACTATTATCAGTTATTTACAAGTTAGTGATTTAATAATAATAATAATAATAATAATAATAATAATAATAATAATAATAATAATAATAATAATAATAATGAGAAACTGATTGAATATTGCGTGCTAGTGTAGTAATGAAGTGATCTATTAAACTCCAAGAACTGAAATCAGCCTTCTATCATCGTCATGAAGAGAAAGATGACGTAAATAAATGCAAGGAAGCCAGCTATCTAGTGCCGAACGAAATAGCTCTTTCTCTTAAGCCTTCCAACGAAGGAGAGTTTATGAAAGCGTAATGATCAAGGTCGCTGAAATAATTTGTCCAATGAAACTTGTTAATTAATTTTGAAAAACTGCGCATTTCTCGAATATATATCCAGAAGAGAAGTCAGGAAATTTCTGATTGTGTTCATTGAGGAATATTTTTAAAAAGAAAGGAAGTTTATATATATATATATATATATATATATATATATATATATATATATATATATATATATATATATATATATATATATATATATTGGTTCTTGATGACAGTAGTGACATTACTGATACAGTAAAGCTTGTTATTTTTATTCATGGGGTTGATGAAGAAATTAATGTTAGTGCACGAACCACCATTGGTTGTTGTTTTCATGCCATGTACCTCACCCCCGTCTCCTTACTTCTTAGACTGTGCCTCGCGTGTAATCACTGCCGTTCGAGTTTGGTCACCGCTGTTCTAATCATAGACATCTTTCTCTCTCGCACAGATTAAAGTTCGCAGCGCCACTGTTTACGTTCCACATGCAAAGTGGTCACCTGGTAAATTTTAGTAAAGTTTCAACGCACCTAGGTTCGAATCCAGATGTTTCTGTTCTCTTAAGTTGTATGCTGGCGCCGTATTGACCATAGATCAATGAGTTTGGAGATTTAAGAATTTCTGAAATTTATTTATAATCCAAAGAGTGGTAAAAAAGATGCAGTCATTCAAGGCTGATGAATATGATTATGAAGATGATGATGATGATGATGATAATGATGTGGGAAAGGAATTGTTAGCCTTTTGTATGCAAATTATCAGAAGAGATTAACTCCATATTCTGCCATAGAAAGTAAGCACGGTCGAAATAAAGTATTAGTTCACCTTTTACATTAACCAAACGTCACTGGATAATCAAAACTTAGAGGAAGCACAACAAAACGCGAAATGTAAAAGTATTGAAATACAAATTTAAAAGGATTATATTAGTAACTGGAATAAAAATTATCTTAACAAAAAATATTGTAGTTCAGTAGAAAATATATAAAGCTGGACAAGGGAAACCCTCCTAAGAATACTGCTGAACCGCATATCTTTATTCGCTGTTTTGTTACAAAATGTGATACATGTTCAATTTCCAAGTGTCGGTGGGGATCGATAGACTCGAACTATGACATCTGATATGCTGAGGTTGAAAAGCTGTCTTCATCTTTCACTTTGTTGTACGATATTGCTGCGTATCTCCGTTGACTGGATCGGATAAGATTATAACCCTCCATCCGCTTTTCTCCTGCAGTTCCGATAGTGACGGGTACGTTGACGGAGGGAATGAAAGAACTTTGTATAAGACGTCACTAACTTGTAGCAATAATATCGGAAATCAACAACCGATCTAATGTAGCGTGCTTATCATAATTATTACAGACATTTCAGAAAACTAGACAATATTTTGCAGCCATTAGCAATACAGATCACCTTTATAAAATTTTAGACATAGCCCAGAAAATAGCTTGCCAAACTAAATGCACGATAATATCAGAGTTGGCTAAACTGAAATAATCTTAAATAATGGTTATGTTGGTAAAGTAAATATTTTATTTTGTTGCATACAATGTAAACCCAACGTTAAATACCGAGCAATAGAGTATACTATAATAATAATAATAATAATAATAATAATAATAATAATAATAATAATATTTATTAATACTATACACTTGAGCTACATTAGGCATTGCAGCCCGAAAGAGCAGAAGCTCGTGCTCGGGCGCAGTTCAGATCAGTTATACAAAATATATCACAAAATTACGAGAGTTCATTGAGCACAATCACATTAATAAATGGTAAAATACATACAGCATGTAATAACAGGGTCTATATACAAATAGAAAATACAGAAGTACATGAATATTAGAGTAACAATTTTAACTCAATTGGCTTAAACAATTAAATAATTAATCTGATTTGTTTCTTAAATCTATGTGTGTTAAGTGTACCGTATTAGTACCCCGTAAACATCCCCATTGACAAAATGTCATTTTTAACACTTGTAAGTAATTACACTGGTCAACAATGATTTTGTTAAATAAATAATTTCGAGTGTTTCTTATATATTTCCATCTGATGATTCCAAAAATGAAGTCAGAAATTTTCCATCACCCACCATTTTTTTTTTAATTTTGAAAATAAATTTGTTTCTGCTTATTAGCATTTCTGGTATGTAATATGATGGTTAGAAGGCGTATTTTACATTTATATTTCATTACATTGTATCAACAATTGACTTGTAACGTTTGGTATTGTTGCCTGTGAATTCACGAATAACAACAGTGACATTTCCCTCACAAAACTATGATTGTAAGGTAAATTTCCCAGGTGAATAGAAGCTTTCTTTAAAGAAAGAAATTAATCCTGTGCTCTCTTCCGTTGACAATTGAATTGTGATAGAAGTATTTAATACCGTACCTAATAGTGCATTATAAGGAGTAGTGTATAAGTGCATAAAGTATACGAAACATATCTTGAAAGTGTCTTATTGATAGAAACAACTTATGTTAAGTGTGTGGTGAACTCACTTTAAAATCGCAGAGGTCAAATTTTACTCCTCTAGTTAGAAGAGCTTATGACTTATTTTAACAACAAAATAGACCAGAACAAGACATGGGCCCCGGAAATCTGTTGTGCCAAATGTGGAACACTGTTAACTAGCTGGTTAAAAGGATTCCGTCATATGCCTTTTGCAGTCCCTATGATATGACGCGAACCTAAGGATCATTTGACAGACTGCCACTTCTGCTTGACAAATATATCTGGAATAAGTTCGAAGTCCAGACACTGTTAAATATCAATCTTTAGTTTCTGCAATTCGGCCGGTGCTTCATGGGCCAGGACTTCCCATACCAACTCCACTAGATGACATAACATTGACTGAAGTAATTCAAAGTGTTCCTGATGTTCAGAATGAATTACAGAATGATCCAGATTTTGTGGAAGATGATATTATAAATGAACCTCACTTTCTAACACAGGAGGATTTAAATGATTTGGTTCGGTATCTTGGTTTAAGTAAAAGCAAGGCATGATTGAAAGGCTGCAAGCTGCTGCAGGTAACACCAAAGTAAGTTGAATTTGAGCATTTGTTTTCTAAAGAGGAGGACCTAGTTTTCTGCAATGATGTTGAGAATTTGTTCGTGTCACTGGGTGGCGAGCATAAACCTGAGGATTGGCTTTTGTTCATAGACTCCTCGAAAACAAGTTTGAAAGGAGCGTTACTACATAATGGAAACAAATTTCCATCCAAAGCTTTAGCCCATGCAGTTGGTATGAAGGACAATTATGAGAATATGAAGCTTTTATTATCCACTAACAAGTGTGACAATTGGTCTTGGCAGATATATAGGGATTTGAAAGTAATAGCTATCTCACTTGGGTTACACCTTGGCTGTACTAAATTTTGCTGCTTCTTGTGCAAGTTGGATAGTAGAGATAAAAGTAATCATTATATAATAAAAGAGCTGGACAAAGAGAGAGTCACTTTAATCCAGGACAAGATAATGTTCTCCACCAACCACTTGTAAGTTCTGAAAAAATCTTATTGCCTTCAAACTAGGTTTGATTAAGAATTTTGGGAAAGCAATGGATCATGATGACAGTGCATTTCTCTTCCTGAAAAATAAGTTCCCAAGAATCAGTGAAGCTAAACTAAAAGAAGGAATATTTGTTGACCTCAAATAAGGGAACTGATGAAATATACGCAATTTGAAAACCAGTTAAATATGCAAGAAGCAGCTGCATGGTTATATTTCAAAAATGTTGTCACGAAGTTTTTAGGAAACTTCAGGTCTGAGAACTACATAGAACTTGTCAGTGAGATGATTGAGAACTACAAGATCACGGGATGTAATATGTCTTAAAAATACACTTTCTTCATCCCAACTCGATTTCTTTCCTGAAAACCGAGGGCTGTGAGCGACGAACACGGGGAGCGTTTCCACCAGGACATCATGAAAATGGAAAGGCGCTATCAGGGTAAATGGTGTCCAAATATGTTGGCAGACTATTGTTGCATACTGAAGAGAGATGCTCCTCAAGCAAAGTACAGCCGAAAATATGTTTCACATACATTTTAGGTCAATAAATGTAATTTCAGCTAAGATATCGTAATATTATAATGTATAGACACGAAAAATGTTTTTCATATGATTACTCTAAAACCCTGGGTGATGGAAAAGTTCTGTAAAAAGATTTGAAATCAGCACAAAATATTCACTTAGAATCACCCATTGTTTCCCTTTTAACAGACAAAAGTTTAAATTTTGTTGACCAATGTTATTATAACTAAGAAACTATAATTAATATAACTAATGTATTCAAGATGCTCATGAAATTTATTTTTATATACTTTCATTAATTCATCTCTCTTGTTTAATATACAGAAAATTTATTTTCTGAGATATTTATTTAATTTTATGTATATATATACCGGTGTAATATGAGGGGCAGTCAAATGAAAACGGGTCACCATATGTATATCTCACGGCGAGCAAGTTGGTACCACTGGCATCTGATGGCTGAATTGATATCTGTTGGCGACTCGCGAAAGCACATTTACAACCTCTGCTTACACACTCGTTGTTCGTTTATTGTGCTGGAAGTGAGGTTAGAGACACGTGTATTCGTCCAACGTCACTAACGGAAGCAGGTAAAGAAGAACAGTGAGATGTAGTGCGATTTTGGCTGCTGAAGGAGTAGGAGGATGAGAAATCCATCGTCGCATGTCTGCTGTTTACGGGGAACACAGCATGTCATGTTTGCGTGTACAGGATCGGCACAAAAGATTCCTAGAGGGACGCATGTCACTGCAAGACGATGCTCGTCCAGGACAGGCTGATCGTGCCATCACTCCTGCTGTTATTGCTGAGGTTGATGGTCTTATACGGGAAAGTCGACGGATCACTGTGGAAGAATTTCATCGTTTGGTGGGAATAAATCACAGTTCCGTACATGTCATTGCGGCACCTGCATTACCGAAAAATCTGTGCGCAATGGGTTCCACATCAGTGTTGACGGAGGAACAAAAGACAAACAGAATGGCTGCTTCATTGGGTCACTTGCAACGATATCTCAACGAAGAGTATGCATTTTTTTTCCGTATTGCCACTGGGGACAAATCGTGATGTCACCATTTTGAACCGGAGAGCAAATGGCAGAGCCAATAATGGAAACACATGGATTATCCACCACCGAAAAAGTTCAAAGCAATATACACAAGTTTCGACAATGTCATGTTGACATTGTTGTTCAATTCTAGGGGTCCTCTGCTTGTTGAATTTCTCGAGCATGGGGCCACAATCAATGCACAGCGTTATGAAGAAACTTTACAGAAACTGAGACGCGTCATTAAGTCAAAACGCCTCGGAATGCTATCGAACGGCGTTATCTTTCTTCATCATAATACCCGCCCACAAACTGTTAACTCCATGACGAATATGATTCAGAGATTTGGTTCGGAAACGCTTCAACACCCCTCCCCCTACAGCCCAGATCTCCCTCGACGTGATTTAAATACTTTTGGAGATTTGAAGAAAGACATTTGTGTACTTCGTTTTGCATAAGACGAAGACGTGTGTGACTGGGTAAAGAACTGGTTCGGTAGACAGCCCTCAAGCTTTTTCAAGAATACGATTGATCGTCTTGTCTAGCAGTGGGATAAATATATAAATAGTTTTGGAGATTACTTTTGAGGTAATAAATGTGGGTGCGGTCGTTGGGTTATAACTCGTCCTAGGGGCGTACAATAGACCTCAGGTCTCGGTGCATAGGAATGTTCCCCTCCCTGCCTCATAGAGAGAAAAAACTGTGAGTGCCAAAGTGTGGCACTTCATATTTTTTATCAACTGCATTGACCCACTTCTACGGTCAAGGAGAAAGCCCATTTTTCTGCAGTGCATATAAAAATGTATGTTTACTTTGAGATGTTATTACACTGGCTAAGAGTGATTACACAGAGAAAAAATTTTGATGTGGTGGTTTTTTACATCTGACATCACTTAAGTCTCTCGCCAATCTGTCTCATATTCAAGATGGTATAAAAATGACACTAAGTGAGGGAAATGAAGAAAAAGATAGATTGTTGATGGAAATAAATCATGAAAGCCGAAAAATGTAGGAGAATCTCAAGAAATATTGTCTTTTAACATTGTTTATGAAAACAGTCAACGACATCGAGATAGAAATCACTTCTATCACCGTAACAATTGGAAGTAAAACGATTGTTGTCAAAGAGTATAATTTTTATACATTTATAATTACAATTCAATTATAAATTCTTTCAAAAAAAATTCTCATGGAATTTCAACTTCAGAGATATCTTATTATTATTATTATTATTATTATTATTATTATTATTATTATTATTATTATTATTATTATTATTGGGTTATTTTACGACGCTGTATCATCATCTAGGTTATTTAGCGTCTGAATGAAATGAAGGTGATAATGCCGGTGAAATGAGTCCGGGGTCCAGCACCGAAAGTTACCCAGCATTTGCTCGTATTGGGTTGAGGGAAAACCCCGGAAAAAACCTCAACCAGGTAATTTGCCCCGACCGGGATTCAAACCCGGGCCACCTGGTTTCGCGGCCAGACGCGCTGACCGTTACTCCACAAGTGTGGACGAGATATCTTTGTGATCAAGTATTAATTAGTAAGAATACAAAATATAACGTATGTTCTTGTGTGATGTTAGATTTCTTTACATTCTTATAACTACACAGCTTTCGGGAACAGCGTTTTGATTGGTAACCATACAAAATGTTCTAAGGATCTACATTTACTTTTGCGAAGGTAACGTTATGAACATAAAGTAGCAAAACAAATCCATGGAACAATGTAATTGGCTATTAGTGAACAGAGAGAGGTTTCCGATATAGAAAAACCGAGGAAGTCTAGAAGAGCCATTGTATTGAACTACGGGATTTTATCTTATAAATATTTTTAATATCATAACTGAAATAGGAGATATTCTCCATATAATAATAAGACCTTTAATATTTGCATTCTGCATGACCAAGGTTATTTTTCCATATAAACTTCTACACAGAACTAATTGGAAGACTATGCGAGACTACAAAAACAACTGCTGTGTATCTAGAGTACTGGGAGGTCTAAATATAATCATGCGTTCCATTAGATTCGCGGATTCATACTCAGCAGTTTTTTTTAGGATGATATAAATAAAAAAAAAATGTTGTGCATAATTATATTTTTAAATTGTGGCAGCCGTTTCATGGTTCCTGTATTTTTCATCTTTTGAAATCATTCATTCATTCATTCCATTTAGTGTTCTGCCGAATGACAGGCCTTTTACTGCAAACCCAGCATTATCCAATCTTTCCTACTTTCTGCCTTCCTCTTAGTCTGCTCATATGATCCATATATCTTAATGTCGTCTATCATCTGATAACTTTTTCTACCTCGAATTCATTTCCCGTTCACCATTCCTTCCAGTGCATCCTTCAGTAGACAGTTTCTTCTCAGCCAGTAACCCAACCAATTCCTTTTCCTCTTCCTGATCAGTTTCAGTATCATTTTTTCTTCATCCACTCTTCCCAACAGAGCTTCATTTCTTATTCTGTCTGTCCAATTCACACGTTTCATTCTTATCCATATCCACATTTTAAATGCTTCTATTGGCTTCTCTTCAATTCGTCGTAATATCCATGTTTCTATCCCATACAATGCTACACTCCACATAAAGCACTTCACTAGTCTCTTCCTTAGTTCTTTCTCCATAGGTCCGCAGAAGATGCTCCTTTTTCTATTAAAAGCTTGTTTGGCCATTACTACCCTCCTTTTGACTTGCTGGCAGTAGCTCATGTTATTGCTTATAGTACCCTCCAAGTATTTGAAACTGTCCACATGCTCCACTGCCTCATTTAGAATTCGCAACTTTACCTTCCTTATCTTTCTTCCTGTGACCATGGTTCCTATCTTATTAGCATTTATCTTCATCACCTATTACTCACAGCTGTCATTTAGCTCCTGTAGCATATCCCTTAGTATCACCTCCTCTTCTGCTAACAACGCCATATCATCAGCAAATCTTATGTACTTTATTCTTCTTCTCCTTGTATCACTTCCTCCATGGTCTCAAAACAGTCCTACATTAAACCCTCCAAGTAGATGTTAAATAGGTCAATAGGCCTAATACCTGTGGTTAATGATAATTAAACAATTATGCGACCTTTTCCGTGTCGCTCAAATTTCGCAAAATTTCATCCAAACCTCGCCCAAATGGCAATAGTTGCAATTCTTTAAAAATAGGGCGCAAAATCCTGTTCGTGTAGCCCAAAACAGCGAAATATCGCCCACTCTGGCAACCCCGTGCCATTCATAAAAATAGCATACTGCACAATATGCATGGGCGCATCCAACGCGAAGGGTGATCAGGTAGCGAAGTGGGTCTCAGAAGGTACTGGTATCCTACAAGGAAAACTCTGCTCTAACTCCAAGCGGCGCGCATGCTATACCCCTCTTACCCCCCCCCCTGCAGTAGGCGTGAGAGCATGCTGGGAACGGAAGCATACGTCATCTGCGAGAGACAAGTCACGCCCGCTGGTTTCTGGGCACTGAGTTTTCCTTGTTGGATGCCTATAGACTACCGCCGACCGGTTGACATGCCGTAGGTCGGTTAACTAAACCTATAATAATTCTGTTATGTACCACACGACCAGTCCAGGTCGAAAATATTGTAATTTGAATGAAATCAGATTCAGTCAGATTTGTTACATGCAAACTTACGTTGAGAAGAAATGTTTCTAAGAACGGTTGTGGTTTGTAAATTTTACAAATTAACAAGAAATTACAGAATTCGGTGACCTATTGGTTGAATTATATTTCCACCAATTCGAAACATTGAAGACCTCCCCGGGAAAACGCTCTATCATCAATTTAATCAAATATCGTTGTTGAGTTTATGAACCCTCCTATGTCATTGTACAGAGCATAATTTTTCAGGAATAAAAACATGTAATTAAATGTCAATAGGCCTACGCTGATCCACGAAGGTATCATTTTAATCCACGTTTTCTACCAAAGTATCTAATATTCTTATTTAGATCTAATGATATTTACTTACTTTCTTTTTCTCCTGAAAAAACTTATGCTCTGTACTGTCACATAGGATGTTTCATAAAACCAACGACGATATATAACTTGGATAATTTGGATGGAAAAGTAATTTTGAAACATTTATAGCAATAAATCATTGCATCCAATAGCTGAACAAACTTGTATATTTTATTAGTCAATTGGTTTTGCTATTAAAAATTGGCCCAACGAAATACGTCTCTGATTATTATTTTTATTCCTCCTGAAGCGGGAGATCTTCATAATCTGGACGCATGAAACCGTACAAAGAAGAGAAACATATGTACTCCAAACACGAGAAAATCTCAGGGGAATGAGACGCAGCGGGGTAATACTGTGAATGAATGTTGATGTCATAACCTGTCATAAGGTCACAAACGTGGGTACACGCAACTCCATTGGCTAACTCTCACAGCCAAACGATAACACTGATACACACCACATACTTATACTACCCTAGTTACAAAATTAGATCACTGTTAATCTCCTGGTTTTTTAATCCCTCCATACAGGAAATAACATATGCAGGAGAGCGCATGTTCTTTAAACTGACGTTATAACGGTAATATTATCTATCTACTTCGCTTCAATAGATTACGCAATAGTAAGCACATTCCTTTCGCGGTTAATGTCCCCGTTGGAGAACAGTACATATGAGTAGGAATGTGGAGTACAGTTAGAAAATTTTATAATATAGAAATTAAGCGATTATTTGGTTTTCAATTAGATTATTATGTAACTAAAAATGTTGGGTACATGAAACATTACAGAAAAGAATAGTATAACAATTTCGACTATACGTTCTCAGAAAATGTTGTGAAGAAACCAGGGAAAATGACCTATACTATGTTGAGAGCAGTAGAATAATAAATCGCACTCAGCTGTGCATTTGTTTCTTGTCCTTTCTAGAATTGTTATTCCAGTTACTTTGAATCCTGTACATTGCCGTATTCTCCGCCACAAAAGCTGGAACCCGAGATGCAATTTGATTTAGAACAATGGACGCCAACACATCACACAGGCAGTGAATGCAACAGCATAACGGCCAGGCCTTCGGCGGCGTTCGATCCGTTGTCGAAGCAGAACAAACGTCCTAACTCAGTCCCTTAAAGCTGAAGCACCGGCACAACACAATAAGCAATTGAAATGTTCAAGAGTAGCACCGTGCTTGTGGACCATCCTCTTGAAACTTTTACCTTCACATCGAGATATGTCTTAAGGGAAGTCTGTCCATATCTTACAATGTTAAATTCCTCGATTTTGGGTACACTTTTCTCAGAAGTTATAAAAGATACGAATGTTGAAAAAATAGTGCTTATGTAACGTACCTTTATGTATACAACCGGTTAAATAAATTTAAAATTCCACTGAGCGGTTGGAAAAAAAATAATTCATAACATTTTTGGATTAAGAATTAATACACTATTTGTGCTGAAGATAAGGCATTTGACTTCTCCTTCGAAGATAAGCGTAATACAATCCCTTTTATTTCTGATAACATGCGCATGCGTATGTTCTTTATTTTAAGTCTTCAAAGTTGTTAGATGTGAAAATCTGCATTAACATTGCCAGTACTCATGATCAGAGAGCGAATCTGTTTTCGGTTAGAAAACGGAACAGGCTAGACGCGACGCTACACGAACAGTAGCAACACAGTCAATGCACAGAGCCCGATCGCAAACTCGTGGCACCAACATGCGCGAGCTTCTTCCTGAGGCTTTGTAGTGCGTGGTTCTGTATGTGCGGGCGACTGCTTACTCATAGAGCGTACTGTTCAAACATCCCCCAGCAAGACTCTTGGGCGCGTCCATGTAAGTGGATGCCAATTCTTCTTACACGCAGGTGCCACGAGTTTGCGATCGGGCTCTAATAACCTTGAAGGACAACGCACAGATCCGCCCTCTAGTCGTGTTGTAATCACAGTAGCCGGCATGAATTAGTTTAATCTGGGTCATTCCATCATTCCTGAAATGACGCTGTAACTACATTTTTTTGCGTTAAACCCGTTCATTACGTTTATTTTTAAGATATTTTTTCGGAGAAAAAACATGGCAGAAGTTTTTGAATCCGCCCTCTTTCGATTGAGAGAAAAGAAATTAGATTGTATCATGAGGTAGCGACAAAAATTGGGGCAAGCTTTCGTTCCGGACATGATGCATTTCAGATACGCTTATTTCGCTTTTTGGAAAACCCCAAATTTCTGTGAAATTTTCAAGATTTTTCAAATGAAAAAATTATGGGACGTTAGTCATACCTCAATAGTTTATTTTAACACTTTTCGAAACTTTATACAAAGAAAACTTCGCCAGAAAATAAATAAAACTTGCGTTCCGAACATGACAGGAGAAATTCATTCCGGACATGACGTCCGAAAATGCCCTTACAAAAGTTATAAAATTGTATATACTTCTTAACATGCTATTTTATTACATATACAGGTGGTTTCAAAAATACGAGACATAATTTCAGGTATGTATTTCCCACATGTAGACAATCAAAATATTTCATTACAACATGTGTCCGGAAATGATTTATTTCCGAGTTATGGCCTTCATAACATTGAAATTCACCGGAACGTTTTTCTTTCCGCAGGTCGTTGCCCTCAAAGGAGACATTAAGAGGGCACTCTGACAGTTCATTCCGAGGCGAAGGTTACATTCAGTGTTGTGTAGGCGTTAGACTGTGCGACATGTATTCAAATCAAGAGCTGGCAGAGATACACTTCATGTACGGTAAGGCAGACGGCAATGCTGCGCTGGCTCGTCGTTTGTACCAGGAGAGTTACCCACAGCGACATGACAATGTCCAGATCGGAAGACATTTGTACGTCTCCATTACTGTCTGTGCGAGTATGGAAAATTTAACTCTCCTGGTTTGGAAAGGGGACGACCAAGATCTATATCTCCAGAAGTACAGGAGGAGATTCTGGAGGCTGTGAGTCTATCAGCACACGAAGGGTAGCGTTGCAAGTCAATGTTGCTCATACGACTGTCTGGAGACTGTTGAAAGAGTATCAATTGTATCCTTATCATTTGCAACGTGTACAGGCCCTGTTACCAGCAGATTACCCTGCACGAGTTAGATTCTGTCAGTGGTTCTTACAGCAGTGCCTTAGTATTATTTACATATGAAGCATAGTTCACACGAGATGGCATAACAAATTTCCACAGTCAGCATGTATGGGCGTATGAAAATCCACGTGCAACTGTTCCATCTCATCATCAGGTGCGGTTCTCCCTCAACATGTGGGCCGGTATCATTTGTGATCGATTAGTTGGACCCCATGTACTTGTAAACAGACTTACGGGGCAGGCGTACACAAACTTCCTGGAAAACACCATAGGCCTACCTCATGTTTTAGAAGACACTCCACTGATCAATAGTCAACATATTGACTTCTTGCATGATGGCGCTCCTGCACACTTCAGTCGTACGGCTCGCCGGTACTTGGATCGAAGGTTTCCTGATCGATGGATAGGTAGAGGTGGCCCAATTGCTTGGCCTCCACGCTCACCTGATCTGAACCCTCTCGATTTATTTCTACTTGTGGGGCCATTTAAAATCATTGGTTTATTCGTCTCCGGTGCCTGATTGGAATCCCTTCGGAATCGAATTGTGGCATGTTCTGAGGACATACGCAATACTCCTGGAGTTTGGGATCGTGTTCGCAGGTCAATGAGACATCGATGTGAGGTCTGTATTCAAGCAGGAGGTGGACATTTTGAACATCTTCTGTAATGACAACGGCCTGCGGAAAGAAAAACGTTCCGGTGAATTTCAATGTTGTGAAGGCCATAACTCGGAAATGAAGCATTTCCGGACACATGTTGTAATGAACTATTTTGATTGTCTGCATGTGGGAAATACATACCAGAAATTATTGCCCGTATTTTTGAAACACCCTGTATATTACACTAACAATGTTAAAAACCTGACTCAGGTGTGTACAATTTAAAAGAACACTTTTGTTAACAAATTAGGCACTTCAAATACATCATTGACGTATGAATTTCAGTTACTTTCAATAGCTCGACTATCATACAGTACGCCTAATTAATTTGTGATGCTGTATTATTCCCAAATTTCAGAACTATTCACTCTAAATGGTGTGTCTCATTTTATTTAAAATATAACAATACAGGTTTTAAGTTCAGTTTTCAAATATTAACCTATTTAACATTACTTTAAATGGCAGATATGTTCTTGCATTGAGAGTTATGTTTAAACAGTACAACACCTCTTACGACATTCCTATAGGCTCAATATAATGTAGTTTATGTGTCGAAAGTATTCGTCTCACTTTCTTCCACAGCGAGCGAGGTGTCAGTTGCATTACCTTCGACCTCTCCTTCGGAGATAAGAGCAATATTAATCCTTTTTATTTCTGACAACATGAGCAAGCTTCTTCAAAACAACGGTAGTTGTTTGTTGTTTGTAAGCCTCTTCACCGATTTCCCCCACTCCGTCTACAGCACCCTTGCGATGGCCACTAAAAACTCCAAGTCAAAAATGTGACTAGAGTTTATGGTTGTCAAATATTCGTACATGAAATAGAGAGGCAGCTCCATTGAGAAGAAATAAAATGTTTTAATGTTACTCTATTATTTTGAATTCAATGTCTGTGATTGTGTAGTCAATGAACAAAGATACTGCAAGCTTGTCATAAGATAAATAATAATCCGACACTATGGCGTAATTTACTTTCTATCATTTAGCCACACTACGATCATGAAAATTGAAATTTCATTCTGACACCAATGCGCAATTTGTACCTCATCTTGGTATTGGACTGTGAAGTTTTCTGTGAAATCTACCTGTATTACCATGTTTTTTCACCATCAGCACAATTACGAATTTTCCTTAAAAGTAACGACTATCGCTTTGTTACAAACCTGTGAATGATGACCTTGGGCAGCAAGGTTACAATATATCCATGAACTCGCTTAAGATACCATTTCTTGCTACTTTTATTGTTTTTCTTCTTTAAATACCTAGCAATTCTTCCAAAGTAACATATGTATCGACACAGGGTTAGCTACATTTATACTAAAAATGTTTCAATGTTTCAGTGCTCAGAGACGGACAGTGGACTAAACTAAAGCAATGGTCAGTTTAAATTATTTTAATGTCTTGTATGTTGGTTCGTTTCTTTTCCATTTTTCTTTAATTTCATTTCTTTTTCTGTTATTTGATATTCAGTTTACTCGCTGTTGTCCGGTGATATTTTTTGGAACGATTTTTTCCACAAATTTTTCTCATGCCCACGCCTTCAGTTAGAATGAGGCGAACAGATTCCGATTCTTGTTCAATTCTTGTGCTATCATTCTGGCTGTTAATCGCCTATCAGTTCCTACAACTTCACGCATCCTGGCAATGTTGTCATCTATCCGTGCAGTTGGGCGTATTCCGAATCTCAGCGCTGAGCAATCTGATGGCATAACGGTGTTCCGAATTTCAACGATGACGTCACTGATGCTCCACCGGTGTCGCACCGGTTCCATCAGCTTGCAGAGGTGGTGGCAGTCTCCATCAGCCGCTATCAGTGAATCTGATTGGTTCTTGTACAGGGCGGGCATTAGCAGACGAATGTCATCGTGCACTGTTGTGTCATGGCGGTGTGTTCTGCTGTATTGTTTGTAATGAGCACAACGTAAAAAAATAAGTTAATGGCTTATGAACGAACATGACAAGAACCAGTTAAAACTACCGGTTCAAGAAATAAATTGTTTACGCTCTCTTTTCTTTGAACGAGATGACAGTACGGAAATTTCGCAAGATCTTGCTAGCGTAGCACAAATAACAACTTGTACAGCCGCCATGACAGCCATCGAACATTCCAGCAGTTTTCTTCCTATTTCGCTGCAGCGTGTCGTCATTGTTGGCCACCGGTCCGGTGAGATTCGGAATACGCTGGTTGTTGGTGTTCATATTCAATGTTGCTTCTGCTCTCCGAAAACATTTTATGCCATCGGAAATCTTGTGCTCTTGACATCACTTCATTTCCAAAACCCTGCTGAAGGTTTCCATACGTTTCTGTGGCATTTTAACCGAGTTTCACAGAAGCGCGATATTATGCGATTTCATTGTAAATAGGTATTGACGAGGAGCAAACACACAACTCCATTAATCAAGCAGTTACTCCACATTTACGGTTTGCAGGGCGGTGCCAATTGTAATTCGGGTGGAAGAAGAACCAAGGTCAAACATGAATCTCCGGTAGGAAGCTGTAGGGTTGCCTCATCAGGCGGGAAATATCAGTCTCATTACTTTATTGTCCGACCTCATATGCCCGACGTTAGAAAAAAATATTTTAACTTTGCTAGTGTCAATTAAAATATCGAAATCGGAAGAAACTGACAATTATTTATTATCGCATATACATAGAAATGGAAATACAAAAAATCATTAACCGTATAAATAGAAAGTCAAGATAGTCTCTACCACTATAATCACCGAAGCCGTCGTTGTTATTCTCATGAAGTTATTTATGCAATTGACTCCCTGAAGCTTAATAACTATGCTGTTCATTTAATCATTATGAAACTAAATTATTTAAATTAGATTACCCTACCATAACCGATTCCAGATGACGAATTGGTAACGGTTGTCTCAATCCTTCCAGATATCATTGAGTGACGACATCAGCCAGATATTGGGAATGAAAATAATGTCCGCAGTAGCAAAGATGAAGACCTTAATAAAGGAAACGAATTCAGTGAAAAAGGTTACCCTTATTTTAGCTTAATGCAATTTCGTAACTTTATTGACATAAAATGGAAATACCACTAATAATTTTAATATATACCACGGAGGTAACTAATTCATACACTGCAAGTCTGATCCATAATAAAATTGATAAAGAATAATGCAAAAGATAAAAATAAACAGTATTGTGTTTAGCACTATGAGAAAAAATTGAAGAGAAATTCTTGAGAACACAGAAGTGTCGAAAAATGAAGAAAAATAGTAGCTACAGATACTGTCATCAACATCATAAACGAACTTAGTGGATAAAATCTGCATCTACATTATGCACAGTATTTTTTTTAAGTCATGAAATTCCGCGGAAAGACGGAGCCTAAAAAATAAAATAAAATAATAATAATAATAATAATAATAATAATAATAATACAAATGGATTTTAAGGAACCCGCAGGTTCATTCACGCCCTCACATAAGCCCGCCATCAGTCCCTATTCTGAGCAAGATTAATCCCGTCTCTATCATCATATCCCACCTCTCTCAAATCTATTTTCATATTATCCTTCCATCTACGTCTCGGCCTCCCAAAGGTATTTTTACCTCCGGTCTCCCAACTAACACTCTACATGAATTTCTGGATTCGCCCATATGTGCTACATGCTCTGACCATCTCAAACGTCTGGATTTAATGTTCCTAATTATCTCAGGTGAAGAATACAATGCGTGCAGTTATGTGTTGTGTAACTTTCTCCATTCTGCTGTAACTTCATCCCTCTTAGCTCCAAATATTTTCCTAAGAACTTTATTCTCAAGCACCCTTAATCTCTGTTCCTTTCTAAAAGTGAGAATCCAAGTTTCACAACCATACAGAATAACCGGTAATATAAAATTGTTTTATAAATTCTAACTTCAAGATTTTTGACTACAGACTAGATGACAAAAGCTTCTCAACCGAATAATAACAGGCATTTCCCATATTTATTCTGCGTTTAGTTTCCTCCCGAGTGTCAGTTATATATTTGTTACTGTTGCTCCAAGATATTTGAAATTTTCCAACTCTTCGAAGGATACATCTCCAATTTTTATATTTCCATTTCGTACAATATTCTGATCACGAGACAATCATATTAAATCAAATCAAATTCAGGAATCCGCCCCTGAGCACGAGTTCTACTCTTTCAGGGGCGAGCTAAGGTTTCTCTGTATATTTTATATTTTATGTTACAATTATTAGCAAAATAATAAATAAAAAAATAAATAAATAAACAAATAAATAAATAAATAAATAAATAAATATACTTTGTCTTTTCGGGATTTACTTCCAAACTTATCGCTTTACTTCCTCTAAGTGAAATTTCCGTATCTTCCCTAATCGTTTATGGATTTTCTCCTAACATATTCACGTCATCCGCATAGACAAGAAGCTGATGTAACCCGTTAAATTACAAACCCTCTCAGTTATCCTGAACTTTCCTAATGGCATATTCTAGGGCGAAGTTAAAAAGTAAAGGTGATAGTGCATCTTCTTTCTTTAGCCCGGAAGAAATTAGGTAGGTCACAACAAATGCATTCAATAGTGTTAAACATATTAACACTCTCAAAGCCATCATCATCATCATCATCATCATTATCATTATCATCATCGTCATCGTCATTATCACATCAGGTTTAGAATTCTTAATGTCCTGTCCAGGGAAACTCAGCAGTCAAAATATTTCTGATCTACTCATCTTTACTTTGGATTCCCCAAATTGTGCCTACTGTATCTTTTTCCCTTAATTTTATATGACAAAGCAAGTTTCGGAGGTCTGTTGTTATCCATTTTCTTTATGTATCGCAGCCATTGCTGTTGGTATTCTTTTACTTTGTCAATAACGATTTTGATTTTTAAAGTATGACGAAAATCATTTTCTTTATCTAAACGAATGAATCCTAGGAGAGGTGTTAGAAAAAGCTTTCAACGTTTCATATGTAATTCTTTGTATTAAATCTAAGTTTCGCATTCAAATGTTAGGGTGACCTGAATTTTGTGTCAGTTTTCATCTGTTACCCAAGCTTTTATTTTATCATTCAGCTCATTGCATATTTGTAGCTTCATTTCTATAACTCTGCTGTATTCTGAAACTTTAATCCCAAAGTAAATGAACATGGTTACCTATTCAATGATGTTGCCATCAATTTCAATTTTATTCCTCTGAAGGTTTTTTCTCACATTGCCAACTATGTTGTTTCTGATATTTTTTAGAAGTATATAATGACACATTTTGTGTAGCTGATACGCTCTCTATTCTCTTTTCCAAAAACGTTAGGCTCACTAAACATTTTTTTTCCTGGGAAAACCATGACAGTTACAGAAAAACAACATTCGACTATTTTCTTCAGTTATTTATGTTGCGCCACTAGTACCTTTTTGGCAGTTTATATCGTTTTTACCATGTGTATTCGGTCGAAATTGCACCTTTATAGACAATATTAATATCGATATAGAAGTGTACTTCCAGTACCGTTATAATGGCGCCAAAACTGATAGTTTTCAAAATATATATTTCTATGGAAATAAAAATTCCAAAAGAAGAATCATGTTTACACATGTGTAAAATCTACAAAGAATTCACTTTAATTTGTCCATAGGACTTCCTCTATACTATTAGAAATAGATTACTCTTTATGGATTAACGCGTAACACTGATTTAAATTGAATAAAGACAAGGAAAAATTATTCCCAGGACCCTTCGATTAGCGCACGAATGCTCTCCCGACAGAGCTACCCCAGGAACTATCCCACACGACACTGTCACAATTTTTCCCTTACATCCACACAACTCAAATGGGCTGACAAAACGCTTGAACCCAACGTTGAGTGCACACAAATACTGTGTGACTTAAATTGTGGCTTTCTGTTAACGTACCTCAAGTAACGAATATATTATGCAAATCTGGCTTTCAGGTAGTAGCTCCCTGTAATGCAGGTTTGAATAGTTTCAAGCAAAAATTGTTCTGGGGTCGGGTAAGGATCCAGGGACCTTTCGCTTGGCGCACGAATGCTCTCTCGAATGAGATACTATACACGACACCGTCAAAAGTTTTCCCTTACTGATTTAAATTTGTAAGAACAAACATATTTTGTCGTAGTGACATATGTAAAACAAACAAATTTCAAGAGCTAAGGAAATACCTTTGATTGTTTCATGTTGTATGATTTATCCGATAAGCAAATTGTAATACAATGTTAAAGTTGAAATATACCGTCTATACTTATCTAGTATTATATGATTAATTATAACATAAACGTTTTCGGCACTAATGTGCCATTTTCAAATGTATGAAAATTTGCCCAATTACATGTTCAAATAGGTGCACATGAACTGTGTGAATGAAACATTTAATGTGTACCCTGGTGATTTCATGTCACATATAAAACAATCTGTTTGTAGATAATTAATGATTAAGAATTAAAAACACACACTTATTACTAACATTTAAAATTTTTTGTTTTTCTGCTGCAATTATCCATCAATTTGTGGAACACTGGGGTTGTCTTGACGTATTGTGTGGTCAAATGCAGTTATTCATTTGCTTAAAATGTTGTAATCTTACACTATGATATTCACTATTAAAATATTAAAATTCTTTATGTTGATTCGTTATTATTGCACCAAGGTTCCTTGTTATTTGTTCGCTTTCACTTATTGGAGCACTTTACCATAATCGAATGTGGTGCGTAATATAAGTTACATTGATACCTGGTTGTTGTTTTCCTTTGGTTGCTGTGGTTGGATTATTACATATTCATGGTTATCACCGTCCGATTATCAGTCAAGCCTTTACACTGCGAACATAAAATTTGTTGTTACGTATATGAATATGCTGATGGTTAAATGCATTGAATTAAACTAGTGACTTACGTACAATGGCTGGACGTGTTGCGTGCTCGACGTTGGCCAGGCTATGAATGAGAATCGTTCGATGCTCACAGTGGTTCTTATCTTAATGAACATCTGGCGGAACCGGAAGTAATGTGGGGATGGGGGGATGTGATGTCATAAGCTGAGATGATGTAGTCTGATTTTTTAAAATTAATTTAAATAAATTGAATAATGGGTTCTTGGGGTTAACTATTTGCTCGTTTAAAAGTTGGTTCCCTTTATTAAAACTCTTTGCGATGTAATATTGCTCTGCCGTGTCTATTATGGGACTGTTAGTGACTTTTATAATTTTTAATGCGTCTTTTATATTACATAATTCATGGCCTTCTTCAATAAGGTGATGGGCATATTTCGACTTGTTTCTGTTATATTTAAAATCTGTAGCGTGTTCTTTGTATCTTATTTTGAAATTACGGCGGGTTTGACCGATGTACTGTTTGGTGCAGTTCTTGCATTGTAATTGGTATATAGAAACCCGATAAGGGATCTCCCATTGCCAGTCCTATTGGTTGGGCGTAGAATTTGTTTTGAAATTGGAAGTAATTTTGTTTTAATGAAATTCGTAAAAGATTTGTTACTTGTTTGATTATATTATTATTTAATTGGAGTTCATTTAATTTAGAGGTTATGATATCTAAATTTCGTTGATGGGGATATTTGTTTATAGGTTGGTTATGTCTAGTGATAATAATTTCGTGAATTTTGTGGTTTTCAGTTTACGTAATTTATTTATCAATTGCCTTGTGTTTTTGGTGGTGTGTTGGCTTTCTTGTATAATGGTTGTTTTCAAGAAATTGTATAGAAATTTGTTTAGTTTATGGTTAGGTGCATTTCTGCAGTTTACTATTGGTCTCATGGTTAGTTCTGCTTTATGAACCTCTCCTAAATAGTGGTATATACCAATTACAGTGCAAGAACTGCACCAAACAGTACATCGGTCAAACCCGCCGTAATTTCAAAATAAGATACAAAGAACACGCTACAGATTTTAAATATAACAGAAACAAGTCGAAATATGCCCATCACCTTATTGAAGAAGGCCATGAATTATGTAATATAAAAGACGCATTAAAAATTATAAAAGTCACTAACAGTCCCATAATAGACACGGCAGAGCAATATTACATCGCAAAGAGTTTTAATAAAGGGAACCAACTTTTAAACGAGCAAATAGTTAACCCCAAGAACCCATTATTCAATTTATTTAAATTAATTTTAAAAAATCAGACTACATCATCTCAGCTTATGACATCACATCCCCCCATCCCCACATTACTTCCGGTTCCGCCAGATGTTCATTAAGATAAGAACCACTGTGAGCATCGAACGATTCTCATTCATAGTCTGGCCAACGTCGAGCACGCAACACGTCCAGCCATTGTACGTAAGTCACTAGTTTAATTCAATGCATTTAACCATCAGCATATTCATATACGTAACAACAAATTTTATGTTCGCAGTGTAAAGGCTTGACTGATAATCGGACGGTGATAACCATGAATATGTAATAATCCAACCACAGCAACCAAAGGAAAACAACAACCAGGTATCAATGTAACTTATATTACGCACCACATTCGATTATGGTAAAGTGCTCCAATAAGTGAAAGTGAACAAATAACAAGGAACCTTGGTGCAATAATAACGAATCAACATAAAGAATTTTAATATTTTAATAGTGAATATCATAGTGTAAGATTACAACATTTTAAGCAAATGAATAACTGCATTTGACCACACAATACGTCAAGACAACCCCAGTGTTCCACAAATTGATGGATAATTGCAGCAGAAAAACAAAAAATTTTAAATGTTAGTAATAAGTGTGTGTTTTTAATTCTTAATCATTAATTATCTACAAACAGATTGTTTTATATGTGACATGAAATCACCAGGGTACACATTAAATGTTTCATTCACACAGTTCATGTGCACCTATTTGAACATGAAATTGGGCAAATTTTCATACATTTGAAAATGGCACATTAGTGCCGAAAACGTTTATGTTATAATTAATCATATAATACTAGATAAGTATAGACGGTATATTTCAACTTTAACATTGTATTATCTGATGGTTTCGTTTTTACCATGGTGGATTGTTGCTTAAAACCTGGTCGAGAACAATGGATGTATGTGTACAGGGAAATAAAATCCTTGTTGTGGCTTCTTTCTGAAAGAATCGTGAAATTCCAGAGCTTTCTGATGACAAGACAGGGAACGTAGTAGAATATTATAAACGCGAGTGCGATAATCGAATAGGCTGCAATGTATAACTTGTTGAACAGAGGCAAACGTTCGAAAATAAAATGAATTACACACTGAATCATTGTCTCAATAAAAGAAAAGAATGACAGTAAAAATTATTGTGGAAATAACAAACTGATTCCTTACTGAAGACAAGCTACCATGCACATACTCATAGAATAGACAATAAGAACGTAGGGAATCCAACGCTGTAGAGTAAAGACCGGTTCACAATAAACCGGGAACTGAAACGACAACGAGAACAGAAATAATGTTAAAATTCGTGTATTTAAATGTGAGCGTTCATAATACTTATTTGTGAATGCTCATATTTAAATACATTTATTTTAACAATATTTCCGTTCTCGTTCTCGTTGCCATTTTCATTCCCGGTTTATTGTGAATCAGCCTTAATGGTTAGCAATGGTTTCTGACATTGAAGCGAACGTCCCGGGTTCGAATCCTGGTTGGGACAAGTACTGGTTGAGGTTTTACCGGGGTTTTTCCTCAATAAATCAAGAGCAAGCTGGGTAACTTTCGGCGCTGTACCCTGGACTTTTTTCGCTGGAATCATCAAATTGAACTCATTCAGACGCGTCGTAGGAGTTAATAAATCGTCGTAAAATAAACCAAACAAAAAAAACAGAACACAGGTGATGTTTTTTCGTAAGCATGTCTCACCGCACGTAAAAAGGTGTGAGGCGTGAGGGAAGGATACTCGCACAATAACGAGTTCCGATAGGGGAGCTAGAAAATAATGAAATCGTAATTGCATTTCCAGCAATCCAATTTGCGCAAACCGTTAATCCTTTGTAACCACAAAATCGAATCGTTTATGGACTAATGCCGCAAGGGGATCGCATGGTCGTGTATGATTTATTGCCAAGTTTCAGACCACTTCCTGCTTTAAAGAGTTTAAAGACGAAGACGTTCCCAGGTATACCCCCACGGCTGTCAGTCGGCTGACATCTCGCGGTCGTCCTGACAAGACAGCAGCGGTGAGAATGCGGCAGACCGTGTAATACAAATCTGACTGCACACAGCTTGGGGCGTGAGTGAGTTATGTCCAGGTTAACTTACACAGACAACAGTCTGGAAGGTTAAACATTAAAATATAAGGACTTGTCCATCGTCAGTGGTGAAACATTTTTAATAATGTTGGACAAAATAATTGTTCAAATCAAGCTTTCATGTATAACTCCCAGTAAAGTTGATAGGAATAATTTCGAGGGAAAAATTGTTCCGGGGCCGGGCATCGAACCCGGGACCTTTGGTCAAACGTAGAGGGAAAAATTGGATCGGTGTCTGGTATAGTTCCCGGGTAACTCAGTTGGTAGAGCGTTTGTACGTTTAACCTAAGGTCCCGGCGTTCGATGTCCGTCCCCGGAACAATTTTTCCCTCGAAATTATTCAAATCAACTTTACAGGGAGTTATACTTGAAAGCTTGATTTGCATAATACACGTCACTGTTCGTTAACAGAAAACCACAATTCAAGTCACACAGAGTTAGTGTGCACTCAATGTTGGTTGCTTGACGGTTGTCAGACCACTTTGAGGTCTGTGGATATAGAGGGAAAAATTGGATCTGTGTCTAGTAGAGTTCCCGGCTAGTTCAGTTGGTAGAGTGTTGGTACTTTTAACCAAAGGTTCCGGAACAATTTTTCCCTCGAAATTATTCAAAGTAATTGTTGAATTGAAGTTTTTCTTTCTTATTATTAATTATACTGTAGTAATCTTTATGCTTTATTGTACGTAACGTCAATGTTCTGCACAATCATTAATGTATTATAATATGCATTACATATGATTCTGTATACATGTCAATGGTGTGACAAAATATTGAACCTTTAAACGTACAACATGGTTGTATTTTATTGTTCTCTGAAATTAATGGATTACAGTAAACTAAATTAATATAGAATGAAACACTGTTTCTTCTTCTACCCCATTAAATAATTATTTTTTGACAATACAGAAGAATTACCTGCCAAAAGTGGAGTGGTGTGACATTTTTTTACATTACAAATAAACTAAAAATTCTTGAACATTATTTTGCAGTTACTGAATACACACCACCACAAATATTACTTTACATCAGGACTGTAAACGATTTGTACTCACTGAGCAGACTCGCGACTCGCGAGCGCAACAGATTGCTTAGAAAGCTCGGCCGCCGTACAGAAAAGGAATGAGAGGGGATAAGAAGTAAAAGGAGGATTGAGAGTTGACAGGCGACTGAAAATGTATACACATACACAGAAGAAAGAGCTTTTTCATATGGAGTTAGAATTAATTGATTTTGTTTGTATTTATTTTGGGACTATATAGGTCAGAGTCCTATATATTGAAAGAAATGAAAAGAAATAAAGTTTTCTACTTATGCAATTTGAGTTTAAGTTCATTAACCTCATTGTCACACCAGATAGAAACATAATTTTTTCAATATTTTTTACGTTTACTACTGCGATCGTGTTTTCTTGCTATTATTATTATTATTATTATTATTATTATTATTATTATTATTATTATTATTTAGTGTTGTTGTCTGTTTCTAACTATTGCACTTCTGATTTAAGTAATTTTTATGAACTGTAGAAACTTATTGCACAGAACTTAATAAATATTACAATATTTTAAAATTGTAGTACAGAATTAGTAAATGTAATGAATTGTGTGCTTTTAATTTTGTAGCATTTTATAAATAAAACTAAAATATATTTTTTCAATGCTTAAAACTACTCAACAGGTGACGATACATTTATAATCTACCTCACGGTATAGAGATAGTTTTAAATCGTCAACTTTTCTCTTGCGATATTCGCCAACAAAATCATCGTACACAGCTTTATATATGGTATCGTAGTGGTGCATTATATTATGTTTTCGTCATCCTTTTATAATTTTCTGACATACAAGGCAGTAAGAATGTTCTCCAGCTGCTACAAAAAATTAACAGCATTCCCATAACATATGAAAAGAACATGGTTGGTGATCACGTTTCTTTTGTTTCTCTACGTGCATTATGCACAATATACAAGATAATTTTTTAATAATTCTGAACAGTTAACTAGAGCACCCGGCTCTTTCTCCACCGCAATGATAACACCTCTACTCTGCGCTTGTGAGTTATTTTTTCCACTCTTCTCCTTCAGCTGAGTGCTCGCCTTCAATGAGCACCGTTTGGACAGGGTTGGTCTTTATCCTTCAAGTTATATTAAGTATGAGTAGAGAAATATTTTTAAGTTATGTGTAGAACCGGATTTTTATGTAATATCAAGGTGTGAAATATGTACATATTTATGTAAGAAAAATAAGCTGAATATGTACCAAAATATGTAAAATCATGAAAATATTAATATCAATATCTTGTAGGTATTGGATAGGTAAGACTCTCCAGTTGTGATTTCATAGAGCACCCGACTTTTTTGCCGCACACTTGACACATTACTACTTTTCCATCTGTAGTGAAAGCTTCGTCCATCGCAATCCATGATTTTATGTTTTAGTTAGTTAAAAGCAGTAGATATACTCACTTGCAATTTATAAGTATTGTAAGTACTAAAATTAGAGAACTGAGTGAAATGAATGACACACAGTACTGCAAGCACTGTTTCGCTTTAATTGATTAGGAGAAAACAAGAGGAGCTGTGGGACACATACATTTTAGCTGCTCCCTGTAAGAAACAAGGTACCTGCTAAAACCTCAAACTATAGGCATTTATTTACAAACTGTTGTTTGAAAAGTGGCATTTCTGTCTCATTCAAAAGGGTAGGATTATTCCAGCCGAGAATTATACTTTCTAATAGCTCGGAAAATCTCATTTCCGCATAGGTCTACTAAATTTAAAATAAAGAGGTCAAGCAATAGTGGTACTTGTCACAATTAAAAAGGCTTTTATTTACTTTTACTTCTCTGAAAGGAAAAAAAATTCCGCTGGGGAAGTTGACAATTTGAAATACACAGATTTAAAAAGGTTTTTTAAATCTGTGTATTTCAAATTGTAAACTTCCCCAGCAGAAGTTTTTTTTTTTCTTTCAGAGAAGTAAAAATGAATAAAACCCCTAAATATGTAGATTTATGTAATACCAAACCATAATTTGTAATGTGTGGTAAATATGTAAAAATATGTAGTATCAAATTTTAATATATTAATGGTAATTACAAGATTCGCAAATATTATTTATTTATTTATGATTAGGTTGAAAGGAATATAATATGTAATCACATAAAAATCTGGTCCCTAGATATGTGTAAGCCCTAAATAAATACAATATATCTTCATATATCTCCAGATCTCACAGTAAAATACCAAAAACATCCCTTATTACTTTTGACAAGATGATAAAAAGTTCTATCAAATAAACTTTTTACTGAACAACGGATACACAAGATTGCATGCTTTGCCTTTCAAAAAGATCAAGGACCTCTGAGTTTACAGAGCTCAATGGGAAGCTGTAATTCAATAGTTAAATTCTTGTAATGTATTTGAAAAATCGTACAATGATTATACATATAAATACATTACGTGACCTAAAATGTCTTACCTTGCTGGAAATTGATGAAAAAGAAAATTTTATTTCTAAAAGTCCTCAAATTATAAGAAAACATTTACGGAAAAATGTATTTAATAAATGGTGTTGTTTACGAATTCATGGCACAGGTGTGGCTCTTTATGAAAAGTGTCGTTTTGCAAACAGATGGTTGGAAACAAAAAGGATTAAGTGAATCGTTTATTGTAAAAACTCCACAACCGACATTTTTTTACAAAATGTGTTCTTTGTACGATTTTGATTGCCAGCATGAATGCGCATCTTTTGATATAAAAGCCCTATATCTAGCATGACTGTAACATGTAAAAATTGGACAAGAAATATGCATTTATTGTAAAAACCCACAACTAGCATTACATATCGTCCCTCCTCTGGCAGATTAACGAAAGTGAAAAATAAGCGCCCTGCACTTAAGGTCTATATTGCACTATTAAATAGTGCAATACAGACCTTAATGCAGGGAGCTTATTTTTCACTTTCGCTAGTTTGCCAGAGGAGGGACGATATGATGTTTTTCAAATAAACTAGTCGAAGATGAATGAGTTTTTTTCACTGCAATGAATAAAAAGGTAAAATTATTTGTAAAGAGTTCATTGACAGCATTGTACCGGCAGAAGTATTCACCATTCGAATTCCTGAGAAAAGTGTTTGTGCTGAAAATTGACAGTTTGAACTGCCAATAGACCTAGCCTATAACAGCTCGAGGTTACCAATCAATGTTAAAAAAATTGAGGATATTAAGAAGATTTTGCAGTACATACCGGATGAAGTGAAAGGATTCTACACAGAACTGTACACATGGCCTACCACCAACAAAGATAGTAATGACAGTGGAAGCGAAGACTAAAAAAATAATAAGTACTGATAAGAAAAATGTCTGTTGCAACAGAAAAAACTTTAAATTTTTGTGATTTTATATGAAGTTTTTTCATAGATTATAAAGTTTGTTTATACTTACTTTCATTCACTCTAATACTTGGAAAAAGGCAATGCTTTGCTTAGTTGCAGTTTGTTTGTTGGGAAAACTCCGTATCATCCTAATTAATTTAATAGATTATAAAGTTTGATCATACTTACTTTCATTCACTATAATACTTGGAAAAAGGCAATGCTTTGCTTACTAGTAGTTTCAGTTTGTTTGTTGGAAAACCCCATAACATCCTAATTAATTAAATTTTTTGAGGACTTTATATGTATTATAAAACACAACTAATGGTGAATAAATCTCATATTGAGCAACTAATATCACTTGTTAAATACAATTTGACAATAAAAATGAAATTAATGAAACTAAACAGTTTTTATTGGTTTCCTAAAAGTTTTGTTTTTGTTACTTGTGGGGTTTTAGAAATAAACGATTCAAGTACTGCTAAATGGCGAACTACTATAAAATTACAAGGCAATGTTGCTCCGCTTAGATCATTTCATGGACGTCATTAGGATGATATTCACGAAGATTTAAAAAATGTGCATTGCCTTGCTATTGACAGAACACTCGGAGAGACGATATAATTGTCATTGACAAAATGAGTAGAAAAAACTTCATGTAGACCCGACGGTGAGATTTGAAATAGCTGTGGACAGTGCTGTCATGGAGGCCATACGGGGCCATACATTGTATGGGAACCTATTTTTTTTTAAGTAATCGTATGAGGAAAAGAACATTTTCTCTGTATAGAGCCATACAGTATATGGATGCCCAAGTTTTGTACGCGAAGATCTGTACGGATCTTAGATCATCTCTTGCTCTTCCTAATGTATTTTGTTTGATGTTCATAAACAAAAATTTTCCACTTCTGCAGCACTGGAATGCAGAATGATATAAACTAATGGTTGAAAAAAAGTGCTGCAAATACACACTCCAAGATTCATCGAGACAAGTGTGCATCTACGGTGGTGCTACATGGTGTATTCTTTAAACCAGGGAAATAGAGAGAGGAGAGTAATATATACTTCAAGGGAGAAAACAAGTGGTGGAGCGTACGGCCGAGAAAAAAATTACCATGACAGCACTGGCTGTGGACCAGCCTGAAGCCGTTCACTTCGAGAAGAAAACCACATATGAACTAACAATACCATACTTCCAACAAAAATATAACATTGGCAATTTTTCCGTCATTGGGTTGATGATTGGAAGTCGTGGCACCATTCTAAAACAGTTTTTAAATTTCAGTAAAAATTTCGCCATTCGAAAGGAAATTTGTTTAGTTGTAGCCCTTGCTTTGAAAGATTCTGCTGAATTATATTAAACAACCATTAATGCAGCATGAACTGCATACAAAATTATATAGTCCTATTATCATAATTTTTCTTATACTATCACATATTAGTAAATTGAGCCTTTGCTACTGTACAACTATTGTATCAAGAAATTTAAAATTGCATAGTATTATTTGTCATTTAGGCATGCTGCTATGGTAAAGAGAATGCCTTAGAGGAATTTTCGTCCAACAAGCTTCGTCCATAGCTCACATCGTCCAACGAGACATTTCTAGTTGCCTATTAAAGGTAGACTATTATTCCATTTACTTCTACTTCGTAGAATGTGGTGCCTAGTGATGTTACTCTTTCATATTAAATATTTTCTAAATTTCAGTTCATTTTAACACTTTGGGAAATGGGAGAAATCATCTACAAGAGTAAAGGGAAGCCAATGCTTCTGCTACATTCATTTTGTTATCACTTCCACTCGATGAACAGTAATGCCACTAGACACTACTGGGCATGAAAACAAAGAGTACTATGTTATGTCCGTTCTAGTATAACGGTTGTTTTGGAAAATATAACAGTGATAAAAGAGACCACTTAGAGGTGCGTCCACCTCGTGATAAGTAGTGTACGTTCAAATATCAGGAATGCATTGCAGAAGTGGTACGCAATTACCAAGATTACAAAAACCATGATCGTGTGGAGAACTACCAGAGAGGACTTGCTTACAGAGCAACCACGTTACAGAGTAGTTATTAATCAGCTGAACATGATCTTGAATCGGAAGATGAACATTAGTCATATTTTGTCAACATTTTTATATTACATTAATTTGTTATATTAAATTACGTAATAAACTGGACAATATAATGAAGTGTGGACAAATATATAATTTTTTAATGTTAAATTTTTTTTCATATATCAGGAGGACAGTGTTTTATACATACCAATTTTAATTATTGTACAAGGTACAGTAATGAAGGAAAAACCATGTTGAATATTTCCAAAAATTGTTCTGCTGTAAACTGTACCTAACCCCTTAATGGGATTTTTTCACTACTCATCCTATCTAGCTACATGATCTAAACAGCTCTGTCGATATTTACCAATTGTTTCACTTATGCTGTTCACTCCTCTTTTCTGTTGAATGTCTTCATTTCGGATATGGTCTAGTATTGTATACCGTGTTAATGACCTGAACAGTCGTAGCTAAAGAGTTTCTAAACTTTTCTGTTGCGCTTTAGTAAGAATCTATATTTGAACACCAGATAACATTACTATAGAACTCCCATTGGTTTATAAAAATTTTAAACTGTTTCGATTATGACAAAAATTCTTGAACGAAATAGTGTGGACAATGTGACATGGACAAAGTAAGTCTGGACGAAATGTACCATAGGACGATAAACGTTGGACGAAATGTCCGCTAACCAAAAAATGTTAAAACTAAACTAAATCTCAGCTGTTTTTGGCAGTATTGCAATGTTAATTTTCTAAATATGGTTTGACCGGTTCTTTATCATTACCACTGTTTTTTCTACTTTTATTTTTTCGTAATCACATGATTTCTTTGTTGGTCCCAATTCTTCTAACCGTAACAGTGGTTTGAGGAACCTCATTCTTGGTTATCACTTTTATAAATAATCAGATTTCTATGCCATATATGTTCTAATTTATATTGCGTAAGCTTAACTTCATGTCACGATACTGTATCTTTATCCAGATAACGTTAGATTTATTATATACTGCAACTTCACATTAATGTAATTTTTTCGAGTGGCATAACATTTTCAACTAATATAAGAAATTTGTATTATTGATTGCAACTAAAAATCCACATTGTTAAAGAAAGTCATAATCGAAACAGTTTTAAAATTTTATAAACCAATGGGAGTTCTATAGTATTTTTTATCTGGTGTTCAAATATAGATTCTTACTAAAGCGCAACAGAAAAGTTTAGAAACTCTTTAGCTACGACTGTTCAGGTCATTAACACGGTATACAATACTAGATCATATCCGAAATGAAGACACTCAACAGAAATTAGGAGTGAACAGCATAAGTGAAACATTTGGTAAATATCGACAGAGCTGTTTAGATCATGTAGCTAGATAGGATGAGTAGTGAAAAAATCCCAATAAAGGTTAGGTACAGCTTACAGCAGAACAATTTTTGGAAATATTCAACATTGTTTTTCCTTCATTACTGTACCTTGTACAATAATTAAAATTGGTATGTATAAGATACTGTCCTTCTGATATATGAAAAAAAAAAGATATTTTACCATTAAAAAGTATATATATATATATATATATATATATATATATATATATATATATATATATTCGAAATTCAAAATGTTGGCAGTTAACAGTGCAGTGATGAAGTGTTTCCCTCATAACTCAAAAAACTCGTTAAATTTTTCATGTTCTCTCTCTTTTATTTTATTGCTGAAACTCATGTTTACAATATCATGCTCTTTCAACTACATTCCTTAAAAATAATATGTTTTTTATTTTGTGTACGGTAATAGAAAATATTGATATTTGACCATTTTTAAATGCAATTATTTTTATCAGACAATCTATCAAACGTATAGAAATGATCTTGCATCATATTGTAGACATGACATGCATAAATACACACAAAAAATGTCATGACAATGTTGGATAGTTTTTAAGTTATGTGGAAAACACATCATTGCACAGTGACCTGAATTTAAAAAATATATATATGTATATAATTTTTTAAATCGTAGAAATATTTTTTTCTTATAGCAGGACATTTTTTTACACATACTAATTTTCATTATTGTACAAGATACAGTAATAGAAGGAATAAAAATGTTGAATATTTCCACAATTTTACTGCTGTAAGCTGTACCTAACCCCTTAAGGATTGGCATTATAGACCAAATGGAAAGAGAACATCTGGACAACCAAGGAATCGCTCGAGAGACAAATTATTGAAACCTGGAAATGGAACAGTCCAATATGCCTAATCCTTGAAGATACTGATGATTATGATGATGACTTATTATTGATTTCCAATTTATATTCCAAGATTCGAATTCTTCTGTCACAGAATTTCGTAACTTTCATCTTGCAAGTATATTTTCTTCATATAGGCTTATAATTATATTACTTATAGTGAAAAACCGAAGCCTTTCCTCTTCTGTCTATTGGTTTTTATCAGTTTGATCTTTCAATTATTATTTTATAAAGAAAGAAAAAAATACGGTATAAAGTTGAATACAATGATTCTGGATCAAAGTTAGATATTTATAGTTATGCTTGTGAACATTATTTTTAATACACTGGCGGGTAGTTAATTAGTCATCTCTGATTAAGTGTCACTCTATTCTATTAACACATTAAAACTGCAGATCACTTAATCGTGTTGAACGTTGCTGGCACGTAGATGTAGATCTAAAATGTACCAGAAGATGGTGATGGTCGTGGTGGTGGTGATAATGATGATGAAATGATCATTATTACGGTGTAGGTGATGGTGATGATGTGGGTGGTAGTGACCCCGAACTTCAGGACACCCTGGCACTCTCAAATATAATTTAAAATTTCTGCAAATCATTTATAAATATTGTAATTTATATGAAAATTTTATCATAACAAGATAAAAACGTACATTCAATATATTTTATAAGTTGCAGACAGCTCCTTTTTGCAGTTTTCTCAAAACATACAGTTTAGGACGTATTATGTAGTTTCTCAAATAAGAGATCCAATTAGCAACGCCTTTTTTAAATTCATATGATACAAATTCACATTTTTTTAAATTGAAAAGTGTAATATACACGAAAGTAGAGTAATGCACGTAGGCCCTACCGTAATGAAATATCGACGACAGCGCGTATAGACAAGAAGTGAGAACTAAATATTCTGGTCATTCCGAACACTGCAAGAAAAATTATTTGAAAACGAGGTACTTGATTCGATTATAATATGTGTTAACCTCTTCTGTCAAATATATAATGAACTTCTTTAGCATAAATCTGAAAACTGCGATGGATAAACTAGGCTATGACTAAAGACCGATTTCTTAGTCCCACAACATTGGAATAAGTATAAGTGTACACGGGGTGCACATCACGTCCCGTGTACTTCAGTAGACACCCTGCTTACAAACACAAGTAACGCACATTACAAGGTCACTCTATAACATTTTCTTTACTCCTAAACAAGTACGGTATACTTCAGTTTAGCAATGTTTATGAAGTTAAATTTTACAGCAATGATTATTGTAATATAGGTTGAAACATTTCATTCAGGGCAGTACTTCTGTTACAGTTGTACGGTGTTTGAAGTTAAAATTTTACAACAAATATTATCGTAATATGGGATTAAACATTGCATTAAGAGCGGTACCTATGAAATAGTAACATTTTAAGTTAAACTTTTACATAAAAAAACTATTGTAATATAGGCGTAAACATGTTGTTAAGAGTAGTACCTCTGATACAGTAACGTTTTAAATTAAAATTTTAAATCAAAGATTTTGTAATATAGGCTTAAACATTTTATTAGGAGTAGTGCCTGTGAAACAGTAATGTTTTAAGTTAAAAATTTACACTTAAGGCACAATACACAACACAGCCCCGTTCTTGATGCAGGAGTAGTCAATTTTAATCGTACAGCACCACGCACCACTACTCTTCTTCAAGTCATTTGACTCAATGAACAAACTCTGTACTCACTTAACTACAAAGAGTAGTGGCTAAGATTCTGATTTATATTAATGACATTATGTTATCTATCACAACTTGTCAATCAGTCCATGGATACTGATTTCAGTTGTCATAATAAATTTCTTCGTCTGTATATAATTTCGACTGTGCTGGATCTTATCAGTTTCTGAAAATTTTTGGACGTTATACTAATCCAAGTTACAGGTAATGTGAGAATCCCATTACATGGTACTAGTAGGACGCGGACTCTTCGTCGTAAATAACAGAACATAATTTCCACATCCTAGGTGAACTTCGAAACCTTACAACATTATTGCCATGTCTTAGACATTGTATACACTATGACCGGACTACAACTGATTTTATTCATGGCCAATAATAAAAAAAAAAAACTTTGAGGTGATAAGTTCATTTGCAAAAAACTGTGTGTGACGCGACGCCCAAAATTCCCCCTCTCAAGGCATTGAATTGAAGCGTGAGATACGCTGGCTTTCTCGGTCCACATTTCATGAGTTTTTGTGAAACTCTTTATCATGATGAATGTGGGCGAGACGTTGGCAGAAACCAACCATGAGAAAGAACTTAATTTCCTGCACTCCAGGATGACCCGTCCGTGGTCCATGCCCATCGATCTTCCTCTGTTTATTTTATTTGGCGTTATTTTGACTGCACAACATTTATGCATATACAAAACACATTTAGCTCCTCTTCACGTGTGGAGTTTGTTGCAAAGTGACATTATTCTTATTGTAAGAGGTTATACGTTTCCAGATCAGTCCGTTAATAAATTTTAATGTTTTGTTGACCCATAAAATCAATTAATGAGATTTTATTATATTAGTAGAGATATATCTTTCACAATGCAGCCATAATTCCTTATATAGAATGTACGAAAAGTAATATTTAGAATTACTACTGGTAATTTTATAAATATTAATTTTGCAATAAATTTATACAGGCCAAAGACTGAATGAAGACAAGGACGCCCCTGAAAACGTTGAAGTGACCAACAGTCAGGGTTGGGACTTTACGCGTAAGAAAAGGTTATCTAAATCACAGTAAAATACACGTAATTATTGGTAATTAACGTAATAAATTTAAAATACGTAAAAACTCCAAGAATTTTTACTTTTACTCTTTCTTTATTCAGTTTCTGATGAAAATTTACCGTTTGAATTGCCAACAATCCTAGCTTATAACTCGAGGATACCAATTAATGTACAAAAATGGAGATCTTAAGATGATTTTGTAATACCTACATACCGAATGAACTGAAAGAATTCTACACAGAACTATACACATCGCCTACGACAAAGACAGTGGAAGCGAAGCGAAGATTAAAAAAATGACTTTATTAATGTTCTGACACATAAAAATCTATTCAGGCATGCTTCCCAACTCTTTGATGATTAGTCAGTTACCAAATAATATTTTGAAAATGATTACATTTAAAGAGTTATGTTCAAATCATAATTAGCTTAAACTGTTATGCCTTTATCACTAAAATCGTTTATTTTTAAAACCCCACAAGTGACGAAAACAAAACTTTCGAGAAATCAACAAAATTTATTTAGTTCAATTAATATAATTTTAATTGTCAAAATGTATTTTACAAATAATATTAGTTGCTAAATGGTACGTTTATTCACTATTAGTTGCGTTTTATAATGTATATATAAAGTTTCCCAAAAAAAAAAATAAATTAGGGAGTTTTTCCAACATACAAACTGAAAGTAAGCAAAGTATTAGAGTGAATGAAAGTAAGTATGAACAATGTTGCAATCTACAGTATAAAATTACAATGTATTATATATATTTTTTTTTCCTCTACTGCAAAAGATATTTTTCTTATCAGGACTTAAAAGGAATGAAGTAATTGATGTTTATATGGTCAAAATCAATAAATGTTAGTTTATTACTCCGTGTATAAAACAGTTTTCTACATGTAAATTACACGTAAAATACGTACAGGTAAATTACTCGCCCAATCCTGCCAACAGGTCGAATAGTCTCGTAACCAGATGTTATTACTGCCTAATCCATGGAGTAGACGACATTTTAGTTGGTTATTTAAGGACGCTGCATCAGCTACTGTGTTATTTAGCGTCAATGATATTGGTGATAGTGAGATGGGGCATAGCCCGTCTCGTCCCAGAACCGACCGACTCGTCCCGACGTAATTTTCAGTGCATTAGTCCTACAGCCCAACTCGTCTCGGGTGTGTAAGAAGAGATGAAACCAGGTAAAGACAAAATATTCCCTACCACTTCGTGCAAACTTGGGACTGCGCAACCATTTTGCAGGTTGATGTCTTTCGTGAGTAAAATAGTGTTCATTTTATTTTTAAAATTCCGTCAAAAAATAAAATTATTTAAAAATAATTAAGTCACATGCATAAAAGTAAACAAGGTCTAATTTTAACTGTAATTATCCGATATTATCCGTACAAATTGAAGGCCTTAGCAATATCAATTCGGATACTTGACCAAGTACTTTTCTGATAAATCCAACTTTTTGCGGATATGAAGCGGATTGCGCTGTTACGCTTAACATAGGTACAGCTCATGCATTATGTCCTACTCTTCCTACAGAGCTGATGGACATGGACAGCAAGTAACTTTAACATGTTTCATGGAAGAAAAGTCGCCCGAAGATATTAATATTAACGTTTAATCCATGTTCAGACAATATTGTGAAAATCATTACATTTGTTTAATATTATGTTGGGAATTAAAATTCATGTCGGAATCAAGGACTCTAGCAAATAGCGTACTGTATATATTTGCATTCAAGGACATTCTGCCCGATTGATGATGAGATGCGGTTGATTAATTACTAAAACTTTTTTTATTTTTCCAAGTTCCAGCAGGCCTCCATAAACTGAGACCAGGCATGGATTCCAGAAATCAAAGAAATTTCGGAAGAAATAATAGCATCAGTGAGCGGAATCAAGAAAGAAGACTACTTTATGCAAGTAATCTAGCGTCTCTCTAAATTGAATAAATGAAGTGGAGGTTTGTTTGAAATGAATTTAAATAGGCTTCATTCTTTAATTACCTGGAACCGTATTCCAAGTAGGCTTTCTATGCATCCTGAAAACAAAAGCCTCTACTAAATAATACATGTAAAGCAAATGATATTAGACAAATTAAATATAATCATTCTTAGGATCCGAGACAACTTAAGAATAGAGTGAAGTTACAGTGCAATGGAATACAGACGGATTGAGGTGGCGCATTGAATTTTGTTTACCTGTGCATTAGAGTACAATGCGGTTCGTGATGAGAGGTACAGTATTCTTCAGTCTCTCCCTGCGAAACGAACTCGGCCATCACAGTGCATTTTCAATTCATCAACAGTTTTTCGAACTAGTTACAAGTATGTACATTGTTGTTCATTGTAGCTCTAACGCCTTCAACGTCGCCGAGGGACATGAAAATTTGTGAGGTACGTATGTATCCTATGTCATTTTCCACCGTCACTGGATTGTACTATTAACAGTAGAATATAACGCAGCACATTGATGTCGTTGTTTACATTCACAGTATGTCTGTCTAGTATGTTCAAGGAACTTTACAGTCAAGTTGTGCGTAAGCCTAAGTATAATAAATTCAATGAGCTTACGGAGTAAAATGTTAAGATATTTTAAACAAAGTGTACTACTTAAGTCAACTACTTTATGACGTGCAGTACGACTCCAATTCTGTATAAAATCCTTCACAGTAAGAGTCCATCTCTTTTGGTTTACCAAGATGGCAACTAAGAAGACGCACTAGGAAAAGACCCATAAACACGATAATACAACAAATAAGTATGCAGTGTTATACAGTATAATCAAACATTTGCTTTAATACTAAACACAAGTCACATCTTCGTACATCAAATATACTACTTTTTTTCTTTTATGAGCTGTAATATTTTTAGGATTAAAAGAGTTTCTAACAAACTTGCAGTTTTATTCTATTTTTAAAGAAAAAATAGCATTTTACAAAGAGCTCAGATAAGAGTTTTGCCTATAGCATAAAGACTGGTGGTTTTTACATAAGGTTTCTTTATTCAGAAGTCGCCCTTTCTTCTTCAAATGTAAGTAATTTATTCCAGCTTGTCTATAGAGTTTCAGTAATTACAATATTGGATATTTATCCTACGTTCTAATTATTTAGATTTTTTCTATTACTTCAGAGTGTCGAGGAATAACTTGCATTTTTTGTTGGTTTTTTGAACACGTTCGCTTGACACACATCTCTTACCTTCTGTAATGTGCGTGCTCGGTACCAGAGCCTCAACTGAACTGATATTATCAATGTTTACTAAGCCAGGGTACGATTACAACCATTCACAGAATTGAAGTCGCACTGTATAATGATTGTCTCAGAAATCCTGACGAGTGGCTATGAGAATGGTTATTGCAGGGAGTCAAAAGCAGTAGCAAACCATTATAGGCTACAAGCCATCCGACGAAAAGTAAGTAATAATACGGTAAGCCAAATAAAATGAGTGTGAGAAGTGAAACATAATAAAATTGGTGTTCAGCAGTAAAGGGGAACAATAATTCTTAATGGTGGCGTTGACGATAACAACAAACATAAGATTTTTGTAATGTTTTTAACTCTATAATACTTCTAATATTTTCAATAAAATGCTTAAGTTATTTGTAACGAAGAAACACTTACTTTTCGGAATATGTCTTCTTCCATGATTGAACGGGGAAAATTATTATCTTGCTTACCTGAAAAAGAACAAAATAATCATTATCACTAATTCAACTAGGTATCATCATTCACACATAAGTTATGCTTATCACACGATTTTCACGATTCATGATAATGGGTAGGATCTAATGAACGCAAAATATTTTCGTATTTCATAATGGTTTGGAAAAATTTTCAAACTCTCACTTTGAGAGAGGAACAGAGGTTAAGGACGTGCGGGACTATGGTGCTTTGGAAAATATTTGGAGCTAAGAGGGATGAACTTACAGTAGAATGGAGAAAGTTATACAACGCAGAACTGCACGCATTGTATTCTTCACCTAACTTAGTTCGGAACTTTAAAAGTCATATTGAAGTTAATATTTCAGATAAGTTGAAAATATACTGTATAATAAGGAATTTTTTAAATTTAAGTCAGCAACGTATCGATTAATACAGAAAACAATTTCTGTTTTTAAGTTTCACATCATTTTATCCACAAATATTTTCGATTTTTTAAAAAATCATCATCAGGTGGAGATGCAAAATAGACCAATTGAACATAGGTGAAGAGCCAATATACATATATATATATATATATATATATATATATATATATATATATATATATATATATACACACATTATTAATAAAACTGTTGAAAACCAACATGACATAAAATTTGTTTCCACAGCATTTCTATATAATGAAACATTTCATAACATTTCAAGCTAAAAGTCTTTCAAAGTGATAAAGACACTATTTGCATCTCTTGATGTTATAAAATAAGTTCCAAATATAAAATATGTGTCTGTTGATAATTAAAATTTAAAATTTCAGAGCCATTAGTGATGCCATTTTCAGAGGAAGGTTACAAATATTGGTGTTCTATAAGTTTATTAGTCACTCGAAAGATGCACTAGAAGGAATGGCGAAAGGCGTCATTATCTGGTTACGTCAGCCCACGATGTGAGAGTTGATTTGAATCAACAGACGCCATCCTGAGCAAGAAGCGTCCAAGAACAAGAAGAAATTTTCGAAAGCCAGAAACAGTCCAAGCAGTCAATGTCTCCATGCAGGGGAGTCCACAACGTTCTGCGCAGCACTGTGGCCACAATATTACCTTCAAATCTAAGCTTCAGGTCGTCCAACAATTGCAAGCCGGCAATGCCAACAGAAGGGTAACTTTTGATGAACTGTTTTAGCAAAATGTGAGGAAGATGAATTTTCATCGCTGCATTACGACAGCTTTTTGGAGAGCGTCTGATGTCGAAGAACGGCAACATGAACTAGCTCACGCCATTTCGTACAATATTCTGGTCACGAGACATAATCATATACTTTGTCTTTTCGGGATTTACTTCCAAGGTGAAAAAGCAACGTTGCAGCGGGTTTTTTTTCTAGGGATACTCCCCTTTCCTTTATAATTCCACCGACACTCTCCGTAACCCCATTATTTCATCTGTCATTTGAAATAACAAAAATAGGCTGGGGTGAAGTCTAGGGGATAGTACGAGTTTCCGATGTTGATGTAGAAAGGGTTTAGGATTTCGGACCCCTGAAGCTTATCAGGCTACCCGTATGCGAAGAAGATTAGGGGCTGAAGCCGGATAACCCACCTGTCTGCCGACAATGAGAGGAAGGGTTTGGAGCTCTGGGCCCCTTCGACTTATCAGGCTACTGTCCTCGAAATGGGACCTGGCTCTATCAAGGGTGAGGCAGGATGACCCATCTCTCAGCATCGATTTGATGACCCACAGCATACCTAAGTGTACGGACTCGTCCCATGTCCAGCCATAGGAAAACCAAGCCAAGCAAGAGTTCAGAAAGTTTGTTCGATATTCATATTATTCTTACTGGAAGGAATTTTTCACACTGAAATAAAATTGTCTGCTGTTGTATTTGTGAAGCAATACGAAACGTTTTTACCTGTTACAGATTGTACATCATCGCAATACAAATTCTGATTCGTTGTTAAGTCGAACTGACAAGAACATACTTCTTCCATCGAGACTATCAGCACTGCTACACCCCATATTACCATCTCAGATGATTGTTTGAAACAAACATGTATAACGAAGTGAAATGGCGGAATGGGAAGAAGGAGGGTTTCGCCCCCTCTACTTGTCATGTTCTGTACCTGACAGGATGGAAAATCGCATGCGACCCGGCAAGGAACTTGTACGCACTTTGGCTTCTCGTCGTCTGAGTTTTATGTTCGAAGCAATTAATGAGGCAAGGGCGAGGAAAAGCGCTCCTAATACATACAGCAAGAAAAAAGATTAATTACTTTTCACAATAACTTCAGTATATGAAGCTCAAGAGGAAACTTAATAAGAAATTAATTGAAAATGTAAAGAAAAGACCAACTTTATGATTACGACGACGCTGTAATTCTGTTCTCTGACATTCACATTTAAAAGGTGTACTCTTGAATTAATCACGCACACGCGAAATTGCAATAAGGAAAATATATTACAATTTCGTGCAGTCTGCTGGAAATAATGAAGATATTTTTATGAAAAGAAAATATTGAGATTTTTTAAGTATGAAATTTAATTTGTTTTGTCTATAACAAAAACTCAAATCTAACGCAATATAGGACTTGTAATCTTCATAATAAAACCTTGCTATAACAAAACTGGTTATGATTTTAGGACATTTCTTGTAAATTACTGTTTGAGTTCTAGTACTTCATTAGTTATATGACAAATTCTCAAAAATAGGGCAGGAATTCGAACTCACCATATACAGTACCTTTGGATGTGTGATACAAATTCAATGTGGGGCGCGTTTCCTTCATATACTTTTCACTTAATTTGCAATTAACCGTCCTATGTCATTCCAATGCTATCATATGATCGTTTTTCATTTAATATTGGAAATAAATAATTGAGCTAGCAGATGTTACATTCAATCAAGAAGTGGACAAATTAGAAATAGATCTTCGTAGGCATAGTATAATATAATCAATGGGGACTAACTAGGACAATAATTTAGGAACGTTTTCACAAAACTCAACAAACGCCATTTTAAAAATTTTACACGAAACGTTTTTGTTTTTTTAGTTTACTCTCAGACCTTTGACATAGTAATTCTGGAATATATATATATATATATATATATATATATATATATATATATATATATATTGTTTCTCTTTCAGAGATCCATTAATTTATATAAAGTGCAACTTTTATTCTTATCTTCTTTATTTGGAAAAAAAATATGACAAAAGTTAAGAATTTCACAAAACTCAACATATCCACTTTTTTAAATACACATACCTTAAAATTTTTAGTTATTTTTCATTTGCAGCTGGTAAAATTCTCATCAAAATTATTACTGCGTATTTTAAAATAATGATTGAGTACTGCTGAATTAAAAAGCAGTTAATTGAACACACTGGAACCTAATTTCAAGCCTTTTTCTTTTTTTCTAAGTTTGTTATTGACTTACAACAACTCTTTTATTTGCATGAATTAAATATTTATATTTGTGCAATACATAAACACAAATCACTGAAAATCAAAATCGTGCAGAATAATCTCAGTGCAATGGTTCATCATAATCCATTATTTGTCAGAATCTTTGGTACATCTCTTTAAAACTTTGTGATAAAATACCTTGCCCTCTTCCGAAATATCATTATGGAAGTGACTCATTAACTTCCTCATATCATTAGCTTTGTTTTTCCTGACATGGTTCAGCAGTGGAAGGTCAGAAGTTGTAGACATTACAGAGGCACTTGTCTTTCTTGGTGCAGAAAAATATGTTTTTTACATAACACTTGACACGATTCTTACAAGGATTTTGGTACGAAAGTATCCTCTTCTCTTAAATTTTAAATGGTAATTTGGCTTTTACAATATTTTTTCCATCGATGTTAAGTCATAAGTATGCCAGTCTTTGCCCAAAAGCTTTACGTCCCCAAACATACTATTGTGATGGCAATATGATGTATTCATGTGTTCTCAGCTCTTTCTCTACCAATCGAAACACACGGTCCGGAGGCACATAGCTTTCAACGTATAGGAAAGAAATGTTTAATTTCTTTAAAAATTTCAGAGCTTTCCAGATAACCAACAGGCATTAGCCATCATTATGCAATTTTTATTCTGAGATCCACAGGAATCTGAAAACGATTAAGGAGTCAAATTTCTGGATTTTTCTGTGAGTAAACATTTTTTCTAAATTACCTATGTAATCCTTCAGTCTCTTAATGACAATGTCTAAACTTAGCAGCACATACTGCAAAATCTTCTCCATTCTCACCTCTTATGAAATATGAAACAGACACAGATCTTTCTAGCTTTTTGACGTCCTCCTTTACTCTAACCCGTTTGGGTAGATCAAATTTCATATGTTTTAGCTAAAAATTAGACTGTTCAACATTTGTATTATTTCTGTATAAATTGTCTCGAAAATAAATTAGATAATTTAAGCACAAAGAACTTACAGCAAGATATTTTCCACTGTTCTCAATGATTACAGTTCATTTTGGATGAATGTCGTTATTTTTAGGCCCAACTGTATATTTTTTACTATTAGATTAACGTACTCTGCTCCTAATCTTCGTGCCCCTCCAGTAGCTTGAACGAATTTTCAATACTCAGGGTTCTTATCCATTTTTACTCACAGAATACACGCACCTAAAAAAGCGACCAGATTTATACTGAATTAACGCTGGAAACAACAAAATATTATATAATATTTGAGCTTCGAAATGTGTCACTGTTGTCAAAATGCAAATGTATTATATTTTTGTAAAATATTGTAGCTTGTGAAACAGGATAAATGTGTGAAATATTGAGTTACATGATATGAAGAGTTTTGTGAAAATTTAAGAAATGGATATGTTGAATTTAGTGAAAACTCTCTACATTGAGGCATTCTTTTCAACGGAAAGTGTTGAGTTTTGTGACATGAGCACTGCATCATTTTCATCTTATTACAATTGACCAGAATCCGTCAAAACCCGCAATTCGAAAAAAATGGCGTTCGTCGAGTTTTGTTAAAACTGTCCTCAATTCGTGATGCTTTTATCGCCAAGTTACAAATACAGTAGGTCTATATAGATTCATCCTTGTCCTGATAAATTAAAATAGAAAATATTTGTGTGCTTGGCAAAGAAACTGACATTATTTTATACCAAATTATGGAATGAAATTTTGAAAACATAATTAAACTAAAAATCCGTCCGTTCGTCCGTCCGTCCGCCCGCTGGCTTGCCAGGCCGCCAGCTCACTCACTCACCCACCCATCCATCCATCCATCCATCCATCCATCCATCCATCCATCCATCCATCCATGAAATTTTGCAAACACATGTCAATAGCGAAAATTGAACTTTGAAACCACAAATTCAAGTTTGTATGGCTATATATGGGAATATGAAATTTTTCCTTATGCAATTTAAACACAACAAAGAGTTATTCTATAGAAATTATAAGCATAATGTAGCTTACAATAGGTAAATTAATACCAGTAACAACAAATTGTGCATATTCTTCGCAGCTTCTGTATAAATAAATTAAGTATTGCATAGCAAATATGCTCTTTCAGATGATATTAAAACAATTACAGTAGCCTATATTCAGAGCGAGGTAGCTGAGTAGTAACGGGTTCAATCCCCGTGGATGGCCAATGTGACTGAGTTTGTCATGTTTTCCTTTAGTCACAAAGGCAAATGCAGAATTAGAAATTCACATGCCACGAGTCATCATCGCTTTAATCTCCATTATTATAACAATTAAACAATTAAAATCAGTTAAATGAATACAAGCCAATTATGACATATCACAATAAAAACAACCACGAACATATAGGTCGCAGCTTACTGACATATCCAAAGATTCTACAACGCTATGTTATAATCTAGATGTTAAAGCGTTTATAAGTAAACTTCAGAAAAAACAACTACAGTGTGTGATTTAAAATGATATCAGTAACGTCATAACTTGCACAACAATAGCCTCAAAATAGCCTCAAAAGTATTTTCATTCCACAAAAATATTCATTTTTAAATACAAGGTTTTACGTGTGTGAGCTTATGTCCAATATCAAACCCTTCAAATTAATATATTTTTCCTTTCAGTCATGTAGATTTTGATACTTAAAGCTAGTACCGCGACAATATGGCAGAGGGCAGGCCATCATCTAGTAAAGGATTAGCTGTGAAGCCCGTTAAATTTTGCCCAGGGGTATACGGAAGGTTGTTTCTGATCTCTGGAAACGAATTTTGAATGACGTCATATGCGTCAGGAGTCACACGACAGCTGAAATGTGGTGAGAGGTGACAGACCAGTAGTGAATGATTTCGTAGAGTGCACGGTGTCTCACAGTAGCGATGCCCAAGAAAATCGAGCTTTTTGCGAGGGGTACATTACGACTCTTTCCGATACCAACTGCAGTTACGTGGAAATCATAGGAGCCTGAAAAAAACGTGGTTTCGTTACATACAAGAAAGGCATCTACTGTGTAGTTAATAAGACTGGCGAAGTTCGAATGGGATTAATTCCAGAAGGAACAAAGCAAGCAAATCCACCTTCCCCCCGCCACAAGCCGCACCACCTGAAATAGTGATACAAATTCATCCCATCCGAGCTTTACTAGTCTTATTAAGTACACCGAAGATTTCTTCCTTTGAAATAACGAAACCACGTCTTTTGTAGGCTTCTTTTATTTTCACTTAACAGTGTTCGACGTTGGAAAGGATCGTAATGTATCCCTCCCAAAATGACTCTATTTTCTTGGGCATTGCTGCTGTGAGATACCGTGCACTCTGACTATGAAATCTCTCACTACTGGCCTATAACCTCTCACCACAGTTCAACTGTCGCGTGACTCCTGACGCATATGACGTCATTCAAAATTCGTTTCCAGAGATCGGAAACAACCTTTATATTCGTTCAGACTTCAGGTGCGAGCATGCAATTTTAGAATCTGGACTCGCTGATTAACGATTCTCACATATTTTTCCGCACTGAGAAGTCTATAGCCCTTAGCCGGATTTGATCCTGCGAACTTAGGGTCCAGAGGCATGCACGCTACCACTATTCCGCTAGGGACAAGTTTAAGTTGCATGCAGAAATTTAAAACATGTATAAAAAGTATGGGAGGGAAAAATTAACTGCATTAAGGCCTATACATAGCAAAATGAACCTTAGTTGTTTCTCTCATGTTTAACAAAATATAACATTCCCATCTGTAGAAGAGTTCTTGCCGGTTGCAATTCACTCTTGCAGGAAACTACTCAAGAATTTATATTTAGGCACAATCCTTTAATTAAATAAACTAAATTATATTGCATGAATAACAATGTTAAATGAGCAACGATTCTGTCGGCAAATTGGTCTACGCAACCAGCTTAACAGCCTATAGGTGAATAACGAGGAGTCAAGTACTTGCCATTGGTTAAAAAAAAAAAACAAAAAGTCTGTAGTCTATATCACTAGTTCACTACTGAACGATAAGGTATAAAAATTCTCAAACCTTAGGTGGAGAGCACATTGGCTATTTTTTGCCCATATCATGATCATGCGATTGTGTCATGTCTCACTGTTCTTTTAAAATCTGTCGCAGACTGTTGACCCTTTTATACATTGCTACGGCATTAGCAGAGCTTTCCTTTCAAAGAACGCCGCCTACAACAAGGTATTTACGCTGCAATGTATGACAGTGCTATTTCAGCAAGTTCCAATGTTATTTTAAAATAGGCCTAAATAACATAAGGATGTATAAGTTAAATACAACGAAATAGCTATTTTTATATTCTCGCAAACAAAATAGTTAATAATATATCTTCTTAGGTCCTATAAAGTGAAATAGGGCCTATGGTATTCGTTGGTACATAAAACGAAATAGAAAAATGATATTTCAAGAGAAACGAGATAGCAACATAAGAGTCCGAGGCTCGCTAATATAGTACAATACTAACATTTAGGCTTTCTTCTTAGTGATCAATTTTGCATTGTACAGTTCCCACACTTCAGAAATACGACTCATTCTAAGAAAAATTCTTTATATAATGTACTGTACAGTGACTTGGCTTCTAGACTAGACGGCATTTCGGAAGACGGTCAGCTACTACATGCGCTGTAGCATTTCTGGTATGTGACGTCACAAACTTGTACAGTAGAACCAATCAGAATCAGTCTATAACAAGTACTTCCAGACTTAGTTTGTTCACGTGTGAGTGTTTCAATACATTGAATAAGTAAAACTAACATTTACTGTGTATACGAGTATATAAGATAAATAAATGGAAGAAGAGAGTGTAAAAAAGACAAGTATTGCACAGGCAGGCGCGGAAAATAGTGTTTAAGGTGTATAATTATTTTAAAAACGTTGACGAGCAGAACGCTGCCAGCCATCTTGCTGCTGACTACAACGTTGCCAACGCGCAAGAAACGACTGTAGAAGCATGTGGTGTGGGATTGAGAAACGTGCAAAGATTATTGCTAGTGAAGGAAAGAGGGTTTGTTTGGTGTCATGCTTACAGTAATCAACGGCTAAGGTCATTATTGTCTTTTGATAATTTAAATTCTCTTCTGCGCTATTTGTATTGCACGTGTGCGTGAAGTACGATGTGGCAATGTTGTACGCTGCCTTGCTCTCTCTATCTGTCTCTCTCGACGCAAACGCTAGCAGACTACCGCCTTCAGAATTGCCGTCGACTCTAGATCTTTACGAGGGAAAGAATTAAACAGTATCTTTAGGGACAAATTTCCATGCTCAGGATGAGAATCGAACCAGGATCTCATGATTTGTAGTTTTGAAGTCAGGAATGCTGATCGCTAGACCACGAAGCTGATGTTATAGATTCTGCTTATTATACAATCATTTTTAATAGCGTTGATAGGTATTATCGCCTATTATGCAAATCTGGCTTTCAGGTAGAAGCTCCCTGTGAAGCGGGCTTGAATAATGTAAAGGAAAAAAATTGTTCCTGAGCCCAGTATCGATCCCGGGACCATTCGCTTAGCGCACGAATGCTCTACCGACTGAGCTACATCACAAACCAATTATCCCTTTATATCCACACAACTCAAACGAGCTGACAGGACGCCAGAAACCCAAGTTTGAGTGCACACAATTTTGTGCGACTTAAATTGTGGCTTTCTGTTAGTGTACCTACAGTAACGAGTATAGGCTATTATGCAAATATGGATAGATACCCGGCCTCGGAACAATTTTTCCCTTGAAATAATTATCGCCTATTTATGCAACTAGCACAGCTTTGGTGTATCTAAGGTTGCATTATATTTTACAAACACTACTAGGAAAACTATCGTATTCTACACTGTCATTTGATATTCTATGGTAATCTACCGCAGATTTACAATTTATTATTGAAGTAACGCATTATTTTAATTCTGAACCAAACTTGGAATAATTGCTTGTTATTACCGATGACGATAGTGATTGTGATAATAGGTGCATTAAAAGTATTTCGCTTGTTACTTGACTACTTACGGCCTCCGGCGTAGATCAATTCGTCGGACGTGTTTACTTGTTGATACGTAGTTTCGATAGGGAGTGGGTTCGACTTTCACTTAGACATATTACCTAATTTGTTTTTTTCCAAGTTTCTCCACAACCATAAAACGAATGTCAGATGATGTAAGTCTCGATTTCATCTAATCAAATACCCTATCGATATCGCCATTTCCATCGACACTATATAACCTAATTAGTTGAGACAGCTTCATTCAGAAACAAAAAAGACTCTGCCGACAGAAAATAGCAAAATTAAGTACCTCGCATATACAGTCAATATTAAGATCGAGAAAGCTACTCGAATCTTTATCTTTTCAGATAATTTCATTCCTCGTAACTATCATTGCAATTACTTACGAACTCATCGTCGCAGATTAGAAAAGCTGCTGTTAATATTTTATAATGCATTAATAAATTCAATTATTATTTTATAAATCAAATAGGCTATGAATTGAAGTATATTACATAAACTATATATATATATATATATATATATATATATGCTTCTGATAATCAAAAGCTTCCATATCTAAATCTACAACTTATATATTATACTACGCGAGCCATAAGTAAATGCTTTGTAAGCGAAAACTGGCATTCTGTACGAGAAACTTATTCAGAAGACGAGCATTGCGAGTGTCAAGTTCAGAGCGGGGTCCCCGGAATTTATGGCGTTATTCCAACACATTTTCAGGTAAAGACGAGGAGAGGGGCACCGAAATGGATCCCACTGCGTGTAAACAGATGTGGTCTGGTCTGCAGAAGCTGGTTGACTCAGCTTCTGACCATAAATAACCGAATATCGCATTTATGAACTCCGCGCCCGACGTAAAAGCTGCACTTTGAAGTGGAAGTGACACTTGTGGGAAATACGCCAGTCGCAAAGGCTCTTTATTTGATTCATAATTTTGTAAACGTACAAGGAAAAGGCCCCGCTTTACAAGAACTTCCATCTTATTGAATATCAGACTTTAATAGTATTAGTTATAACTCAACTTAAGATCTGTTTACAGTATTAATATCTGCAATTTATAATTTCACAATAACCAAAGAAATAAACATCTTCAAACGTCATAACCACGAAGAATTGTTATAGATTCAACGCTGTGAAGTAATAGTTAGCACATTTGACCTTGAAACGAGCGGGCCGGGTACAAATCCTGGTTGGGACAATTTACCTGGTTGAGGTATTTTCCTAGGTTTTCCCTCAACCAATCGAAGCAGAATTGCTAGGTAACTTTCGGCGTTGCACCTCGGATTCATTTCGCCATCATAATTACACTTCCCCTCTTTCATCTTCATCTCCGTTTCTTCCTACTGTCATCCTCTGAGGAGTTTAGTGCTGAGAGGAATGCGGTTCCGACTACTCTAGCGCGCTACTGGAGTGGGAGGGAACAGTGACAGCGGTAGTCTGGAAGTAAGTACAATCATACTGAAAACATTCGCCCAATTTACAAGAGCAGTATGCCTATTAGTTTTCTAAAGTATTTTTGGCGAGATAGAGATACAACCATTCGTACTTATGTGTTCAGAGAAGGAAAGTATTGTAGAAAATTTTATTTATTTATGTATTTATTTATTGTTTATTTATTCTGGTGAAGTTAAGGCCATCACACCACCAGAAATACAAATACAACAAAATAAATAAAAGAAAAATCATAATAAAACTACAATAATATAGATGAAACGAAGAATCATACTATAAAATTTAATGATTAGTAGAATTGAATTAAATTTGTAAAGTAATCAATTTAAATATACTGTACTGCGGAACTCACTCGAGAAGTAAAACTACTTGATTTGCATTTTAAGATATCACCAACAAATGATTTTCGCATGACATTATAGGACTCTGTTTTTCACAATACCAATCACACATATTCTAAAATTCCAATAGAATAAAACGAAAAACTTTTCCGCAGCATGTTTCCTTAAAAATGATTTGTAACGGTGAAATATTTAATATGAATAATTCATATAATATTAACATAGCTAACATCAGGAAGATGTTTGAGCAAAAATTGCAACAAATATTCACACACTACTACAAACTGAAGACTGCATATTTTCGACCGATTAATACTTCCCACTCCGCTTAGCTCGGCTTGGCAGTAGCAACAAAAGAATCTACCTGCAACCCCCCCCCCGCACCAATGGCAAGAATACCTCAGGTCCCAGCTTTAAACTCGTCGGAGCAGCGTTGTCAATCGTGGCCGAATTTGGCTAAACGTAGCTTAATTTTTAGTTATGTAGCTTATAGCAGAATGGTCGTAGCCGAATGTCAAAATGTAGCCGAATTGAGATTCAATCGAGCGACCATGTGTGAATACTCTACTTTTATGTGTAAACACTTTCTTTCAACAAATTTATTTTCTCATGTTAATACCCACCAGAATTTCCTCACTTTCTCATTAAAATTACGAAAACATACCGGTAGAAACATTGTGTCACAGACTGAATTCTGAACAATATGACCCACATTTATGGCAAGGATAGCATTGCTTATTTTCAATTTTATTTTCCTGTTATGTGATTAGCGTTTATTACCTAACTGACAATTACTCATGAATTTGCAGACACCCGTCAGGCGGTTTATTAGGGGTCGCCTACCCACCAAAAGTAAACCAGTAACCTGACAGTTCCTCTGTTGGTGAACTTCTCGGCACACAGCAGAGTTTTTATTAGGGGTCGCCTACTCCACAAAATAATCGTACTCCGACTTCAAATTACAATGAAACTTAAGCCTTTTAGATTTAAAAAACTGGCTCTTCTCACGCATATCTATCCCATTATCCACTTGTTGCGACACTTGATGCAAAACATTGTAAACATCATAACATTGATCCTCGGTTCTATTTATTACTCAAGAATAAGGGCTATCTCTAAAGTTCTAAAATATCTCCAGACATACCGCACTTTACGAAAGGTCTTCCGATGATACAGTGTTTAGGCCTACAATGTTTTGCACAAAATGTCGCAACAAATTGGCAATGAGATAGATATGAATGGGAAGGCCGGGAACGGCCAGTTTTCAAAATGTGTGAGTTTTATGTTTCATTGTTATTTATTTCCTTTTATGGCGTCTTCCTCCGTCAGTATACTGGAAATAAAGAAAACAGTCTTACATGTGTCTGATTTCCAGTCAGTCGAGTTCTACTAAGATAGGACATACTTAGTAAATGTAACTTTTTGTGCAGTTTAGTGTAGTGTGTTGTGATTTCATCTTGAGTTCTGACAGTGAGTGTTAATCATCTAAGAGGAATTAATTCACGTAATAAGCTTGCTACGAAGACACTGATTCGTCTCCTGTTATAATCGCAGGCTAAGATCAATGACAAGTCAGTGTTATATCCTAAGGCAGGACCAAGTGACGAACAACAGGAAGAAAAAGAGGTTGATGGCTTCTTGAATGTGTGTTAGTGTTACAAAACTGTAACTGTAAATATGTATCTATAAATACGTGGACAAATATGTAAACACGTGCACACTGTGACTTTTTTTTTGTATGTGTTAGCAAGTGTTATCGGAAGGATCAACTAGATTTCATTAGGCGAATTAATAAATACCGGTACTTTCCCTTTTGTTATATTGCTGCATGCTTTGTAGAGTGGGTTAGCAAATCTTTACCAAACCTATAGAAGTGTGTTGATGATCAGGCCCATGTATTGATTTTTCGGTTTGTAAAAAATAATAATGATTACTATGAATATTAACATTAATAGCCCCATTAATAATAATAATAACAATAATAATAATAATAATAATAATAATAATAATAATAATACTAATAATTATTGTATTCGCAGCTCTTTTGAATTATTTTTATTAAATTAATATAACGCGCAATGAAATCATCGTTAAACGCAGCAGATTGAACAACATATACCTACGCAAATTCTTCAAGTTTTGATCGTAGCTTAATTTCAGTCTTTATAGCTGAATTTCGGGATGTTTGTAGCCGACTCGCTCGTGTTCAGGTTTGCAACGCTGCGTCGGAGGATGACAGTAGGTTTCGGGCTTTGGCGTAAAGATTTCACGCAGGTAGTAAATGGTCCGACGCGTGACAATGCCCTCTTAGATGTTTACCTACTAAGACCTGTCTCTCTCTTTGTCAACTCTGAAAGTCTTCATAAAATAAGTGATCACAATAGCGTCTTATTAGAAATCTTATGGGAAAACACAGTAAATCCGAGGTCAAGTCCAGTGTCTGTCTGGAATTTTAACAAAACCGATGTCCATGAATTACAAACGTTTCTACGACAAAAGCATGATGACTTTCTAAGGACTGAAGGAAATATGGAAAATGTGTGGCATAAATTTAAGTGTATAATTTTCGAGGCATTAGTAAAATGTGTACCTTCTAAAATAATTAAGAAAAATCCGGACCCAGAATATTACACTAATTATATTCGCTACTTAAAGAAAAAGACAAGGCGCGCATTTAGCAAACGTAAACGGAGCCATGAGCATTGGGAAAAATATGTTGAATTAATTAAGAAACTTGAGTGTGAAAAAAGGTTAGCTCAGGAAAATTTTCTAAAAACTATTTTAAAAGAAGATGAAAGTAACAATTGGAGACAGTTTTATAATTATGTACGCAGGAGAAAAGGGAAAAATGAAGGAGTAGTGCTTTTACGAAATCAGAACGGAGAAAGTATAACTGATGACAAAGAAATGGCCGACTTATTAAATTCCTATTTCATTTCGGTTTTCAATAATAATAATAATAATAATAATAATAATAATAATAATAATAATCCCGCTGATAGGAGTGGTTGTGTCACAGACCGTGAATGTGAACCAAATTCGACTTTCAAAATAACTTCCAAAGGGGTTAGAGAGAGAATAACGAAATTAAAAAATCGGAAGTCTCGAGGACCAGATAGTATTGCTACAGAGATTCTTAAATTAGGTTCCGAGGCCATAATTCCATACTTAATGCGTATATTTCATGTTTCCATAAACAATGCAGCTATTCCATGTGACTGGAAATCAGCTATAGTGGTACCCATACATAAAGGTGGAAATAAATTAGATGTCGGAAACTACAGACCGATTAGCCTTACATCTGTCGTATGTAAAGTCATGGAGCATTTGATATCGGATTATATTCGTCATGTTCTAAATGCGAAAGACTGGTTTTACAACCGCCAGCATGGTTTTAGGGAAGGCTTCTCATGTGATAGTCAAATTACGTCGCTGGTTCAGGATCTAGCTGAAGAGGTAGATAGAGGCGGAAGAATCGATGCAGTTGTGATTGACTTTCCGAAAGCATTTGATTTGGTGCCACATGACATATTAATAGATAAGTTAAGTAGGCTAGGAATAGATAAAAGAGTGGTGCTATGGATCCAAGAATTCTTAAAAGGTAGAACCCAGAGAGTTAGAGTAGGTGATGAAATATCGGAAATTGGAAATATAAGTTCAGGGGTGCCACAGGGCAGCGTTCTGGGTCCATTACTCTTTATAATATACGTAAATGACCTATGTCAGGATATTACATCAAATGTGAGGCTATTTGCAGACGACTGCATTATCTATAGAAAGATTAGAAATAATTCAGATGTAGATGCTATTCAAACAGACTTGAATAACATTTACAACTGGGCGTTAAAGCATAGGATGAAAATAAATGGTTCTAAAAGTAAATCTATAACATTTTGTAAAACCCGAGAGGAAACTAGTCTTAATTACGAATTCAGTGGTGTTGTAATTCCACAAGAACAATGTTGTAAATACCTAGGAGTGTATTTAAACTCCAAACTTTCTTGGGGAGAGCATGTTGATAATGTTACAGGCAAAGCATGGAGGGCACTTCACTTTATTATGAGAATCTTGAGAAAGGCTAGCCCCAAATCGAGGGAAATAGCATATCTAACATTAGTGCGACCGTTAATGGAATACGGAACTACATGTTGGGATCCCTATAGAATATATCAGATAAATTCCTTAGAAAGAATCCAGTATAGGGCAGCTAAATTTGTTAAAGGTAAAAGAGAAGATGGGAACGATACGATAAAGAACTTAAATGGGAAACTTTGGAAAACAGACGTAGGAAAACTTGAATAACATCATTGTATAGAGCACATCTAGGTCAGAAAGCATGGGTAGACATAACGGCTCGGTTAGAAAAGCCAACGTACTATGGTAGGAACGATCATGATTTTAAAATCAAATGTAGGAAACAGAAAACGGATGTAGGTAAATTCTCATTTTTAAAAAGAACTATAAATGATTGGAATGACCTACCTGCAGCGGTCTTTGAGGGCTGTCCTTCCTTAAGGAGATTCAAGAATAATTTAAAGAGTTGTGTATAAAGTGAAAATTAAAATTAAGGTGACATTCAACATTTAATTTTTTAAGGTGGCATGTATTTATCTAGCCTGACGAGTTTACTTCCTTGGTTTGAATTGTAAATTATTTAAAAATAGCGTGTAAGAGGGCCTTAGACTAGAAATGTCTAGTTTAAATGTAGTTCTGTTTATAAGTATGCATAAGAATGCAATTATTTGACTTATTTGAACTGTTGTATCAGTGAAGCGAGGTGAGTCAGTGAAGTTATGGTTTTACAGTGCAGTGAACAGTTCCGATCAGTGATAATTTATAGCGTCAATGAAATGTGTTCTATAGTGTCAGTGAAATGTGTTACAGAGTGTCAGTGAAATGTGTGCTAAAGTGTCAGTGAAATGCGTCATAGTGCCACTACAGGGAATGAGATGAGAGTAAAGTGAAAGACTATTGAAAATTATGTAGGACCTATACATAATTATGTAGGTTGTGTTGTAAAATTAGGTGTTTTATTTTATGTTTTATTATTATTGTGTTAAATTATATTGTGTATTCTTATTGTATTGTGTATAAAATTGTATATGTGTTGTAAAATTGTATTGTGTATTGTAAATTTTATTGTGTATTGCTTATCATTTTAACTGTGTATTGTTAATATTGTATATACCACTGCCACCGGGTGCTTGCCCACTTGCAGTGTAAATAAATACATACATACATTTCTCTGCTATACAGTCGGCTGCGGGTGGTAGCGCTACGCACAATGGGCTCTTCATCGGTCTCATGGTATCTCGTGGGACAGGGGTTGAGGGATCGCGGTGAGGTCTACGCGGAAAGGTAAAAGGAACATGTAGGCTGTAGGGAAGTTCGGAGGCGGCACGCAGGGAAATCTGCGCCAGGGAGGCCTGTAGGGCATGCACATTATCCCCTCCCGGGTAGTACAATGGGCCCACTCGAGCGGCCTTCCTGCAAGGACAGTCCCAATCCATGCTCTCCGCTAAAGGAGGAATAATAGATAATCTAATGTACTCACGTCTGCGTGTGAGGTTAAATGTAAAGAAAATTTAAAGATAAGTAAAATGCACATTTTCACGGAAGAGTGTTATGATCAGAAGAACCTTGGATACACATTACGTCGAAAGGAAGACGTCGCATATTGCAGCATTCAATGTAAGTACTGTACATATACTTTTAACACAGTATAGTATATACAGTCATGAAGCTTGAGTTGTGAGGGTGCTAGGAACAATAGACTGTGCCGGTACTATTTCGCATTATCTGTAATGAAGCGATATTAGCGATCCTAGTGGTTAGCAGCTATCTATGGATGCATATTTACTACGTATTGAGCTTCGTGACTGTATACACTAGACTGTGCTTTTAAGCAACATTTTTTTTTCTCAGTGACAATGGGTAACAAATAACAATCACATGAATGAATTTCTATCGGTTTACTTTGTGAAATAATGAAACCTGTAATGCACTACGAACACATTATTTATATATTTTCTTTAACTTTGTAGTGTAGTGAGTATGTGTATGTATGTATGTATGTATGTATGTATGTATGTATGTATGTATGTATGTATGTATTTATGTATGTATACACTATATTCCCAGTATTTCCATGACTACCGTGTGGAAAACATGAAGGCACATTAAATACAGAACAGAGCGAGAGTAACCGGGTAGAAAACCATTTTACCCATACGTCTGTTTCCATGGTAGGGCCACTGCGAGTGGCGTCATCATATTCCAAGAAAATGGCACAACGTTTTTCATATAGGGTTGCACTTAAATATTTCACTTTAGGAGCGAGATAATCAGGATCATTTTTAAAATAAAGAAGTCGCATAAATCACGTTATAACTGAAAAAAGCTCAAGAACACACGTAGAATAAAGTCTACAACAATACCACCTCACCTACACCCTATACCGCATTAAAATGTACGTAAATCGGTAGGAAGGGAGGAAGTTAAACAGAAGAATAGGCCTATTCATTTTAATAAACTTTAATATAGGCTATATTATTTAAACCCATTTTTCATTTACATTTTCTAATTTTCTTTTAGTAGTCTATACACAAATTTACTGGAAATAGTGTTCATATCCTAATTTGTCGAATGCGAATTTCTGGTAGATAAGAACGGAGTTTGAGCAGGTTTCCGGAATACCCGTTTTACCCTCTTAATTTCACTATTTTCCTGAAATTCACAATCAGCTGTAGAAACGCACGTTCGGTCGTTTCCCCATGAGACCGGCCCCTTGAAATTCCAACTACGAACGGGTAATGGAACGTCTAACTCCAAGCAATCTGTGAAATTGGTATAACTCTTGTGGTCATAGATGTCACATACAGAAATGAGACTTTACTACTAAAAGTAATTAGTATCGGATTTTTATGTAGGTGCAATTCCTCATAGTCTCCATATAAAAAATCTGGATTTCATTTTGCCGACTCATCGTATTTTCACAATTTGTATTCTGTGTAATTATTATTCTGTTTATATTTAGATAATACATTCAGATCCTTCATTACGCATATAAATTTTTACAATCTATACTTACTTACAAATGGCTCTTAAGAAAACCCACAGGTTCATTGCCGCCCACACTTAAGCCCGCCATCGATCCCTATTCTGTGCAAGATTAATCCAGTCTCTATCATCATATCCCACCTCCCTCAAATCCATTTTAATATTATCTTCCCTCCTACGTCTCGGCCTCCCCAAAGGTCTTTTTCCCTTCGGTCTCCCAACTAACACTCTATATGCATTTCTGGATTCGCCCATACGTGCTACATGCCCTGTCCATCTCAAACGTCTGGATTTAATGTTCCTAATTATATCAGATGAAGAATACAATGCGTGCAGTTCTGCGTTGTGTAACTTTCTCCATTCTCCTATAACTTCATCGCTCTTAGTCCTAAATATTTTCCTAAGAACCTTATTCGCAATCATCCTTAATCTATGATCCTCTCTCAAAGTGAGAGTCCAAGTTTCACAACCATACAGAACAACAGGTAATAAAACTGTTTTATAAATTCTAACTTTCATATTTTTTGAGAGCAGACTAGATGATAAAAGCTTCTCAACAGAATAATAACAGGCATTTCCCATATTGATTCTGGGTTTAATTTCCTCCTGAGGATCATTTGTATTTGTTACTGTTGCTCCAAGATACTTGAATTTTTCCACCTCCTCGAAGGATAAATCTCCAAATTTTATATTTCCATTTCGTACAATATTCTGGTCACGAGACATAATTAGGGATTTACTTCCAAACCTATCGCTTTACTCGCTTCAAGTAAAATGTCCGTGTTTCTCTATCTTAATTCCATTAGTCTAATAAATTCCTGTATAGTCGTTACATGCAATTATAGGGTTTTTTTTTTCCAAATTCCATTTCGTCTCTTATTGGAGCATGTTCTTGGATGTCTGCAGTATATCAACAATATTAATATTTTATCAAACTCAATAGAGACTATTATAAGCGTACTGAGAAGGATTACATTAGAACTGAATCGTTTTTCTCCGCTCTTCTGACATAGCTTTAGTTTTTCTAACAATACATGGTAGAGTATAAATTCTTTAGGCATCCAGAATTACTCACAGTTCGTTTCTAAACCTGATAGTGTATTCAATTTTATTTCATTTTCATCCTCATTGACAGCGTTATTGTAGTGATTCCGTATTCCCTTCTTGCAACAACAGCACTTGGTCTTTCCATGTATATTCTGCCACGGTAGAGAATTTGGATGGCTGGGAAGCTCGAATGAAGGCCGAAGGGCTGCGTGTTTGAATCCCAGTGGCTCCCCTGGGAGTAGGGTCGTCCCACAAAAGACCGCTCTAGGGTCCACCTAGTCGTAATGGTCTGAGGGTGGAATGAGAGGCCCCCAGAGCGGCGAGGTCGCGAATCAGGGACTCAGAAGAGTCTTCAGGCCAAATTACAGGAACTGCTTTTATCTCCATCCGGACTCCTGCTTCGTGTTAACTCGACATTCGTGGCGAACTCGCTCGGTAGTTTGAATGTTAATGCAAGTCAGTTGTCCACTGGCCTATATCGCGATTCCCCTACGTTATTCGTTAAAACAGACTTTATAAAAGTGCAATAATGAATTTCTACTAATATTCTTCCTTCAATTAATGTCATTAATTTTGTCGATATTTTTCCCGGAAATGACAGCTCAGTATTCTGATCTGAGGAACATCGTAGATCCAGATACAGAATCCTCTTGAGAGAGTGGAAAATAAACTATCATGTGAGAAAGTCAGTATCGATATCTTTACGGAAAAATACGCTTTCTACATTCTCGATGAGCAAAAATTGGCTTCCTTCTTGCTGTATCTTGTTGGACTAAGCACTGTGCATTATTTTTCTTAATTTCCATTAATTTTGATAAAATATCTTCGTTCCTATATCATTTGGATCAGGCTGACATCTTTATTTAGAAAATAAGCCTTGAGATATTTATATTTTTATCTATATTTCAAATGTTATGAAATAAAATACATAATTAAAGAGTTCTTCAGCATTTCCAAATCTTTACCTGAATTCAAGAATTAGGTAACTTTTTTTACAACGAAGAAGAAAACATTCTTAAATTGGCCAGAGTCGACACTGATTACACTAAATACCAGTATTTTCTGCCAGAGATTACACCTTCAGTAAGTTAATGTTGTTTTGTAAGATGAAAAACCTATGAATCTGAAGAAAGGGGAGAAATTAAATAGGAAGCAAAATTGATGTTTGGCAACGGTTAAAACATTAATTTACACTTATACAAGATGCGGAAATGAAATAGGCGATTTTAAAAACGTTATGAAGAGTGAATAATTAGATTTATTCACCTTTACCACAGAAAAACACAAAGTATAGACTGCATGTTAAGGATTTATTTTCTTTTCAATTTAACTGTATGAAAAGTCCTGTTTTCCAAAAATAACTTCCGTTTCTGTGTACGTACTCGGTAAGTCATCTGCTAACATCACCCAATACTCTTTCTCAATTTGGAATTCGTTCAATTTCTCTCGAATTCGATATTTAAACTCTGGGATCGTGTGTGCTGCTGGAGCACCAAAAATTTTGATTTCAATTATCCCCAGAGAAAGAATTCAGAAGCTGAAAGATCGGGTGATGTGGCCAGCCATCCGATATCCCCGTGTCTGGAGATCACATGGCTAGGAAAAAGTTCCTAACAGCTATCATGTAAATTCGTGCGGTGTAGCTCGTAGCCCCATCTTGCTGGAAGAACGTTTTCTCGCTCACAGGAAGACGGGAAAGTGGAGGAGCTAAGAAGTTCTGCATTGGCCTGTCATAGTTATAGCCCTTTTGCTCTCATCTTCAAAGAAGTACGGATCGATAATTGAAGGGTTCAGAACCATAGTGGGCCAAGCGCCATTTGCTAAAACCATAGAAAACAAGGGTTAATATGAAGTTATTACCATAATTCAATGTAAACAAATACGAAGTAATATAAAGTCTACACATTAAAACAGAATGATATGTCAATCTTCATTAAATTATGTTATTTACTTAACTTTAAACCTTGCCTTCTCCGTTTTTAATAAATGGCGCTTGGCCCACTATGGTTCTGAACCCTTCAATTGCAAAGGAACATATCGCGCACCATACTGTCACTTTCAAACTGTGAAGTGGTTTCTCATGAATTTCTTGTGGATTTGTGGCAGACCAGTAACGGAAATTTTGTTTGTTAATAAACCCTGATAAATGTAAATGGGCTTCATCGCTCATCAGTAAATCGTTGACGAGATTTTGTTTCCATTAATCAACTGCAGAAGACTCGACAGAATTGAAGTCTATTTCCATGTTCCTGTTCCTGTAGAGCATGAATAATTTGAACCTCATAAGGGTGGAAATGAAGATCATTATGTAAAATCAGTCGAACGCTGTGGTCGGAAAGCACGACTGACACAGAATGACGACTCACAGTCCGGCGTGGACTCCGTTCAATGGCCTCTCTCACTGCCGCTATGTTCTTCACGCACTGTTTTGACACTACCACCTTTCTTCTTTTGTGTAGTCTCAAAGTTACGAACACAGGAATTAGCCGATAGAACAGCACAATTACGATGAAATCCTAACTTTCTGAGAAACACACGCTGAGCGATTACTTAACTGTCACCCTTCTCATAAAATGTTTTCAATGCATAAGCACGTTGCGCTCCAGTCCACAATTCCAGTTCACCTATGTGCAGTAACGATTTGTACGCCTGACCGTGAAGCAAGCGGGTCAGGGTTCGAATCCTGGTTAGGACAAGTTACCTGGTTGAAATTTTTCCGGGGTTTTTCCTCAACCCATTAACAGCAAATTCTGGGTAACTTTCGGCGCTGGACCCTGGACTCACTTTGCTGGCATTATCACCTTCGTCTCACTCAGACGCTAGATAACCATAGCATTGATAAAGCTTCGTAAAATAAACGACTCTCTCTCCCTCTCCTTTTCTCTCCACAACTCCATTGTAACTGAAATGCTTTAAAGTGTTCTACCAGATGGCGGTTGCAAAATCATCCGAATCATTGCCGCATCCAAGTGGACATAACATCACTGGATTCAAACTAATGATCAAAAGTTGGAATAAGAAGTTCCTATTTACTTTTGGCTTCTCGAATTCATTGAAGCAGAAGTTCAATGTCTCTGATGTAGAATTTGGGAGCCGTATTCATAGACATTTTTAGCGCGGGCTTCCGGTGGATGATCAGCGTTTTTCGTATTCATAAACCAGTGTTAGCGATATATGATTTGAATTCTATACAAGTAACCAGTGGATAGCCGGGTTTAGCTTAGTACGCTCGTAGCGCGTGCTGCGAAATGTCTATGAATAGCACCCTAAAATTTACTTGCCATTGAAAATCTCGGAATGATGGATTTCTCAAGTGTTCTCTGGCAAATATCTCTATTGTCTACTTACAATGTCTGGAAAGCCCGGTTCGATGGTAGTTACAGAAGTGATAATAGATGGGAAACTCGTGAACAGTATAAAAATAAATATTAAGATAGTTATGAATAGACTTCGTTGAATTGCCACACGCAGCATGCAATCAGGTTGCCGATGTACGGTAGTATAGAGGAGGTGGGCAACCGCCCGGTCTCGTAGTATAAGCAGTTCATGTTAAGAGTTGTGATCGGTCCAAATAGACGAAGCAGCTTCAGCTAATGTATACCTATGTAAGCACTTGTTTTTGCATTACTGTGGTTGGAATAGTCAAAGCTTAACATACGTGTATGTTCAGTGCAGACAAGAATTCAATTAAACATACTAAAATGAGAGTGTTGCTGTTCCAAACAATGGCCCCTGGAATACCCTTACCCCCGCAGCCAGTTTTGACCCGTTGGGGAACGTGGTTTGATGCTGCTAATTATTATGCAGATTGGTTGTTTTACGACGCTTTATCAACATCTTAGGTTATTTAGCTTCTGAATGAGATGAAGGTGATAATGCCGGTGAAATGAGTCCGGGGTCCACCACCGAAAGTTACCCAGCATTTGCTCATATTGGGTTGAGGGAAAACCCTGGAAAAAACCTCAACCAGGTAACTTATCCCGACCGGGAATCGAACCCGGGCCACCTGGTTTCACGGCCAGACGCGCTGACCGTTACTCCACAGGTGTGGACTATTATGCAGAATATTACGGTAAAACAATGGAGGTAATTGATGCATTGGATAGCACAGACAGTTCCACTGTTGCAGCTGTAAAATCATTGCCTTCTGAACAGCTATTGGAAGATATTCTGTTCATTGATTCTAATTTTAACATCGTGTCCAAAAGCAACACCCTGTTAGAATCGTCTAAACTACAACTCTCAGATGCCCTTAATATAGTGGATAAAGTATCACAAACCGTTATCCAAAATAACAATTCACTAATTTCAGAAAAAGTGAAATGTAAGTTGAGAAACATTATTGCTAAAAATTCTGCCTATTCACAACTTCGTATTATAAATTATGTACTATCTGGTCACGACAAGACGTCTGAAGTTGGTGTACTAAAAACAGTGACTTTCCGTACTTCAAATAAGCACCTATTACATCGTGTGATATTGAACGTACATTTTCCCAATATAAAAACTCTTTCTAGTGACCATCGGAGGAGGTTCACTTTGCAGTCGCTCAAAATGTATGTAACTCTTCACTGCAATGCACATATTCAAGGATGATGTGAGTATATTACATTAAACTTTAAGAGTTAATATATCTCACTACAAAATAATTGTGTATTACATGTTCAGACGTTTCCCACTTCAATGATCATTCATTACATTTCTTGAATGGAGGATACAGGTTTTATTGTAACCGCAGTATACCGCTCAGTGTTTACATCAGAGGCATAATCCATCCTTTGCACGTTCCCTTCTCATATAGTGTATACCGCGTGCGTAGTAAACCTTACGATTCTCGTGGCAATTCCACGAAGTCTAGTTATGAAATATGAGAATCTTCCCGAAATAGTATTATGAGATACTGGTACTAAAATATATCAAAGTTAAATGCATTCTACACAGAGGAGTCATTTAAGATAGAAAATTACTTAGTAGCACTATTTTAAAAATGTGAGAACTCTAATTTTAATATTAAAATATTCCACTTTTATAAGTGCTCATGAAGTAAAAGACAAGCTACGAGAAATCAAGGTATTACCCTTTTCTATATTAGTGGTTATTACCTCTAAGAGGGATGAAGTTACAGGAGAATGGAGAAAGTTACACAACACAGAACTGCACGCATTGTATTCTTCATCTGACATAATTAGGAACATTAAATCCAGATGTTTGAGATGGTCAGGGCATGTAGCACGTATGGGCGAATCCAGAAATGCATATAGAGTGTTAGTTGGGAGGCCGGAGGGAAAAAGACCTTTAGGGAGGCCGAGACGTAGGTGGGAAGATAATATTGAAATGGATTTGAGGCAGGTGGGACATGATGATAGAGACTGGATTAATCTTGCTCAGGTTAGGGACCAATGGCGGGCTTATGTGAGGCCGGCAATGAACCTCCGGGTTCCTTAAAAGCCAGTAAATAAATAAGTGGTAATTACCTACTGCAGGGATGCAGAACTGGCGAGAGAGGGTTGGAAAGCATAGGGAAAGCGAAGGTTCCCCGTCCACAGTCCACAGGCGTTGAATGACGTATCTGTGGCCCGTACGCAATCACATAACACCGACCCTGAATACAAATTCCTTCCCCTACCAAGTCAATGACGCGGAGCTGGAAGGAAAGAGTGAATAACGTATCCAATGAGTGACGGAAAGCCACAATTGTCGCCCAGTTTTCCAAGCCTGACCTAGTGTAAATTAAAGTATATCATTTTTTTTCATTGAGATAAACATTTATTAATGAACTAGCCGTACCCGTGCGCTCCGCTGCACCCGTTAGAAATAAATATAAAGTAATTACATAATTAAAATAGGACATTTGATCCAGGGAACATTCGTGTTTGATATAAGGATAAATCGTTTAATATGTTACTTAATTTAAATTGCATCCAAATAATTAAAATGCGATCATTTTGATCCAGAGACAACTCATTTGGTCATAAAAATTATTTTAGGAAATACAGGAAACGAATGTACAGAATAGCCTATCAAGTTTTCTGTGCATAAGAAGCTATTTTAATCTTACCTGTCCTCGATTCACTCAGAAGTTACTGTAATAACATTATAGCATTATGTCCATCTAGAGAAACTACACTTTCCAATGGTGAATTAATAATTAATTATACAAATCGGTTAATTTAGCTTCTTATATTACTTCATACAAACACAGAAACGTTATCTGTAGGCTATCTTTCATAGCTTTCGATTGTTGCTGTCCAAGGCCCCTTATAGACGAAGTCATTTGTTTTTTAATTCATTACACGGCCTTAGATGGCAGTTATTTTAATTTTAAAACTCATTTATCTCATAAAATATCAGTCCTATCAAATTTTTCAAGGAATAAAACTTATTGCAAATTATTTTTAAAGAAACGTTGTTATGTAATATTTTTCACAAAAATCAATAATTAGCGAGATATTTCGATTTATTTAATTCAGGCCCCCTTATAACCCTCCTTTTAAATAATGTATTTTGAATGCCATATAGTCTAAAATGTAAGTTACAACGAACTTAATTTATATTCCAATTTTTCATCGAAATCCGTTAAGCCATTATCGCGTGAAAAGGTAACAAACATACAGACAGACAGACAGACATACAAACAAAAGTTTCAAAAAAGCGATTTTCGGTTTCAGGGTGGTTAATTATATATGTTAGGACCAATTATTTTTGGAAAATCGAAAATTACCAGAAAAATTTCGGCTACAGATTTATTAGTAGTATAGATACAATTGTATGTATATGTTCATTTGTTTAAACCTACGTCATATTAACATCAAGTGCATGTAAATTTCGTGACGTATATTATGTAGCGTGGAAACCCGAGGGAAAAATCTTTGAGGAGCCGAGATGTAGATGGGAGGATAATATTAAAATGCATTTGAGGGATGTGAGATATGATGATAGAGACTGAATTAATCTTTCTCAGGATAGGTATCAATAGCAGGCTTATGTGAGTACTGCAATGAACCTTCGAGTTCTCTAAATACCTTTTGTAATAAGTAATATATGGAATAATAAGTTAAAACCAGGTCTATGTTTGGAAGTTGAATATGTACTGTAGAGTGGGGTACGCTTGACCATAAAAAAAAAACATTTAAATCACAAAATCAGTCCAAATTTTTGACTAAATATAATAAAAAATGCTTACGAAATGGAGGAAAACAATTTATTTTAAAAATACATTCAGTGCAATTCATTTTTATGGTTGAAATCGTTTTACTTTTCCGTTTCAGGCACAGAAAGTAGTTTATTTCAGAGGAAATAGTGAGAGAGTAGGCTATATGATGTATTCCCGCAAGAAATTCTTGTCCCTCCAAGCAAAAATTTAAATAAAGCCTCTCATGCTACATATCGTGAGAGAATTCTTATTCCCAGTTCCGCTTGCAGGAATGATGAAGAATATGAAACTTCATAATTTGTCTATCACTAATTATTATAATCGATTAATCCTTCACACTTGTTTCGGTCTCACGATGAAAGTGTATTTCAAAACTAATAAAATTTTGATAATACTTTACTTACTTACAAATAGCTTTTAGAGAATCAGGAGGTTCATTGTCGGCCTCACATCAGCCCACCATCGATTCCTATCCAGAGCAAGATTAATCCAGTCTCTATCATCATATCCCATCTGCCTCAAATACATTTTAATATTATCCTCCCATCTATGTCTCGGTCTTCCCAAACGTCTTTTTCCCTCCGGCCTCTCAATTAACACTGTATATGCATTTCTGGATTCGCCTATACGTGCTACATGCCCTGCCCGTCTCAAAAGTCTGGATTTAATGTTCCTAATTATGTCAGGTAAAGAATACAATCCATGTATTGTGGGTCCCTATCACCACGGCATGGCGCGTCCTCAGGTTGTGGATCGAGGAGACAGCCTCCAGATATGGAGGGTAGCTGTGAATAGTGCTGCTTATGATTAGGTTTTTCTCCGGAGCGGTTGTTTGTGCGCTTTCAATCGGAGACCTCCGGTTACCTCCGATTGATGCCGCGCAGGTTGTATATGTGCTATGGCTCAGACATACATTTTCCGCTGAGCTTTCCTTTAATCGGATCAGGTAGTGATTCGAGTCCGCTGACGTCCGCGTATCTTTTAAAATGTGTGTAATTTTTTGTTGTTTATTTTCTATTTTTTATTTACCTCTCTCTCTCTCTCTCTCTCTGTCTCTCTTTTTTCTTCAGATCTTCTTTTTTCTTGTTTTGCTTGAAGTACTAAGTTAGCTGACAGATTTTTTTTCTAGTTTTGAAATTCATAATATATGTGGAAAAGCGTATTAGTTTTATGTCATTGATCAAATTAATAACATTAAAATTAACTGAAAACTAACGCAGAAGTAAAGCTTTTCAGTAGCTAATGTAAACATTTATAATTTTCCTGGAAACACTCGTTTATTCACAAACACTTTTTGTCAATTATTATTCTAATCGGTTTAGTTTAACGTAAAATATATTAAGGGAGTTTCAGAATGGAACAAAAGAAACGTGTAGTATCAATGGATTAAAGTTTACTGTCCAAACTAATTTATTCAGATTCTTCACCGGACAGGATTGTGATCTTTGTGTTAAAGGATGCCTGTACTTGAACTGTATCTTCTAAAACGCGTCACTCATCCTCTGTAATAAAAAATATAAGCGGATATCAAATTAAGGATAATTGTAATTATATTATTACCACACGTTTCTTTAGTTTCAGAATGAAACTCGATATTTTAATCTGAACAGTAAAATATAACTCAAGTTGCCTTTAAATATTCCATATAAGTTATGTATGTTTTTTATTGCCTCGAAAGTTACGTTTTACAGAAATGTTAAGACTTTTTTTCTAGACTGTAAACCTTTGGAACAATAGCATTAAAACAGTTTAAAAAATCGTATCAAATGTTTTGCGTAATTTTAAAACTACGAAAACGATGATATCACTAACTAACCGTCAATGTGTATCTGAATGGTAATAATTTATTTTTGACAGCAAGTTCGACTACCACAACCGCGGCTCTTAATGTTAGCCTAAACACTTACATACTTACATTTTAAAATTTAGACCTACTCAGAGAGTCTATCTAACCTGGTCCACGCCACAGAGATTTCCAAATACGGACCTGTTAGCGTCCTAGGAGCGTTTGGCTTTTCTGGCAACACAATCACCAACTCATATTTCATTTCAAGTAAGCAGCTCATCATTGAAGTTTGGAGTTCCATCTCGTAACAATATGCTGGATGAATCTTAGAGGTCCTTTTTTGTTGAAATTTTTCTGCTTTTCAGTTTTTCATTCCCAATGTTACTATGCACACAAAATCACGAAATTATTTATTAGAACTTTTATTTATAAATCAAAGTAAACATGTTTTTAAAAGAGTTCAAATCTGCTTTGAACAGTTTAATTTACTTACTTGAAAAAAGTGACGAGTGCCGAAAAGTGAGAGAGAAATTCACCCACATCTGGGGTCTTATAAATTCCTACTTTCACGGTAAGGTTCAAGATGTGCGTACTACAGCCTAGATGGCGAAAATTTATTTGTTTTAACGGCATCAACCATATTTGAGGCCTTGTCTGTGACAGTGGCAGAAACTCTCTTTTTTAGTCCCCATGAATTAATGACTTGAATGCAACCAGCAATTTTGTCGGCTCTATGACTTCCCTTGATGACAGATAAATCCAAAGAACAGAAGTTAATTGGTCACCTGTCACGTAGTGACCTGTTACTGTTACATATCCATCTTACCTGTTGAAGGACCCACAGTTTTTTAAGTCCTTTCATCCCATTCGCAGTTTATTCTGAATGCTGTCGTATAAGTCACCTAAAAGAACTTGCAATATTCACGTAAAAGTAGATACCAATTGAAAAAAGCAACCAAAAACCCTGATTAGTTAAATTATAATGAATAGTTTTTATGTTAGTCAATTCTGCACACTATCACAATGTTTTTATCATGTAAACCACGTGCTCTATTTACTTACATGAGAAAAAGTGTTACGAAACTGCAGTGAATATCTTGGGTTTAAACCCTTGACGAGATATTTAAATTCGGCATATTCGACCACGCTGAGAGGTTGCGTATCATTGGACATGAACTGAATTAAAAGTTTAACCAATTTAACTTTTCAGCACTGTTCGATGGTTGTGCTGAGTGCTCGAGCTGTTGTCCAACATAATTATCGGCGCTTTCTTCAAGTTCGCGTTTGTGTGATCGCTTCAAATAGTCTAACAAATTCGACGTTCCACCACCCTTAGAGTAAATTCACCCACGAAGTTCACAGCGTGCGACTTTATTATTATCAACTAAATTAAAGAATTTCCATGCGATGGATATACGATTTGGTGCCATTTTATTCCACTCCAACTACCGTCGTCCGTACGCGCCAGTCGTCCTTGAGCTCTACGTCCTCCAACTTTGCTTCACTCCGAACCACCGCATCCCTCCGTATGTCCCCTGTTCCACCTACGGTAGTACCGGAGATCACCGGTGGAGAGCTTTATTTGTAATCTCCGATTCCTCCGCGGTAGTAGTCACTCCGATGAGCAGCACTAGCTGTGAATATATTGAATAAGCAGTCGCGGACAGCCAATGAGGGGCGGTCCTCCAGCTTGGGGGTTGGGCGAAGGGCTAACAACCCATCACCGTAAAAAACAGCTTGTTGTGAAACCTTCAAATCACCCTCGGAATGAGACTGATTCTCTGGCACGACCACAGCAAAGGAATAAGGTTTTGAGATTTGGTACTTAGAATGTTACAAGTATATAAAGAACAGGCTTTTATCATCCAGTCTGCTGTCGAAAAATCTGAAATTTGGAATTAACAAAACAATTAAATTACCGTCGCGAGGGGTGACTTTGTGCCATGAGGGTGACTTTGTGCCATTCGCGAAAAACGTATGGAAGTATTCTTTAAGACCGTGACAAGGTTTTAAAGTCTACTTCCTTACGTTCAGTAGTCTTTAAAATCTTGTGACGGTTTTAAAGACAACTTCCTTACGTTTTTTTTTTTTTAATGAAATTCGTGAATGGCACAAAGTCACCCTCATGGCACAAAGTCACCCCGGTCGACGGTTCCGGTTGTTCTTTATGGTTGTGAAACTTGGACTCTCACTTTGAGAAAGGAACATAGGTTAAGGTTGTTTGAGAATAAGGTGCTTAGGGAAATATTTGGGGCTAAGAGGGATGAAGTTACAGGAGAATGGAAAAGTTACAAAACACAGAATAGCATGCATTGTATTGTACACCTGACATAATTAGGAACATTAAATCCAGACGTTTGAGATGGACAGGGCATCTAGCACGTATGGGCGGAATGCAAAAATGCATATAGAGGGTTAATTGGGAGGAGGGAGGGAAAAAGACCTTTGGGGAGGCCGAGACGTAGATGCGAAGATAATATTAAAATGGATTTGAGGAAGGTGGGATATGATGATAGAGACTGGATTAATCTCGCTCAGGATAGGGACCAATGGCCGGCTTATGTGAGGGCGGCAATGAATCTCCGGTTTCCATAAAGCCAGTAAGTAGCTATGTAAGTAAAGAATACAATGCATGCAGTTATGAGTTGTGTAACTTTAATGCAATTAATTATGTAATTATACATTTTAATCGATTCTCCGGATAGTTATTTGTGGTCGAAACGGGACTCCAGCTTAAACTCGAATTATAATAGACATTCTTTTTTTGTGGAAAATGAAAAATTGCCTTTCTTTCCAACATTACATAATGGATGAATGTATTGTGCAATCATTATTAAATTAGATTTACTCATTACTAAAAATGTTGTTACCCAGCTACATGAGTCATCTGAGCTAAAACATCTGTACATAAATATGTACTATTTTTTTTTTCGAATCATTTGTTCGAATCCGATATAGGTAATAAGCTAAAATTTATAACAGTAATCGTCTAAACAAACATAGCATTTAAATCGGGTATAGCATGACAGAAATCAGATACTAAGCTCGAATCCCTCTCCGGAATATATTTGCCAGATTGGTTGAATTAATAAACACAACTTCACGTACAATAATTTGCGTATGACAAATTGTACCAAAATTCCATGAGTCAGGATTTGAAGCTGTATTAAATTTCCAATATTTCACTCATTAAGCCGGTTTCACATTGCAAGCAATTTGAATAATGGAAATGATCTTGTACCTGGCCAACATGTGACCATTTTGTTATGCATTAAAACATTATAGTCTTCCATGACGCTATTGATCTGACGTTGCATGCTGGAGAGGCATATCGCCATATCCACCAATCACGGGACAGACATTGCGTGACGTCACGTGATGTGTATACCACCTCGGGCATAACCAGAGAGGAGAAAATGAGGAATGGAAAGCAGAGGTAGAAGAGTGGACGAAAGAACGGAGAGGTATGAGGCAGAGACAAAAATGGAATTCTTCGCCTGATATGACACGTGAACTGCTGGCCTGTATGTTGCGCGCTATGAGAATTTAAACTAATTCAACTGGAATGGAATAATTTTCTATCTCAGTAGAAATGGATTGCTCTGGTAATGAAATTGTCATGTAATGCAACGCAATCAAAGCCGATATCATTTATAAAATTCGCATTTAAAAACGGAATTGAATTCTGGCATTTATACAGACAAGGTGAAAGGTAAATAAATTACTATGAACATAAAAAATAACAGCTTTTTCAAAATTATACTATCGTGTTCAGTTTAAGTGAACATACATCCGAAATAAACAAATATCTATCAGAGACAGTTGACAATTGAAAGGGAAACGGCGAGGAAAATATTAAAGATAAAAAGGTTGCAATTAAAATGAGAAGATGAGTCGTAGAATCAATAGTTAAATCATGAGATTTTCATTTGGGGAACCTGAATTAAAACACCAGAGAGTCAAACTGGAGTTTGTGATATATAAGAAAGTTACTGTTCATAACTCAAGTTTTTGTTACGTACTCCCTTTTCCTCTGTCATAATTTCACCTTCTCTATACAAATTACCATTATGACTTGTGTATAGTTATATGTGATTAACCAATGACAACTTTTACAACGACTATTTCGTTTATATGACGTCATTCCATTTTCGACCAATGAAGTTTAATTAAATTTTGATTTCCAACCAATCACAGTTAAATATCGCGATAATATTTGCAGCTAGATTTATCGCTATCAATTTATCGCATGGTCGTTCTTTTGTTTAGTCGGTGTCGCCAACTGTTTCCTCGTAAATTCATGAGCATGAATCCATTAAGATGCATATACACGGTTAAACTGTTCTTTCAACTTTAAGCATTCAAGCAATGAATGCAAGATTGATTGCTAATACTGATTAATATATATACGCAGTGAAGACGATGTTCAAAACGGTGCACCATGTAGGCACAAAATCTTCATGCATCTTAATTGAAAGTACGTTTCAAACTTGATCATTTCAATATTCTTCCCAGACTGCATGCATACGCGCACGGAAAATTGAACTGTGTAAATGCAGCTTGAGTTCCGTTATACACTACAGCGAGAATGCGTTTGTCGATCTATGGAAAATGCTTTCCTGTAGCACGGAGTAACGGTCGAAATAAGGCACAGCTGACACATGGTCCTGCGCCCATACGTAAATAACCTAATTTTAACATATAAAATCTGTATTACGCAAATGAAATTAAACAATTAATAGAAAGTCAGATGTTCAAACTTATGTAACATCACCACATATCAAACCCAAAGACCTTGTATATTATATACAAGGTCTTTGATCAAACTGCCTTCCCTATGGCGTAATAAAATACATGTTTTAATTATCGATACAGAGATGGCTTCACTGTGTAGCAATGTATGTCTCGCTGTAGTGTGAATACATAAGCATTGCTATATAGCTGTTTCCACACAATATTACAAACATAGTAGTATTAGTAGTAGTATTTATTTATTTATTTAACCTGGTAGAGATAAGGCCGTTAGGCCTTCTCTGCCCCTCTACCTGGGGATTACAATTATAATATGAACAATAAAATTACAATTAATATTAAATTTACAATTACAATTACAATAAAAATTAAAGTACGACAAGATTAGCTGATTAATGAAAGCTAGACATTTTATCATAGAAATTAAGAACAAAGAATGTTTTTGTATTTACTGAATTACAAATTAAACCCAGAATAACAAAACTCTATAGTGATGAAATTACCGGATATTGAAATATTTTGTGATAGATTAAGAGAACTATTTACAGGAAACCATGTCTGAACGAGTCTCAATTACATAGTTCTTAGTTCTCGGTGAAGTGTGTAATGTAATGACAAAGTACTAAATCAAGTGTGAAATTCTACTTCCACATCTTCATCTTCTAATTCATGTCCATTGTAGGCTATCTGAAAAAAATTACACTCCTTCAAACAGATTTCATAACTGCGTTTTCAACAATTCTTCATTTAATTAATGTATTAATCAGGTTATTTGTAATTGTATTATAAAATGTTTAAATTATATTTGATTTCAGCAGATAATGAAAACATATTTATGTTATAATATTAAGAGAAAAGTGCAGTACATGTAATTAACATTGTTAAACCTGTATTTCGCTTTTCGCAATTGACTTTACTGAATAACATCCAATTACTTTATTGCAGTAATCGATATTCAATCTATCTCAACTTCACAATGTCTGACTAGATTAAGTATTTGTAAATATTCAATTATTAAGAATTTGTGAGCCAATTTTAGGGATATATTATTTACATTTTTATATTATTCACGAAATAGTCCTAATAAATCTCAGACCTCTCGTGACATTAATACAGATAAAATAACTTCAGCTTTAGTGACCTTCCCCCACATATTATGTTTGCGTCAGTGAGAATATCTGTCGTAAATAATATGGAATGAGAAGTAGTAAAAGAGAGTGGAAAATATTATTTATTCATTTATTGATATTTGTGTGCTGGTCAACAGCCGTTGACCAATTATAGTCCAGCATATTAGTACAATAAAAAGAAATAATGCAAATATTATATATAAAAGTGTTACAGCTTAAAAACACAAACAAACACAAACAATATTAATAAAGTGGTCAAGGTTACCTGCTGCTAAAATTGAAACAAACATATAAAGAAACTAACATTAGTGAAATTGATATAGAAAAAAAGTGGCTAATGTTAACAGATTATATAACACAATTTATATCGCTTGACAATTGATCATTACTATACATTAAATGGATCGAAATCACAACTCTGCATATTATCATTTTTTATGCATCTAGAGTTCGGAGAAAGAGATTTGGAATTTCTAGTACCTATAGAAAATTCTGTGAACTCTAAATTCTTTAGTAGGAAACGAAAGCTGACATTACTTATGAAAGATTCACAAATAATGTCACACTTGATGACCTTACAAAAGAAGAAGTAATTAAGTTCATGTAGTCTAGCATATAAGATTCGATATTTAAAATATTCACTGTTTACCTCATAATTAATATCCGAGGAAAATGGCAAAACTCAATATGTACATAAGGATGTACATTTTCTTTCAATATTTTCAAATTTGGTCTAATCAGTAGTTGTAAGAGAGTTCCAACTACGGATGTATATTCAAGTTCGATCTCACTAATAATAATAATAATAATAATAATAATAATAATAATAATAATAATTATAATAATAATAACCGCGAGTCTGGTGTAGAAAAAGAATAAGTTACTGACCTAATTATTCTTAGCATTCTTAAGGAATGATTGTAAGTGTAATCGACATGATTATGGAAATATAATTTAGAGTCAAGTAAAACGCCAAGGTCTCTCATGCAACCTTTTCTTTTTATAATTACATTGCTTAGGAAATAGTTAAATTTTGAAGAAGTAGTTTTGCGTGAAAATAATATTACAGAAGTTTTGGTTTCATTGATTTTCATCCCATTGCCAACATACCATTTTACAATTGAGTTAATATCATCTTGAAGAAACTGACAATCAGTCGGACTTTTAATTTTATGGAATAAGTTTAAGATCATCAGCAAATAATAGACATTCAGAACTTATTCTTTTACAAACATCATCAATAAATAATACAAATAGTAGAGATCCAAATGTAGATCCCTGTGGTACTCCACTTAAAATTTTAAATGGATCAGAGAAGGAAATAGCCAGTCGTACACATGGCTGTCTATCAGATAAATAATTTTCAATCCAGCTTACATAGCTAATGGAGATATCTATATTTTCTAATTTGCGCAATGAAATATTATGTGAAACTAAGTCAAAAGCTTTACTACAGTCAAAATATATTGAATCAATTTGATCCTGATTTTCAACTACTGGTACAATCAGATTCAATTAAGATACCAAATTTGTAGTAGTAGATTTTGAATTATAAAAGCCATGTTTAACTAAATTAATTTTGTTTTTAACGTAAAATTATGTAAGTTTGTGAATAATGATTTCGAAAATTTTAGAGAAATTAATAATAATAATAATAATAATAATAATAATAATAATAATAATAATAACAATAATACAAATGGCTTTTAAGGAACCCGAAGGTTCATTGCCGCCCTCACATAAGCCCGCCATCGGTCCCTATCCTGTGCAAGATTAAGCCAGTCTCTATCATCATACCCCACCTCCCTCAAATCCATTTTAATATTATCCTCCCATCTACGTCTCGGCCTCCCTAAAGGTCTTTTTCCCTCCGGTCTCCCAACTAACACTCTATATGCATTTCTGCTACATGCCCTGCCCATCTCAAACGTCTGGATTTCAAGTTCCTAATTATGTCAGGTGAAGAATACAATGCGTGCAGTTCTGTGTTGTGTAACTTTCTCCATTCTCCTGTAACTTCATCCCGCTTAGCCCCAAATATTTTCCTAAGCACCTTATTCTCAAACACCCTTAACCTATGTTCCTCTCTCAGAGTGAGAGTCCAAGTTTCACAGCCATATAGAAGAACCGGTAATATAACTGTTTTATAAATTCTTACTTTCAGATTTTTGGACAGCAGACTGGATGATAAGAGCTTCTCAACCGAATAATAACACGCATAATAATAACAATAATAATAGAAACTGAACAGTAACCATCAGACATTAAGAATAAGGCAATTTTCCCGTTGTGATGACATTTTCGAGGACTATGAACCTACGTTAGTCAATTATTACGAAACTCTTTGGCTAGATTACCACATACAGTACAGAACATGACAAACTAAAAACTATACAAGCCCACACACAGTACCCGCATTTGGGATATATATTCTATTATATTGAACTTAATAGAGGGGAACTACGGCTCAGCTCTACGACCTTGTAGATCTCTTACGCGCACTCTCGAGATAGACGTATTCCCATCTCACATCGCCTGACTATTCTAACGTTCAATGCGTATGGGACATTCCATGTGAAATCCATCAAAAAGCCTTATAAATGTGTAATGACTCGAAAAAATTACATGTATATGGGAATAGGAGATACTTTATTGTGTGAACTCGTTTCTAGTTTAAGTCTATTAGGTTTTTTGTTTTATTGCGGTAAATTTATCTTATTTCCGTAAAAATTACCAGTTTCAAAGGTCACGAACTTGAAACGACTTATGATACAAATTTCAACAAAAATTCATAGTCTATTTTATCTCAGAGTACAATTTTCATAATTATGTTTGCTGAATATTTTATGTTAAATTTTAACAGAGGCATAAGTAAATATATCGATACTTCACAGACTTCCCCACGAAAAACATTGAAAATAAAAATATCGGCTAAATCTTCTCTCTATGACATAGCTGCTACAATAGTCAATCCATCACGTCGTAATTTTTTTTATTAATAGGAAAACATAGAAAAGTCCGAAATCAAAATCAATTTTTAAAAGCGAGGAAAAAATACTAACTTCGATGTGATTTGTTTAAAACAGATATTTACGCCTTCAAAAGTTGGTAAACGGCAATCATTTTATATTTTGCGTTAGATAGGAGCCAAAGAAAGGAAATTACTTTTAAAAGTTATCACTGCATAAAATATTTACTGGTTCCGAATTAAGGCTGGTTCACAATAAACCGGGAACGGGAACGACAATAAGAACGAGAACAGAAATAATGTTAAAATGTATTCAAATGTGAGCATTCTCAATAGTAAATTGTGAATACTCACATTTAAATACATTTATTTTAACAATACTTCCGTTCTCGTTGTAGTTTCCGTTCCCGGTTTATTGTGAACCAGCCTTTAGGCGAGTTCAAAGTCAAGACTCAAACAAACGCTTATAGTTTGAAAATAAAACAGACATTTGTGTGAATTAAAAAGCACGTATAATTAATAAAAGTCGTCCCTACTAATCAGAAAAGACATCACTGACATCTAGTCCACGGGCCACCCATCATCTCTCGAACGCCACTCTGTAACAAGCCGAGACTTCAGCTGCAAAGGTCATTCGTAATCGATCTGCATGATCTTGCTGATGGCGGGCAACACAGATATAAGGAACTTAATATCCGGATATGAATTATTTTATTTATATGCTTGTATGCCTTGGAACAAAATCTAAAGCTACATTAATTATTCCTAAACGTTAGCAATACTGCCAAATGTTTAGTTTTCATTTTCTTTCTTATTGTTGTTATTGTTTAGTCAACTGTCCGAAGACAGGTCGAACCCTACAAGTAATATCAAAATGGTACCATTTATGAGGCAACTAGGCCAGAAGACAATGGAATAGGGTGGCCAGGTTATTTCCCCCCCCCCATTGCATACATTCTTAGATACAGTATACTAATCAGACTTCAGATGTACACAAACAATTGTTCTTCCTCTGACACATATAGTCAAGCGAGATGTATTGCCTGATAATATATGTATTGTACATATTAGCCAGAATCTCAATCAGAGGTATCATTTTATTTCTTGGAAAATAATTCAAATACTAATTAAATGCATTACGTCCTAATTATTATACAGCAATTAATATGTTTTACAAATCAATATGTTCGCGAAGATAAGAGCTGTAAATGAGCAATTGTTGAAATTACATTTTGAAAGAGTTAGGCCACTGGTTCCCAACCTTTGTTGTCTGGCGACACACTTTACTGAACGTCCACGATATCGCGACACACTTATTACTTTATTAGTTTTAATAACAATATCAATAATAATAACAATCTTAATAATATAAACATATTATTATTATTATTATTATTTACTTACTTACTTACTTACAAATGGCTTTTAAGGAACCCGAAGGTTCATTGCCGCCCTCACATAAGCCCGCCAGCGGTCCCTATCCTGTGCAAGATTAATCCAGTCTCTATCATCATACCCCACCTCCCTCAAATCCATTTTAATATTATCCTCCCATCTACGTCTCGGCCTCCCTAAAGGTCTTTTTCCCTCCGGTCTCCCAACTAACACTCTATATGCATTTCTGGATTCGCCCATACGTGCTACATGCCCTGCCCATCTCAAACGTCTGGATTTCAAGTTCCTAATTATGTCAGGTGAAGAATACAATGCGTGCAGTTCTGTGTTGTGTAACTTTCTCCATTCTCCTGTAACTTCATCCCGCTTAGCCCCAAATATTTTCCTAAGCACCTTATTCTCAAACACCCTTAACCTATGTTCCTCTCTCAGTGTGAGAGTCCAAGTTTCACAGCCATATAGAACAACCGGTAATATAACTGTTTTATAAATTCTAACTTTCAGATTTTTGGACAGCAGACTGGATGATAAGAGCTTCTCAACCGAATAATAACAGGCATTTCCCATATTTATTCTGCGTTTAATTTCCTCCCGAGTGTCATTTACATTTGTTACTGTTGCTCCAAGATATTTGAATTTTTCCACCTCTTCGAAGGATAAATCTCCAATATTTATATTTCCATTTCGTACAATATTCCCGTCACGAGACATAATCATATACTTTGTCTTTTCGGGATTTACTACCAAACCGATCGCTTTACTTGCTTCAGGTAAAATTTCCGTGTTTTCCCTAACCGTTTGTGTATTTTCTCCTAACATATTCACGTCATCTGCATAGACAAGAAGCTGATGTAGCCCGTTCAATTCCAAACCCTGCCTGTTATCCTGAACTTTCCTAATGGCATATTCTAAAGCGAAGTTAAAAAGTAAAGGTGATAGTGCATCTCCCTGCTTTAGCCCGCAGTGAATTGGAAAAGGATCAGATAGAAACTGACCTATACGGACTCTGCTGTATGTTTCACTGAGACACATTTTAATTAATCGAACTAGTTTCTTGGGAATACAAAATTCAATAAGAATATCATATAATACTTCCCTCTTAACCGAGTCATATGCCTTTTTGAAATCTATGAATAACTGATGTACTGTACCCTTATACTCCCATTTTTTCTCCATTATCTGCCGAATACAAAAAATCTGATCAATAGTCGATCTATTACGCCGAAAACCGCACTGATGATCCCCAATAATTTCATCTACGTACGGAGTTAATCTCCTCAAAAGAATATTGGACAAAATTTTGTACGACGTCAACAAAAGTGATATTCCTCGAAAGTTACCACAGTTGGTTTTGTCCCCCTTTTTAAAAATAGGTACAATTATGGACTCCTTCCATTGTTCTGGTACAATTTCCTTTTCCCAAATAGCAAGTACAAGTTTATAAATTTCGCTATATAATGCACTTCCACCCTCTTGTATTAATTCTGCTGGAATTTGATCGATACCTGGAGACTTGTACTTTTTCAGATTTTCTATCGCAATTTCGACTTCTGAAATCGTGGGTTCGGGTATAAATGGCTCAGCAGTTTGTATTTCAATATCGTCCCGATCATTTCTATTTGGCCTATGTACATTTAGTAGTTGCGCAAAATAGTTTTTCCATCTGTTTAGGATTGATGAAGAGTCTGCAAGCAAGTCACCATTCTCATCCTTGATCACGTTTACCCTTGACTGATATCCGTTCTTAAATTCCTTTATACCCTTATATAAATCTCGAATGTTTTTATTCTTACTATTTGTTTCTACCTCATTCAGTTTTTCCTTCAAGTAACCTCTCTTTTTATTCCTAAGTGTACGACTTGCTTCCCGTCTTTCATTGAAATAATTATCTCTATTCTCCTCAACTGGATCCTGTAAGAATTTCAATTTTGCCTGTTTCCTTCTTTCTACTACCATGCAACAATCTTCATCAAACCACGGTTTCTTTTTCTTAGTTTCATAATAACCTATGCTCTGCTCAGCTGCAATTTTGATACTATCTCTGATATTTTCCCACACGCTATTAACATCTAATTCTTTCTCAACTTCGTCGGAACTTTCTAAAGTGGCAAACCTATTCGAAATTTCGACCTGATAATTTTGCTTAGCTTCCTCGTCCTTTAATTTCAAAATATTGAATTTAGTAATATTAACTTGTTGCTCTACTCGCTTGGCTACTGATAATCTTTCTCTTAATTCTCCAATCACCAAATAATGGTCAGAATTACAGTCTGCACCTCTGAAAGTTCGAATATCTACTATACTAGTATGTCTCCGTTTATCTATCAAGACGTGATCTATTTGGTTGTGTGTCAATCCATCTGGAGAAGTCCAAGTATATTTATGTATATCCTTATGGGGGAATGTTGTACTTTTGACAATTAAATTTTTCGATGTGGCAAAGTTGACTAATCTAACTCCATTGTCACTACTAATTGCGTGTAGGCTCTCTTTTCCAATAGTTGGTCTAAAAATATCCTCCCGTCCTACTTTAGCGTTGAAATCCCCCAATAAAATTTTCATATGATATCTAGGGAACTGATCAAAAGTATGTTCCAATTCCTCATAGAAGCTATCCTTTATATAGTCGTCTTTCTCTTCTGTAGGGGCGTGAGCATTTATAACTATGATGTCGCACCATCTACCCTTAAGTACTAAATATGATAACCTGTCACTGATAAATTCGACCTTTTTTACTGCTGATTTTATTCTTTTATGTACAAAGAATCCTGTTCCTAATTGGTGATTATTGTTTCCTTCCCCATAATACAACAAGTAATCTCCTATTTGTGATATGCCATTCCCATCTAACCTAACCTCTTGTACTCCCACAAAGTCTATTCTATATCTAGCTAGTTCGTTTGCTACTAATGTTACCCCTCCTGTTCTATAAAGACTAGTTACGTTCCAAGTGCCAAATCTCAAAACCTTATTCCTTTGCTGTGGTCGTGCCAGAGAATCAGTCCTATTCCGAGGCTTACTGTAGGAATTCGTAACAAGCTGTTTTTTACGGTGATGGGTTGTTAGCCCTTCGCCCAACCCCCAAGCTGGAGGACCACCCCTTATCGGCTGTCCACGACTGCTTATTCAATATATTCGCAGCTACCCTCCATATCTGGAGGCCGTCTCCTCTATCCGCAACCTGAGGACGCGCCATGCCGTGGTGATAGGGACCCACCATACATGGGTTATTATTATTATTATTATTATTATTATTATTATTATTATTATTATTATTAAAGTCTAGAATAACAGAGAAGGTTTGGAATTGAACGGGTTACATCAGGTCCTCGTTTTTGCGGATGACGTGATTATGTTAGAAGAAAATCTACAAACTGTTAGGGAAAACACAGGAATTTTACTTGAAGCAAAGTTATAGGTTTGGAAGTAAAGGAGACACGAAGTATAAGATTATATCTCGTGACCAGAATAGTGTACAAAATGTAAATATAAAAATTAGAAATTCATCCTTTGAAGAGGTGGAAAAATTCAAATATCTTGGAGCAACAGTAATAGATATACATAGCACTCGGGAGGAAATTAAACGCGGAATAAAAATGGCAAATGCATGTTATTATTCGTTTGAGAAGTCTTTATCATCCAGTCTGTTCCCAAAAAAGCTAAAGTTAGAATTTAGTAAAACAATTATATTACTAGTTCTTCTGTATGCTTGTGAAACTTGGGCTCTCACTTCGAAAGAGGAACTGAGGTTAACGGTATTTGAGAATAAGGTGCTTAGATAAATAATTGGGGCTAAGAGGGATGAAGTTACATGAGATTTGAGAAAGTTACAAAACGCAGAACTACATTCAAATTATTCTTCACCTCACTTAATTAGAAACATTAAATCCAGACGTTTGAGATGGGCAGGGCATGTAGCTCGTATGGACGAATCCAGAAATGCAAATAGAGTGTTAGTTGGGAGGCCAGAGGAAATAACAACTTGGGGGGGGGTGAGACGTAGTACTAAAATGAATTTGAGGGAGGTGGGATATGATTGTAGAGAGTGAATTAATCTTGCTCATGATAGGGACCGATGGCGGGCTTATGTGAGGACGGCAATGAACCTCAGGGTTCCTTAAAAGCCATAAGTATTATTATTTTTATTTATAATTATTATGATTATAATTGTATTATTATTATTATTATTATTATTATTAATTATTATTATTATTATAGAGCGTCTGATTAATATTAAAATATTAAAAAAAAAAAAAAGAAAGTGCATTATATTTTCTATTTGTGTTTACCGGATTTATGTTACCTCATGAGTCATCATTTTATTTCTATTTATTTCTATGATTTATGTTACCTAATTACTTCAATTTATCAATAATATTACTCCGCACTAAAGTATACGGATGTACGGAAGGCTAGTCACGTTAAAAATAAATAAACATTATGTTCTTCAGTTCAAGGTTCCACGTTTTATTGATTATTGTATACACTTTCCGTAATAATAAATAATTCTGTGTCTTATTTTTGAGTGCTTTAGGCAGCGCTTCATGGAGTCCGTTTCTATCTTCCTTTTTATTTATCTGCAGCGTTTAACGTTTACCTCACATGTTTAATTGTTAGCAGTTACTATTATAACTTATTTTATCTATTTATTTCGTGTGTCATATATAACAATACTGAAGGTTAAATAGGCCTTTCATATAAAATAAGCCCGCAAATAGCTGTAATCACGCAAATAAAATTTGCAACCGCCATTTTGCAATGAAAGGAACCACTTTTTCCTCGTCAATTGGCAAAGCGAAAGCGCTATACTATAATGCTTTTAAAACACGCTTCGTCTCACTTTCAAAGTACCTTCTAAAATCGACTTAACCTATGGAAATTTTAAATCTTCCGCCACAAATTTGTACTCGGATCAACCGAGTAATGACGTCACAGTAACTGCTCCAACCGAACCGCTCCGGCCTCAGCCCTAGTTGTAAGAGACTTTCTGGATGGCATAAAATTTATTTTGCAAATTCAAAATTTCGCGACACATTCCATGGGGCTGTGCGACACACCAGTTGGGAACCCTGAGTAGGCAGCTATGGAGGAATAAAAAACGTAATTTTCTTCATATACGGTAAATTTGACGAATTTTTATAAGAAAACTATTGGGCTTAGGGACGCCATATTTCGCAAAAACATTCATGTCTCTCTACTCTAATTGCATGAAATATATAATGAAAATTAAAAATTGTTAGATAGATTTTCCGTCCGATTTTACATGGACTCGCCATATCGAGTTTCGAGTAGGCAATCCCACTCCTCCTTAGACCAGGCTCAGCGGAGTTCGTGGAATGCTATGGAATGATAACAGAACGGAAATAGAACAGAAAATTTTCATTCAAGACGCATGGAACTAATGTTAGCAAAATGAATATATTAACGATTTAGCAGGGCATTACCGAGTATACATATAAGGCAATACTTTTGGTAATAGTTTATTTATATGTGTATATATCTAATGCCTAACCACTTCACTTTATGCGATTCGGTTTCCGCATATTGCGGATAGATGGCAGGACTATGACCCATTTTTAATCTGTACACCACTTCTGCGGGCCACTAGGGTGAGTATATGTGTAAGTGTTCGTGTAAGTGTAGTGTAGGGAATGGGTGAGGATGATGACAAAGATGAGGAAGGGAGAAGGGGAAACCTGGTGCTGGCATGTATCCTACTTCTGTCGAATAGCACCAAGGATGTCCCCATCCAAAGGACGAATCGCTATCAACAGTGACACATGCCTTCTCTTCATATGCACTGCGGAGAGATTTGGTATTTAACCTAGTCATATTGGTGCAAAATCTAGTGATTAGAAGTTGTGCACCACCACCGCTCCTAGTCCGGAGGTAGAAATTTTACATCAAAATTTCTGATCCCGCCAGGCAAGTACGGTGGTAGACGTGCTGCCACAGAGCTAATTGGACGGATTAGTTTATTTCCTAATCTGCATTTGATTTCCATTGCCGAAAATATAAATGCTTTAAATAGCAAAATGATAAAGTCAGAACTCTAAGAAACAAACATTCTCATGGGGGACATAATTTTTTTTCCCCTTAGACCACATTAATAATATCAAAACAAATGCTTGCACAAATTTTGGCCACTCGAGTGCAATTACGAGGGCCGTAAAAATTAGTTTGTCTACAGCTATTTAGTGAAAGAAAACACAGTTTCATGGAAATATTTATTGGAAAAGATACACCAATTGTTGAGCTATTTTTAAACATATTCCCCACCGAAATTGAGACGTTTGTCATACCGTGGGATCAATTTTTGTATCCCATGTTGTAGACGTCTGCCGCCTGGGATCGGAAGAAGTGTGTGACAGCCGTCTGCACTTCTCTGTCGAACCTATGGTTATGACAAGTGTCTCATTTCTAACGGGGAATATGTTGCAAAACAGGTCATCACTTGTCCTGTCTGTTCCAATAAATTTTCTCAATGGAACTGTGTTTCCCTTCTGATAGTGGCCCGAGGGAAAATTTCAGGTTTCTTGTCTTAATTAGAGATATTCTGATTTAAATACCCTGCAATATAAGAAAAATGAATTTCCATTAATTTTATTATATTGTAAATTTTATACTGAACAACAATGTAATTTTATTATCTCAACAATAACTCTTCACTTTCTACAATTCAATTCTACTCCCGTCAACAATGGGATTTACTCTCCACACAGTAACACAGTATTCGTTAGTGCACTCCACAGACGACAATGACAATTTACTTGGACTGTTACGAACAACAATGAACTGTTAATCGTAATTAATATTCACAAAGCACTATTTACAACACAGAACTGTCAGTTCTCAGTTCACAGCTCGTTTGTCTTGGCTAGTTCTTCTAGCTCAGTCACTCGCGTTCACAGAATCTCGAACCCCAGACCTTCAGAGACGATCCGTGGAACTTCGAACTCAGGTCCCCCAACTGCGGTCCACTGCACTCGAACTCCGGGCTTCAGGCTCCACAGTTACGGACACAACTCAAGTCGCGCTCTGGTCTCGAAGCTGGCTTCACTGCTACACAAGACTAACTCGCTTACTGTCCAACTCTGCCTGTAACAACACTGGCTTACTGGCTGACTGACTGACGTTCACTTGCGTCTTCTCTTTTATAACCAAACTATAGTTTCTGGAGAGTTCGCGATCTCGCGAACAATCCACAGACGCCCAGACTTCACTGGATTTCTCCGCTCAGTCACCAGCTGCTACTTCCCCTCTCTCCCGCGGCCCAGAATGCCGCCGTTTCTCCTCTCCTCTCCATGCCGCGCGCCGCCCCCCCCCCAGTGCTCCGTGGAGCCCGTGTCGACTCCCGCGCGACTCTTGCGGGACGCGTGTTCGAGTCTCGAGGTGGCTGTCACAATATTAATTATTTCATATCTAAGAGTTTTGTCATTTTTTCCTATTTTCTTATAAACTGAGGTTTCTGTGACACAAAACGATGAAATAAGTGGAGACCAAAAATATACAGAGTATTTTAAATATTTTTCCCTGGTATTCTGTTGAGATTAAATCACTGGAGAATGTTCTCTCGCATAAAAATCTGAACCTCAAAATTTTGTGAAAATTTCAAAATATGATGCTATTGGAGCACCTCTAAATATTAAGCTAGAGTAAATATATTTTGCATTGCTCTTTATGTTATCACCCCAAAACTTTTCCCTGGTATTGCATTTCGATTCCATAAACTTCACATTTTCACTCCACCCTAATATGCACTCTAGCCTTTATTTGATTGAGATCGACGTAACCTAGATACACACTTTTAAAAAGATAAATTTGCCATTATTTGCTTTGTAACAGTAGCTACTATTCTTACAGAGATGGGTCCTGAGTGAATACATTTTTTGACGCTTTGTCTGAACAAGACTATCCATAACTCTCACGTCCACTGTTTATTAAGAAACAAAATCTCTATCGTAGTGATGTTATCGTAAGAACCAGCATACAAAATACATTATTTTCAGTTTTGTCAGATGGCGTTGAGCAAGTATTATTATCTGATGTTTTACTTCGTATGGTTGTGAACCATCGAGATGTCTTCTGTCGCTGCGAATGAAGATTTTTTGATCTAGACATCGTTTCAAATTCTTAATATTGCTTTTCTTTGTCCACCTTTTAATTGTGTATTTCTCTGGCACAGACAAGTTCTTGAATTATTTGATACATTTTTTTAATGTTACGTCTAGCTCTTCTGCTGGCAATGGATTTAAATAGCGAGTTGATGAGTTTTGCGGCTTGTCGACATGAATTTAAGCAAATTCCAGTTCCACATTACAGTCTGAGCAAACGTGACATTTTCTAATGAATTTATCTTCTTAAACAGTGACCGTGAGATTTGTAGGTATGTTCTTTACCATAATATTGTTTGTTTCTGTGGCCAACTGTTCGGTACGAGGACCATTCCAATAGAGCGTATTACTGACGAGACCTCTTGCTTCATTCTCTCGCGAAACAAAAAAATATACGTTTTTTTTTTTTTTTTTTGAGAAGGTACATGACGGCTTATTTCTTAAAGGGATAGTTACTTGGATGTCTGTTGCCCGCTTTGTGATGAAGGTTTTCCAATTTGTTGGGCTGGAGAAAGAGAAGTTAAAACTAGCACCGAGACTGTGCACATGTACTGTATAACCTTTTGAGATCCAAATATAAGTGTTGCTTCGTGAGTTGCATTAGTAATAAAGCTCCCCAAAGTTGTAGCCTGGGTAATGTGGTTTGCACCGGGACGCTATCCTTGATTTTGCACAATGAATTACGATAGCTGTTTTCCCTTTATGATTAGTTGATATTCCATAGATTAAAGCACCATATGTCTTTCCTGAGATGACACAAAACCCATGATTTTGAATGTTGATAATAATCAATAATCAAGGTATTCTTATCTGTTTGACGAATTGAAGTGGATTGGAAAAAAAGTTCCAGTTTGTGGAAACGTTTCCGTCAATGATCATCCCAAGCGGATCTTTCGTTCCATATGCGTCGCATAGGAATCTTACAAAGAATTATGAAAGGGTCTATTAGTCTTATAGGATCGAAAATTGCAGTTACTTCAGAAATATATATTTTTTTTATTTTAGTTCAGATCCCTCCAAAAAGCGTATCGTCATTCGTGCTCTCGATGCTGCCCGCCGAACACAGCGAGCTGTAAGGCTAGAGAAGGGGAAGAGACTCGTACCTCAACAGATGGGAGCGATCAGTGGGTCCTCGCGGCAACGGTCTGCTTATGTTTACAAATAATAACATCAAAAGAATAAGAAATATCATACGTTTGTATATTATTTTTACATACTATGAAGCTGGAGCCCCGTCTGTTGCTATTGACACAAGCCATTGTAAATTCAGTCTCTTCTGTTCTAAGGTCCCTTTAGTGCCTGGAAAAGATCTTCTCCAGTTGCATTTTGTAATTACATCTAGAATACATTCAGACACAGTAAAATGTTCATTAACTCCTCGGATGAAAGTGGCTAGGTGAGCTTTGTCATTTCTATCTGTGCTTTCGTCCAATACAAGTGAGTAAGCCACAAACTGGTTAATTGTGGTTTCGACTTCAGATTCAATTACATTTACAATCTACAAATTCCTTCTCTGAACTGTAATTGGAAACAATTTAATTTTCTTAAACTTTGACTTTGTTCTGGACATAGTATTTTAGTAACGTCCTGTATGCACGATTTTACAAATGATGCTTCTGTAAAGGGCTTCATTGATTTTCCAATATTCCAAGTTAAAACATAGCTAGCAAGAAGCTTTTTTTCTTTAAGACTGAGGACACGTGTGTGATTTGTGTTGGTATTTTATTGTTTTATATTTATCAAAATATTTGTAGGCCTACGCATTTCACCTAAAATTAAACGAAAAACTGTATGTGTAAACGTATTGTGATATACTGATCATTATGTTTAACCAACAATTATACAGATAGCCCCAAAATAAATTATTTTCACATGTCCAACATGCCTGTAATTGTATGATATTCTTTGTGAAGAGTCGAGTATTGTCTCGCATGTTGAATTTTAACACACCTTTAAGAATTTTCGAAAAAAAATTAAGCATTTCACATTCTTCCCACTAAGACAAAAAAATGTCTCTTCCTATTCATCCTTGAATGTACTACGTCCATGATTAGAAGACAGTGTGAAACGGTGGAACACTCTGACCAACACAATGATAATGGTAGTTCGCCATTGCTCTTCGTTTGCGCATATAGTACAGGTGGAGATGGGTGAGGCGGTACGCGCTCATTACGTACTGGCTTCCGTTCCGTTCAGGGGCTTACTCGCGAGTAGGCTTTTGGAGACGTCTGTTTTAGTTGATTATTTAATGAGGTTGTATCAAGTAGTAGATTATTTGGTCTCGGTGAAATTGATAATACTGGATTTTTATTTGGCAAGATGAGGTCGAGGACTAGCTTTGAATACCTATTAATCGCTTTAGGATTTGAAATACCTCGAAAAATCCTAACCTGGAAATCAATCCAAGAAGAAATAGTAGCCGAGCGTAGCTCCAGATGGGCAAGCAGACGCTGTACCGCCTGTTGCATACCGATGCGTATTTTGGAAAAGACAAGTCAATTTTTTATGTTTTGATTTGCGTTATGAAGCGTGAAATCTGGTCACTAACAATAATTTGGAATTGAGTTTAGTATGTACAAGAAATTCGAGCACCACTTACGAAGAGTAAATATTCAGCATTTGAGTGGCTCTTGGAGTTTGAATTGTATTACTCAGGCTTCTTCAATTCAGAGTTCACCGGAAATGCATTAATATACCCTATTCAGCCAGTCTCATTTGAGAATAAGGGATACTCCGAGAACAAGTCGATGGAAAATTGCTGCAGATATTTGTTGCTAGGAATGTTGCATATGAGGCTTCGTAGGTAACGTAGTGAGGGCGTATTAAAGTGAATCTTAGCGCCATAGTATACGTTGCATGATAAACTTATGATGGGTATCACTTGATGGGCATTTTTCCTATGTCTGCTGTGAATGCAATTTTTTTTGGTACGAAGTCTAGTAAATATAGAACATAATTCTTCTTAAATTGTAGATTATTATAGGAAGAATATCGTTTCACTCTTAGCAAATGTCTCAAATACGAATCAAATTTGTTATTGTACGGGTTTGTATGAAAACCTACTTAGTGTAAAACGTTGACGGTACATCCTTCTTGCCGCACTTGAATTACGACGACTTTCTCCATAAATTAATAACATACGATATTCCTTAACTATGAATGGCATTGTAAGTTTATCGAATACCTGTACAGGGAACTGCCATCCGCTCGGCAGGAGACCTATAGACAGGGAGCTTGAATTCAGCTGAGCTGTACGTCAGTTGCATGAATCCTCTGAACATGTTGGCCTTTGCGATCAACCGATTTGACTTCCCTGGACTTCTTTTTCTGGGAATTCATCAAGAATCGTGTCTATGGGAGTAATCCACGCATCATTTCTGAATTAGTGGAACGAATTGAACACACGATACAAATGATTACGCCTGACATGCTCACCAGAGTCCATGAAGAGTTGGTACATCGATTACATTTGTGCATCCGCAGGACGTAAGACACTTTGGAAATTGTACATCATAATTTGTCAACAACTGGAACTGTTTTTATATTTATGCATTTTAATAAAGGATTAAAACACTAACCACTCTTTCGTTTAATAGCTCTGGCGGCGAGGGGAGGAGGCATTTGTTTCCAAATCAACTGTACGGCACCGGGAAGGGTTCTTTCTCTTGAGGATGAACATCATTTCAAAAAAATATCCAGAATAATCTATTTTTCGATAAACTCGTTACTTATGAAAGACCCTGTATTTAATAATATTAATAAATGGAAAATTTGTACAGCCTCTTTTGAAATACTATGTAACTTTCTTTTTTAGACTCGTGATATGGAAATAATACTAAAATTATTACAATTACTTCAAAATATTAAATCGCCTTCTGTACAGATTCTGGCCAGGAGAAAGAGAAGTTAAAACTAGATCTACTAATTCGGCTTATTGAGATAAAGTATGCATTATTTGAAACATAATTTTTTTATCGTTTATTTCTTTAATCTGGCGGAGTTAAGACCATCAGGCCTTCTCTGCAACACCACCAGATTCATGTTCACGAAATCTTTATGAAATTATATTCACATCTTCTTTGCTTAACATCTATAACCGATGCATATTGTATATATTTATTTGCGAGATAACACGCGACAGACAAACCAAAATTACACAAATTACATAATTCCTTTCTCTTCGACTTCAATGACGTGTTCTGTCGACACTCTTATTAGTTACTGTACCTTTCTACTGTTTTGTTCAATTTTTAAGCATGAAGGACCATCCATATTGTTAAAGTCTTGCCATATAAGTAATCTTGTTATTTTTCCCTAAATGTTTATGTTTTTAGTCACATTTCCATTTTAATTTTAACATTCTTTTAGCATTTGTTAGAAATGTAAATTTCTCCGTCTAGTAGCATATATTGAATTAATAGATAAATGAATAAAAATAGATGTACTGTATAATATGGATACATTTAGAACATCAAAAAGCAGGGAACAAACACGAGCGACGTTCGTGCACTGCTAGTGAACTCGACTCTTGTATTCGGGCAGGGGGGAGGGGGCGAGTCGTGTTACTATATTGTGCATTTCAAATGAGCTTGGCCTTTGGTACAAAAATAACAGAATTATGTGGGTATTAAATGACAGCATTTCGTGCAATATGTAGAGGGAGGGAGATGGACGCTGCAATGTTATAAATTTTGTTTGATATATGATGATAGCTCATAGGGGAATCAAAGTGAACAGTTAACGCTTTTCCACTCAAACGCAACAGATGGCGTCCCACGTGGAAATTTCGAATTGAGTTTCACATCTCACATAAGCCGTGAAATCTGCAATGTATACGAGTATCAGTATAAAACTAACACACAGTAGCAAAGAAAGTAGTAATATATTATTATTATTATTATTATTATTATTATTATTATTATTATTATTATTATTATTATTATTGAGAAGCTTCTGTCATCTAGTCTGCTGCCAAAAAATCTGAAAGTTAGAATTTACAGTTATATTACCGGTTCCTCTATAGGCCTATGGTTGTAAAACTTGAACTCGACTTTGAGAGAGGAACAGAGATTAAGGATGTTTAAGAATAAGGTTCTTAGGAAAATATCTGGGGCTAAGAGGGATGAAGTTACAGGAGAATGGAGAAAGTTACACAACGTAGAACTGCACGCATTGTATTCTTCACCTGATTTAATTAGGAACATTAAATCCACACGGTTGAGAGGGGCAGGGCATGTAGCACGTATGGGCGAATCCAGAAATACATATAGAGTGTTAGTTGGGAGACCGGAGAGAAAAAGACTTTTGGGGAGACCGAGACGTAGAGGGAGGTGGGATATGATGGTAGGGACTGGATTAGTCTTGTTCAGGATAGGAACCGATACATGGCGGGCTTATCTGAGGGCGGTAATGAACCTCCGGGTTCGTTAAAAGCTATAAGTATGTAATTATTATTATTATTATTGTTATTATTAAACATTTATAAGTATTTTTCCCCTCAACCGGCAATATTTCTGGTTGGAAATTCAGAGGAGCCCTGTTTCTTTACTGGAAATTATGCGTAAATCTTATCTTTTATTATATGTTTGAGCTGTTCCTTACGTTCTCTCTCTCTCTCTCTCTCTCTCTCTGTAATTCTGAGCAGCGACCATTATGCCGATGCCGGTGAGACAACCACAGAATACGATTGCCAAAGAATGTACAGCTTTACTATACAGAGTGATTAACAAGGAAAGGTAAAAAATTTAGGATACGATATCTTAGGCCATTTTGAGTGAAAAAGTGCATACGAACATACAGTAGGTCCGTTTTCGAACGATGGCAGAGCTAGGTGCTTTTTTTTTTTTTTTTTGGTAAAACGTCTCGCCCCAATGTGATTCAAACGTTACCATATGCTGCTGACCGGAGAACATGAGACAAGGTCACCGATCGAAATGAATGACGTAACATTGGAATCTGCATTGTGAACGATGTAGACAACCGGGTGGTGGGGGGACATTACAAATGTCCAATCACCTGTCCTTGTCTGATGTAATGACACAGAACCAGCACAATATATAGGTACAGTTATCGCAAGTGTTAAGTTGTGTTTTTCGAGATGGCTTATGATACGATGGAAGTTCCTTGCGTGCCGTCGCTGAATATGAACGACGCTTTCCGAGCAGAAAGGTACTATATCGAAGAGTATTTACCGTTTATGAGGTTGGATGAAAGACTTGGTATATAGCAAAGGAAGGTGGAAACGAGAGAGGCACTAATCGACAGCATTTTGGACGCGGCATAAAGAACAGTCATAAGCAACTCTCCCAAGAGTTGAGCGCGATTCACGCCCGGGAGCAACAGTGCATTGAAGCAGAATGAGGTACCTTTGAAAATGTGCGAAAACATCGACCCCGACTTCTAGAATATTAGGTCTATATGCATACGTGATTATAAACTTTAAATTTGTTCGTTATCTGCCTCTAAATGCGAGTTACTACAATGGAATCTCAGAGGTTTTTGTGTAATCAAAGAGCCATATCTCAGTAACCGTTCAAAAACGGACCCGTATTCATATGAACTTATTGACTCAGAATGACTTCAGAATTCACATCCTAAATTTTTTCCTATCCTAGTGAATCACTCTGTATAAGGTGGAAGTGAAAAAACGTTGCAGCTTGATAAGGACGATAGAGTACACGTAAATGAATAGAAAACCTTTATTACCGGTACGTTTTGTGATTAAGTGCACGATTAATTAGAAAATTAAGTTTGAAGTTTGAGAAGTCCATCAACATCGTCGCTAATACATTCTACTCGTGATACAGATGTAAGAAGTCAACGAACTCGGTGAGTCTTTGTAGGTAAGCTGAATTCTACCGAGATGTTCGCACTCGCTCGCTTCATGCAATAACTTGAATTTAGAAATTTGTAGAACTAAATTTACACGAAAACCGTTCACGTTATTGAAATACGCCGCAGAAAGAAATTTTTCTTTATTACATTTCCTATCGATAAGGACAAAAATCACGATCCTACTCGTAATAGTTACCCAATAAGAGAAAAAACATTTTTTCGGAAAAAAAAAAATTGAACTTTCCACCAACATTATAATATTATAGCTTTTTGTTACACAGAACATGAGTTATTCGCTGTGGAAATCTGCAAGGCTATTTCACTTTTACCCTGTTTATTATTATGCTAAGTGATGTCCATATAAAATCCTGTAGGCTTAAAAATTAATCGAATACCAGTAAAACTTTTCTGACACTACGCATACTTTCCGTCAGAGTGGTTATATTGCAGAGTCGTCGAAAAGGTGAAATCACATGACAGTTACTTAATGAAGGGGCCTTTTCTTTCAATTATTTTAAACAGTTGTATAATATTATGTAGATTTCCAATTCCGTGCAGAAAAAAATTCAAGGAGTAAGTCTAACAACCAAGCTAATAATTTTTACAGAGGGGAGGGGGGGGAGCAGTAGAATCGGATGGGGGAGAAACCAGGACGCGACATAACCACTCCGACGGACAATAGTATAAAGATACAATTGTTATTATCAGGGAACGGATTTATATGGACTAAAAATATATGAAATATGTAAATATATATGTAGTTATTTTTACCAAAATATGGAATTAAATATGGATTTTTACCAAAATATGGAATTAAATATGGACTTAAAATTATAAAAAAATGACTATGTACGTTAAATATTGGTACATTTTAATCAAACTAAACAAAAAATATAATGGACGTACCTTATCTTCCAATGTAGTTTCAACAAAACACAATTTTTATTGTCTGTTACCATAACAATAGGTTACAAACATTTCTTTCAAGTGCTGAAAAGTGAATCTTCTTCTATTGTCTCTGAGGATAGATTTATACTGACTAAAAGAGCGTTCGACGTCACAAGAAGTAACTGGTACATAATTCAATTTCACAATGTCTGCTGGGGATAAGTCCAAGTTAATCTTCACTGTTGATTCACCACTCATCACAGCAGCAACCTTTTGTAGTTCTTCATATCCAGGGTTTTTTGAAAGTACAGTGTCCACCTTAGCTCTTACTGCATCTGCAACTTTACCTCTACCACGATTCAGTTGTTCCACAGTACTATTTATAATTTCAAAACTTTCAGATAGTGAAAGGTGCCTATTTTGGAGACTTTTGAGCGTTTTTATGATGCATGAAAATGTATGCTGAATGTGAGCTAAGTCATTCTTCACACTTATGTCACAGGTAACTGTTTTCGCAGTATCAATTGAGACTGCATCTTCAGAGTCCAATGCAAGGAGAACATTGTTAATAGAGTCTATATGTTCGGCATAATATTCAACTGCTTCTAGCCATGTACCCCATCTAGTTAAAATTGGCTTTGGTGGCAATGGAATTTCAGGGTACATTTCTTTCAACACGTTAACTCTACTGGGAGCTTTGAGAAATACTTTTTTCACTGATGAAATCAACAAATCTACTTTAGGGAAATTGTCTCTGACCACTTCTGCCACACGATGAAATGCATGCGCCACACAAGTAAAATGAGTCAATTTAGGATATACAACAGATAATGCTTGTCCAGCTTTGACCATATAAGGGGCAGCATCGCTAATAAAGAATAACACATTATCGTACATAATACCCTTTGGCCACAGGATACCCATAGCTTCGTTGAACAGTTTAACTATAGTTTTGTTATTGCACTTTTCTAGAACATCACAATGTAAAAGAATTCGTTCAGAATATTGTTCACTTAACAAACCGATAACTACATTACCAACAAGTCTACCTTCTTTGTCGGGAGTCTCATCAATGGAAACCCAAATTGAACTATCTTTAATTTCATCTCTTATCTTCTGTATTGTCTCATCGTAGATGGATGGAGCATACGTCTTCCTAAGTGTTGACTCATCCGGGATTGTATGTTGAGTATATTTTTCAAGGAATTCCCTGAAGACCTTATTCTTTAGTTTGTAGAGAGGAATATCAGCAGAGATGAGAGAACGGCACAGGTCGATGTTAAACTCAGATCTTACATTCGATGTTGTTGGTTGTGTTAAAAACAATTGTCTCTGCTTGGAATTTAGTTGTTTGTTGGCCTGATGTTTACTAGTTGTAATGTGTTGTTGCACCAGGAACTTTTGTGTAGATGATACTGCACACTGACACAAATTACAAAATAATATTTTATTGTCAGTTGATAAACCATCTTCTTTAAATTCTGAAATGTAACTTGTTAGTTTTGATTTTAAATTGACTGAATGACGTACTTTTGGCATATTTACCGTCTTTATAGTATGATTTACAAAACTGAACCTATGTGTACTCTGACTGGCATTTAACTGTTGAGCTGCACAACTGAAGTCTGTTAAAAATTTTAAATTAAATTAATACAGTTTTGTAACTTACTTTCCCATTGTTGATAGGACTGCTAATTTTCAAATAACTCTGATGTTAAAGGGATTACTGAACATGTGTTTAAATCTCTATTGTTGAAATGTATTTTTAAAAGTTAATGGAATTTTGTTTTGTTTTATTGTTAAACCTAATATAATATGGACTGTTTTATATGAAATATGGAAAATATATGGAAATTAACGAAAATATGTACTAAACTCTAAAATATGGAAAAATATGGAAAATAAAAGTAGGATTTTTCAACCCTACACATTGTGAAACATAAAGATAATGCAAAATATAAATTATATTAGCTTTATAAGTAAATATGTATTTACATATAAATCCTTTCCCTGGTTATTATATTGAAAAATACACAGTTTCAAGATTTTCATGGTTTTAAGCGCTCACTGCATCCATCTTACCAAGAAGAGATTTCTTAGCATAACATCTACATGTCTATTACGCAGCAATTTCTTCTGAAACATCTAGATAACGTTCATACTCACTGTACGCTAACGAATTCGTTTAGAAATAATTCACAATATATACAATTATATTTGGTATTATTTTTTATAAGCACTATGGTAACAAATTTATTATATTTTTTTTAATATGTAAGTAGACTACATATATATAATTTTTCATATAAAACATTATAGCATTGAGCAAGGTCATTATATGAAATATGTATGAGGTCCATCAATTATACATGATACAACATACACCGTTTCGTCATCATTTCGGTCGCACACAATGCACAAACTGTTACTTCCGCATTGTCTACCGGTCTTCGTGTTCAGTCAGCAGCATCAGCCTCCTCCACTAACGTCACAATAAATAATCAATCCCACTCTCACTTCTTCGATCTTCACTTGTCATCGTATGTTTCCAGGACGTCAGCCAAGTGCCCGTTGTCTCGCGACTTCTTGAGCTGCTTCTTGCGCTGGTTCGGTTTCTTACGCTTGTGGAGTGTCGGCTTCTTGGATCCATGATCTTGCATGGAGCGGATTCCCTGTTTCTCCAGATATTCCTCTATCTTCAGGTCATCCATGCTCTCAACTGCGACAGAACGCCAGAGTTTTTGGAACTCATCGTCCACAGGCAGAGCTGCTGTCTTGTTTTTCTAGAACACAATCTTCTTCTTGTCAATCGGTAGCGAGTTGTATATAATCTCATTCTGCAAAGCCTTGAGGTGTTTTAGCACAATGTGGCATAGATTCCTGAACGTCTTCCAATAGATTTCCTTCAAGACTTGAATTATTGATTTAATTTTGTATTATTATTATTATTATTATTATTATTATTATTATTATTATTATTATTATTATACTATATATCCTCTATATGAGTCGCAAAGTACTCTATTATTAAAATTATATGCATAACCTATGTGAGTAAATTAATTTAGAATACAAAAGAAAACATAGTTATAAATAGACTTCGTTTAATTACCACACGCAGCATGCAATCAGGGTGGCGATGTACGGTAGTATAGAGGAGGTGAGCGAACGCCCGGTTTCGTAGTAGCAGCAGTTCATGTTAAGAGTTGTGACCGGTCCAAATAGATAGAGCAGCTACAGCTAATGTATACCTATGTAAGCACTTGTTTTTGCGTTACTGTGATTGGAATAGTCAAAGCTTAACATTTGTTCAGTGCAGACAAGAATTCAATCAAACATACTACAATGAGAGTGTTGCCGTTCCAAACAATTGCCCCTGGAATACCCTTACCCCCGCAGCCAGTCTTGACCCATTGGAAAATGTGGTTGGATGCTGTTAATTATTATGCAGAATATTACGGAAAAATAATGGAGTTAATTGATGCATTGGATAGCACAGACAGTTCCGCTGTTGCACCTGTAAAATCATTGCCTTCTGAACAGCTATTGGAAGATATTGTGTTCATTGATTCTAATTTTATAATCGTGTACAGAAGCATCACCTTGTTAGAATCGTCTAAACTACAACTCTCAGAAGCCCTTAATATAGTGTATAAAGTATCACAAACTATTATCCAAAATAACAATTCACTAATTTCAGAAAAAGTGAATGTAAGTTGAGAAATATTATTGCTAAAAATTCTGCCTATTCACAACTTCGTATTATAAATAATGTACTATCAAGTCACGACAAGATGTCTGAAGTTGGTGTACTAAAAAGTAGTGACTTTCCGTTCTTCACATATGCACCTATTACATCCTGTGATGTTGAACGTACATTTTCCCAATATAAAAACTATTTGAGTTACCATCGGAGGAGGTTACTTTGCAGTCGCTCAAAATGTACGTAACTCTTCACTGCAATGCACATATTCAAGGATGATGTGAGTATCTTACATTAAATTTTAAGAGTTAATACATCTCACTATAAAATAAGTGTGTATTTACATGTTTAGACATTTCCTACTTCAATGATCATTCATTATAATTCTTGGATGCAGGAACCTTACGATTCTCGTGGGAATTCCACGAAGTCTAGTTATAAATATAGCCTAATAAATAAACACAAAATTTCTATGTGTGCTGAAGTTCTTTATGTACAGAGGCCAAATGTCTTCATAAGTTATAGAGCCATGGAATTAATAAATCATATTAGCAGCAGATGCCTAAATAAAAGACTGTTCCCAATATACTTGACTCCAGTGTCACAGTGAATAGCTGTGAAGAGCACTCCGCATGACAATACCACAGTTTAGTATATACAGTTGCGAAGCTCAATACTTACTAAATATGCAAACATAGAAGTTGAAATATGCATCCATAGATAGTTGCTAGCCACCAGGATCGCTACTATCGCCTCATCACAGACTCTTTCCCTAGCAGACGATAAAATGTGTTGTACATTTGATATCGTGTTCTTTTGAAAAATTAACACCTTCCGTCCCTTATTGAAATATGAAAGACATAAGGTTTATATATTATTTTCATAAAGTATATATTATATTTTATAAACTCACCTTCCTGGATCTTTCGGAAGGATAACTCTGACCTCTTTTTCTTAGAATTTATAGTGCAACAAACTTCTCCTTGTCCCATATTATTATTCAAATTATTGTATTTTAGCCATTTACAGTTATTACAACCGATAACGAACATTTCACAGTTTACACAACTTTTCACAACAATGCGAAATACGGCACAGTCAATGCCTTTTCGATCTAGACCAGGCCGTAATATATGTTCGGGTTTTCTATTTCAGTGTATGGAGCTCTGTGAATTATTATATTATAACTTTATTGCGTATCATAGCTAAGTTTTATTTAGTGTAATGTGTCCATAAGTTCCCTTCACTTCTTGTTGCATAATATGTTGCAGAAATAATTACAAAACTGTGTTATTTTAATGTGAAGAGAATTTTATATGTTAATATAATCTTTTCGCATCAACATTTTAAGTTTAGAATGGAAGCTATTTTTAGGTTTAATAAAAAAGAATTTATATTGTGATTTTAATATAGCACATCTACCTTTCTTGATAAAGACAGAAAATTTATCATACCACTCTAATGAAATTAGTGTACGTACGATTGTTACTTCGTCTCTTAGGTAGTAGATAAATACAATAATTCAATACTCAATTGTAGTATTAAAATACAGACAAATTGAATGTGCGGAGTATTATACATGCCATTATGCTTAATTTTAATGTATAATTAAGAATTTAGGAATATAAGATATAGTAAACATAACCTATAATATTTCCATATGAATGGCAGGGTATTGGAGACCACTAAAATTAGACAGAAAGGGGCAACTGGGACAGTAAACATAACCTATAATTTCAACATATCTAAATATTCGTGCGGTGCAACTGAAAATTATTGAATCGTGCGTAGATGAATGTACAATAATTTCGCAATATTTAATCGAAATAAAGGCAGGTAGGTCTATTACACATACGAACAACGTAATTTTCACACCAAAAATAATATTACACCTTAACTCCCAAGGAATTATGTTGAAGTGTCTCCTAATCATTGCTTTAAATTTTATTAATGCAATTACACTACATTTTAGAGAAATATATGTTACTTTTAATGCATTCCAATTAATTTATATGGTTGAAACGCCGCCCTTCGTGATCGGTTTAAGCGAGTCACATGGCCTGCCTTACGGCCTGTATTAGATCACGATGCCAGTGACACAGTCTATTGTTCCTAGTACACAAAGCGCTCCAAGCGGCTAGCAACTATCGCAAGAAGTGCAAAAATCACCCCAAGCTTCGCGACTGTATATACTAGACTGTGACAATACCAATAGGACCTGTAATACGCTTATAGCTATCGCGAACCACGAATAGACAACCGCTGACATTACAGTGAAGTTAGAAGGCGCTCGTTACAACAAATCGAGTGTGTTATCACGTTATTACAATGATCCTTGTTGCGCACGAGAAGCGAGTCGTGAAGACAGAAGCGAATAGGAAACAAGGCTGAGTTCCATCAAAGGAATTGTAATGAAATCGCTTACAACAATATCGCTACACGCCTGACGTGTGAGGGACGGAAATTGAAATTCCTTGAAAAATAAAATTAGTCCGAAGGAAAAAAGCTCTCCTGGAGTGGAGCCAGCGACGCGCGGCGTGGATTCTTGTTAGCACTTAATTATTTTCTAATTAAAATGGTAGCTGCATTTCCCCTCCCGCAGAGATCAGTGTTGTAACTAAACAGATTTTAATTAAATACTCTCTCACGCTGTCTGCCTCTTTCTCTTCACCAGGAATCGCGCCTCCATCATTCTGCAAGATTCCCATTGTTCCCGCCCGAGTACATCGCGAGCAAAATATTTCATTTTCTGGCAACTGCAAGACTTAATGGCATTAGAGACTCTTGCCATCTGGCAGCAACTCTTTCTACTTAGAATTAACGTACAAAGAGCATATAAAAATGAGATGGACGAAAAAGAAATTGCTTACACTTCCTCATGTAGGCCTAATCATAAAATAAGTAACCGCTCACATTATTAAATATACAATTCTGTGCATATTTATGTCAAAATGAAGAATACTATAGTTTAAATAAAAATATTAATTGTATTTAACAAAAACAGCAATCGTCATAAAGCTGACACACTTATTTGTACATGTTTTGCACGTTTCACTAGTATTATAAATTTTGTTATTGCTTGTGGTTTATTTTCTTAAAGTATTAATCATAATACACAGATACATTAAGTATGCACCTATGAACTACGATTTCAATAAAAATTCTCATAATTGTTAAGTTTGAGTCAGTAAATAATCTGGTTAATTGTCACTCACCTACCTTTTCCCCTCAATAAAGAAATATAACATGCAATTACATGTCTTATACGCCGCTCTTACACGCAACTAACACTGCCACTAAGCTGACTACTTACCTGCCTAGCAACACAGCGCTACTCGAAAATCTATTACGTGCTACAAACAGTATCGAAATAATCACTACATTTTAAGAAACGTAGTTTGTTATATACACACATATATCAACCCCGTATACAATAGTATAATTTCATTATCTACACATACTTCAATCATTATCCTCTCTAATAATGTGTCTCTGTTACTAAATGGTCAGGGCAGAGGGTCCTTTAGCGGTACAAACACGTCACAACAGCTGGTTCTCCACATCCAGGTGTTTCACAAATACTATTTCCAGTACGCAGAATTGTTTGGAGAACATTACTGAAATCGTTTATGTCCTTTTCTGTCACATATCCACATTTCTGCCAAGCATAGGCTATACAAGCATGTTTCGGAGTTCGGGTGAACAGAACTGATGATACACAACCGAATGCATTTTTAAAATAAAGATTCTATCATGTAAATTTTCTGCCGATTCCTGAGTAATTAGTGTCGACCTGAAATAATCTATTACTTTACGAATCACAAGCTTATACTGTCTAAAAATATATGCATCTCATGGCTGTAAAAACCGCCTTGTTTTGGGTGAGATAATTTCCATACTTCTACTTTTTCCATCCAGCAAAGCGAGTTATTTCATTTGTAAATATATATACCTGTTTGTCCACTCCAGGAATCTAAAACTATTAAAGTATATTTCTGTTCAACAGGAATGAAAACTTTCTTCAGCCAAGTGTTTACATGGTGCTTAGAGAGTTTACCTGATGAGCTAGCACTTACTACAATATTAAGTGTTTCCCTCTCTATCAATTTGCTTTACTGTAGGACCAAATTCGTCCTTCATCTTCCTATAGTTCATTGTATTTTGAATCGACTAGATTCTTTAGAATGTATATGACATTAACTGGATTAATAGATCTTATTTTTAGAAACTAAAATAGTGAAAATAAAAGCAAATACTCTCAAATACCCGAATTAGAACTGCGCACAAACATAATAATAATTCTATAGACGCTTTCAAACTAAATTCAATGTCTTATCACTTTTGTTATTCTTCGAAACATATACATTAAAACCGCATCTTTTCACAACACCACTTCCACACGATTCATCAGAAGACACTAACATGCAACTCACAGTACCGCAACTATAATCCCCTCTCCAATACACAGGGTTACAGACATGATTTGAAGGTCAAGAGCGTGGTCACAAACCGGTACATACAGTACGAACGAATTCATAGCATGTTGCGTTGCGTATTCTGGTTGCGTGTAAGAGCAGCATATGAGACATGTAATTAAACACGTTATATTTCTTTAATGAGGGAAATGCTAGGTGAGTGACTAGTACCACATTATTTACTGATTCAAACTTAGCAATTGTGAGAACGTTTATCGAAATCGCAGTTCATAGGTAAAGAATGTTTCCTTGTAAGCTAGATGATTAACATTCATAGTCTGTATTGCATATTAATGTTTTCATCTTTACGATTCCAAATGAAAGACTTTCACTTTATTTACGTTCAATTTAAGATATTTTGATTAATTTTGAGAGCTACAGTAGATAACGAAATCATGCGAACAAACTATAATGGTTGAAGGATCATCGTGCTAATCACACGTAACCAAGCGGCGGTAGGATGATCGCTTACCTCTTCTGAGGCATATGGACGTGAGAACAGCAGTTGGAGTCCACACCTGTGGAGTAACGATCAGCGCGTCTGGCCGCGAAACCAGGTGGCCCGGATTCGAATCCCGGTCGGGGCAAGTTACCTGGTTGAGGTTCATTCCGGGGCTTTCCCTCAACCCAATACGAGCAAATGTTGGGTAACTTTCGGTGCTGGACCCCGGACTAATTTCACCGGCATTATCACCTTCATTTCATTCAGACGCTAAATAACCTAAATGTTGATAAAGCGTCGTAAAATAAACCAATAAAAAACAGAAGTTGGCTGGTAGGTCTTGTCCCTCTATTGATTGTAGCGCACTGGATGATTACTGTTTAACTAAATATAATATGTAATCAATTTTGCACATAATATATTATAGGATTTATGTAATCAGCTCCATTACCCAATGTTTCTACTAGTGAGCATCTCAACTATAATTTTAATATTGAAATAAATTAGTGATTTACACAATCGGAAGGAATGTCTTGAAATGGACGTTTTAATCCTTGAATAAATGAGTTGTTCTTCATTACGGTTTACTGACCTGGCCTGGAGTTGTCTCAGCGCTTTGGAATTCAAAAACAGCAACACAAAATTATAAATAATTATACAATTATACCATTAAGGATTTTTCTTTTTCCACACATTTTTCCGTCGGCGTGTCTTTTCCACTGCATTCTACGTAGTACAAAAATCGCAAAGGAAATGATTACATTCCTATTCTAAAAGTGAAGCAAAATTCGATGTATTTGATTACAAATAAGTAAGCAATAATAAATTTATTTTGTTTTTTATTTCATATTTGTTATTTCCCGAATAAATTGACTAGAATATCGTCATTGATGAAAACTCCTATTTGACAGTATAGGAAATAAATTTTCAGGAGAAAGAAAAAAAAATTAAACATCAATAGGCCTACACTGATCCTCAATGATGTCATTTCTGTTCATCATATTCACCAACGTCTTCTACCGAATTACTTCATATTCTTAAGTAGGACCATCGATTTATAATTACTTTTTTCTTACTTACTTACTTACTTACTTACAAATGGCTTTTACGGAACCCGGAGGTTCATTTCCGCCCTCACAGAAGCCCGTCATCGGTCCTTATCTTGTGCAAGATTAATCCAGTCTCTATCATCGTACCCCACATCCCTCAAATACATTTTAATATTATCCTTCCATCTACGTCTCGGCCTCCCCAAAGGTCTCTTTCCTCCGGCTCCCCAACTAACACTCTATATTCATTTCTGGATTCTCCTGTATGTGCTATATGCCCTGCCCATCTCGAACGTCTGAATTTAATGTTCCTAATTATGTCAGGTGAAGAATACAATGCGTGCAGTTCTGCGTTGTGTAACTTTCTCCATTCTTCTGTAACTTCATCCCTCTTAGTACCAAATATTTTCCTAAGAACCTTATTCTCAAAGAACCTTAATCTCTGTTCCTCTCTCAAAGTGAGAGTCTAAATTTCACAAGCATACAGATCAACCGGTAATATAATTGTTTTATAAATTCTTACTTTCAGATCTTTTGACAGCAGACTAGATGATACAAGCTTCTCAACCGAATAATAACAGGCATTGCCCATATTTATTCAACGTGTAATTTTCTCCCGAGTGTCATTCATATTTGTTACTGTTGCTCCAAGATATGAATTTTTCAACCTCTTCGAAGGATAAATCTCCAATTTTTATATTTCCATGTCGTAAAATATTTTGGTCACGAGACGTAACCATATACCTACTTTGCCTTTTCGGAGTTCACTTCCAAACCTACCGTTTTACTTGCTTCAAGTAAAATTTCGTTCGTGGATTTTCTCCTAACATATTCACGTCATCCGCATAGACAAGAAGCTAATGTAACCCATTCAATTCCAAATCCGTCTGTTATCCTGAAATTTTCTCATGGTATATTCTAGAGCGAAGTTAAAAGGTAAAGGTTATATGTTGAATAGGACAAAAGCAAACCAAAAGTAAGAAGTAATATCCCATTAAATAGATAGACAGCACATAAATATTTACCCATAGTTTTACCCTATATATCACACATTTAAAAGATATACAGACTTGAACAGTACATTGGAGCAATAAGAGAAAAATAAAGCAGACAAACAAGAAGCAGCTAATCATAAATATTCCAATATGTTAAATATAAGTGTGATTTTATATGGAGCTGACTGAGACACGGATACAAATATAAATTCTACGCTGCAGAAATGACGTTTAAAATAATAGAAGTGAATGTTTATTTTACACTACTGAAGAACATGTGATACAGAACAGTTCCTTAAATTCTGCATCGGCATTAGAAGAGAATGAAGGGTTTATAAAACCACGTTCCAGTCACTTTTCACACCACGGAAAAAACCGTACGAAACCGTATCGCGACTGTCCACGAAAGGCCAAGGCCGACCAGAGGTCTGCTAAATTTTATAGGAGGCTAAGTGGATTCCTGTCCTGAAATTACGACATATTAAGAGCTCTACATTCGCTCGGATATGACTCCGACTCTTTCAGCCCATAATTTATCGCACTACAGACAGAGCTAACCTGGCAGAGTGGTGTACAAAATGGGATGTAGGATACCTTGAACACAATCTAGTTGATGTGAAAATAACCAATAAATATAGTCAATATAGTCTATGAAAAATTCGAACCGCTATGTACAAAAAAAAAAAAAAAAACAAAACAAAAAAAAAAAAACAAAAAGAAATGAAAATGCATTAGTAGCAGAAACAATAATATACTCTTCAATGGAAAGAAAAACCGTGCTCGTCCGACAAATCGATGGGGAAGGCGAATTTGTTTAATCAATGATTATGGAGATGATAATGATGATGGAATTCGTAAATTTTCCATACGGTTTTATTGTGTTTTATCAATGGATATTGAGTTAATTGTACACCTAGTGTGTAATTTCGACGCTGAAGACCACGTTTGAAATCTCGTAGATGTACAATGGGATCTGTGGCCAATGTTGCTGGATGGGGAAGTGGTGTACAGCTCAAACGGGTACAGACATACCGGTACAAAACAGATGCTCTGTTCTAATTCAGGGGCGGACCAGGACATAAAACGAGCAGAAAATAGAAACTTTCAATCTCATCAACATAACATAATGGTAATTTCGATTTTATACAACAGTACTGCTCCATTTTTATTGTAGTATGTCTAAAAAATGAATAATAGTGGATTACTGCACGAAATCACACGAACTTATGTTCTAATGCTAAATTGTAGTCTCTCCCGCTTCCGTAAAGCAGTATCATTTTGTTTTTAATTTGTGGTTGTATGATTTTCAAAACTGGATAAGAGACTCCAATCGTTGAGAAACTGCTACAAAATTTCGCCGATTAGGTAACCTTCTTAGCGGAAAGCGTTGTGAGTACTTCCTTCTTTGCCACACATGAATTACGACGATTTTCTCCATAAATTAATAACATGATATTCCTGAACTGTGAATGACATTGTAAGTTGTTTATCGAATACCTGTACTGAACTGCCATTCTCTCGGCAGGAGACCTATGGGCAGGGAGCTTGAACTCAGCTGATCTGTACGTCTGTGCAGAGTAGACAGCTGCATGAATCCTGCTGAACATGTCGCCACATCTCTCACGCCAGAATATTAACAAATTTAAGCATGCATTACTGTTTACTTTCATGAAAACGTAATAGAATACATAAATATTTATTTAAACTAATATTAATTCTTTGCTAGATAAACCTACTGATGTAAATGTTTTCGTAATTTTACTAACGATATAAGGAGTATAACGCAAATAAAATAAGGAAATAAATATTTTTTGTGTGAAAAGTATAAAGTTTTGACCCTATGTTGCATGAAAATTGTTTGAGCCTGTAGACCGTCCCCGAAGACTGTGAAAGGGATGGCACTTATATGCCTTACATCCTGTATATAACTAGAGGAAACATGTCAAGGTAATTATAACGATTTCCATAATATTTGACCATTAAAATTCAAAGTTATTCAATGAATTATAAAATTGCAAGGACAAGCTCGTCTATGCATTTATTAATGAGTTATTTTAACAATCCATCATAGTTGACAATTATTAAATTGTGATTTATACGTAAGTGGACAAATTAACAATAAACCTTAGAATGAGACAAAGCATTTTCTAGCAGATTATGGACAACTAGTGCTTTCGTATTGATGGTTGTTCTGACCTCAGTACATAATATTCGTTAACGTTGCACAGCACTTCGGAGCTTTCATAGTGATGACGATGATTTATGTATGACCTCAGCAGCAATGAGTTCACCACACCCATACATCAACGTCCTCATTAACATAATAAATTACATTCTAAACATTCGTTAAATTAGGTAGGCGAACTAGGATACGTAAAGCTTGGATATCTAATTAGCTCTACTTCTAAAAACAAGACTTTACAATAAAAGTTGCCAAAAAGTGTAAAATATAAACAGCGCAGCCTAACAAGCAAGTATGGTCACCCGTCTCGTTGATTCATGGGCATGGGTGTTCATTTCAAAGTGTGTCATGACGTCATTGTTGTGAGTCAGCTATTTTAAGCGAGTTTCAGCTTTTATGTAAGAGAAGTTGCCTATTAATCAAGGCGTTCAATCTGAACTTGAGAACATGTACGGTATGACTTGAACGTCGTAGCAACAGATGGCGATCTGTACGGTCTGTGTGCTACCATAACCTCTTTCGAACTTTGTTTTGCGCGGGCAAGTCGTACGCAGGGTATTTGTTATCATCGGTTGCGTACGGCAACATTCCACAACACAAATCAAATGCCCCGTGTCCATGTTGACCGTCGAAGTTAATGTCAACAAATACTGTACGTATGTAATCGTCTTAACCAGGCCTGCAGAACTGTAGCTCTTGAGAGCGACTGCTTTCCTCCCCTTACTTACCCCCACCCACCTTTTATACCTGTGCGGTCACGGTGTTCTAGTTAAGCTCGGCTGCATCAACATTCATTCTCGGAGCGGAAGTCGATCATCCCCAATAGAAGTGGAGTGAGGCTGACGTCATAGTTCCCATACTATTCGAGTTCTGCAGGACTGGTCTTAACCCTCTTCCCATATCCCGAAAGTAAGAAAAAAACTCACTCCAGTACGTGTTTCCCAACAATTCACATTCCTGCCACTACTGGAGTTACCGTACGTATCGGTAAGTACTCTGCAGAATGAACGCCGTACTTGCTAGGTAACTTCTCTGGAACATAGGTAATACACCTCTGCGGAAGTGTAGGAAGATTGAATTCTTTAGACTCATCGGCTAGCCACATGACGTCATACAGCGAGCCATGACACACTTTGAACTGAACACGCAGTATTATGTTGATGAATTTATTTCTAGGCAAATATTATAGCGTTGTCTTTCTATTAACATATTTTGTATGTGGTTTGTCTCCTTACATTTAGTTGTATAGTGGTTGTCTACAACAATGATTTGAGAATAAGGAATGTTCGGTATTTTTTTCCTTGAAACCATGACAATATCCATATTCTCACCAGTGTTAATCGAATTGCTGTAAGTACATCTTCCATAAATTCATTAATAGAAAGTACGAAGAGTCACAGTGTAAAATGTTTCCTATCCGAAGGGTCACAATTTCCAGTAGAACATATTTTTATTGTCGTTACATAAGGCGTTCTAGTTTCTAGTTTCTGGCAAGTACTATCATCTGTAGAGATAGACTAAATTGAGGCAAAAAAATTAATAAAACCACTAGAGTTTTAGTTTGGGAGGGAAACATATGGTGAATTTGTGACTTTTGCGTCATAGCTATGTGTCATTTTGAGCCGCATTAACTTCTAACAGACAGATTTCTCAAGTAGTTTCCAGTCCTGTTCAATACACTGAACTTTCCCCACATCTCGGTATATACTTTGTTAGACTTAAGGAGTCAACATCTCACTTCTCCTAAGTTTCTTCTGGACGTGCCCAAACACCTCATCTGCACAAAGGAAGGAGTGAATCACATCATGGACTATAATCAGCAGATCTTCATCAATAATACTTCCACTTTTCACTTTCGATATTCTAATATTTTACAGTGAAACATTGCGTTAGCAATTTGGGTGATGTTGCGACGTGCCAAACTAACTTCGAACGAGTTTAGTTGCTGACTGGAAATCATGTACTAAAGGATTTCAATGTTATTGCTTTTGGGAGAACAATCACAAAGATATTCCATTACTGAAGTGATATTTTGACATTCTGAAGGAAATGAGTGATGTCGACAATATATAGCAGTTCCCTGTCAGCTCCCACGGAGATTGTGTCTATTGTGAAGAGGATGCTGAATTATGTACACAGTAAAAAAAGGTAAAGGTATCCCCGTAACATGCCATGAAGGTACTTGGGGGGCATGGAGGTAGAGCCCCATGCTTTCCATGACCTCGGCAGTAGAATGAGGTGGTGTGGTCGGCACCACGCTTTGACCGCCTTTTACCCCCGGGAAGGACCCGGTACTCAATTTTATAGGAGGCTGAGTGAACCTCGGGCCGTTCTGAAAGTTTGGCAACGAGAAAAAATCCTGTCACCATCTGGGATCGAACCCCGGACCTTCCAGTCCGTAGCCAGCTGCTCTACCAACTGAGCTACCCGGCTGTACAAAAATATGTTCTTTTTTTAAAAAAATGTGTTCTTTTTTTACTCAGGTTATAAAGAATACAAATTATATTCAGAAACATTTTTTGCACACTAATAATAGGGATAACACTTGGTTCCAGCGTGGACGGATTTTAGGTTGGTTATTGCTTGTATATATTCACGTCACGGAGGCCATGGGTTCGAAGGTATTGCACTGTGACAGGAAAGAGCAACCTGTGTGTGCTTCGCCGAAGAACGAACGTATGTTTGATTTGTTTAGGATTCGAACCCAGTGGCGGTGCGTCACTAAGATCACAAGAGCACGTGAACACCTTGTTTCCATTAATGCACAATCAGTTATATTATTTAATACTGTATTGACGTAGTGGGGATGTATAATATCAGAATCGAGTATTTTAAACTTCCCGCGTCTTGCATAAACTTCTTATGTAAACTAGGCAATATGCGTTCACGTACAAGCCGTGCTCTTTTCAAGAAGGTTACAGGAATTTCACGCATGCGCGGGAGAAAATTGTCTTTCGCTGGCCGCTTATGACTCGTCAAGACCACAAAGCGTTAAGTGAACAGTGAATCTATCCTACAGATATCAGGTGCATCGTTCACGTGCTATATCTCGAGGAGGAAATTATTGTGTATTTTAGCCTGTAGGTGTCAATTCCTCATTATCGGAACGTTTACTTTGCGTGGATGTGTGTACAGTGCTGCTACGAGAGTGTAGTTTGTGAATTACTATACTTTAGTGTTAGCATAATAGCATAGTTTGGCTTTCAAACACGTGCCGCCTGAATGTGATGGTGGTATGAATTTAAGTATATGTATGGTGGTGTATATTATTTAAGAATAATATTTACTGGCATGTATTCATACTGTAGTAATCAATCTATGCGTATGGGATTACAGTACTGGTGTAGGCTATAGTGCATTAGTGTGTTGTGAACCAAAATGTATTACTGAATACACGCTTTTGCAAATAACGGCACAATTGTATGTATTAATTTTTAACAAACGTAAACAATGAACTTTGTTCAAACAATTTTGAACAGTGAAGGACAGGGTAAACTAACTTACCAGGAAAAATTGGAAATAAAAAGGCTGGGTTTTATTATTATTATTATTATTATTATTATTATTATTATTATTATTAATATTATTATTATTATATATTTTGAATTTATGTACGGTTTTTCGATAGAGAATCATTGGAATCCTGACATTTCATATTAGGCTAAACGTACGATTTCAAATTCTCTTCGGTTTTCAAACACAAAATATTGTGAACACGTAACATTTTGCCACGAGCCGCCACTGCTCGAATGTATGCTGCTCTTTGACGCTGCCTGCTTGTTTTGCATTGTAGTGGCTTACCTACAGTTCCTTACCTGTTGCCATTTAATGGCAAGGTGGTTGTGATCGAGACTCTGTGCAGTAGTGTAAACATAATACAATGTTGTCAGACACGAGCTCTAAACTGAATGCAATTGCAACTGCGTTTGGAAGTGAGTATTTTAGTGTGGAGGACGACAACATGTGCTGTAAAGTGTGCAACACAGAACTAAAGGTAAATGTTGGTAAAGATTTGCAAAAGCATTGTGAAACGAAAAAGCATAGTGAACATTTGCCGTTATTTCTCTCATATGCACGGTTTACAAACTCTGAGTTTTATAATGATTTGTGCGAGATGATCGTATCTGCGAATATTCCAATAAACAAGCTCAGTAGTCCACATTTTCTACTGTTTATGGAAAAAATACACGTCTAGAAAACTGCATTGTAGAGGGACATCATTTAATTTCTACTTCAATTTTTATTGTACCTGAGTTTTTGAATGTACTTCATTCCCACCCCTTCTACTAATGAAGTTCAACCGTCCTCCAAACAGAACCAAGGCCGCATATACAGTCATAGTAGCCGCACGGTCATAGTAAACAGTACGTTCCAAAAATATGTTCGCGTTTTCCTGTGACGAAAGAGCTTTAAATATTGAATCATTTTCGCACAAGTATTGTCGTCCATTTGCCTACGTCATATCCCGGTTTCCCCTACCAGCTTTTATTCGCCAGCTAGTGCCTGGTCTGTCTTAGCTCTTTTCTGAGAACATTAATTTCTGTTAGGATTTGGATGTCTACGTAATATTATACAACTGTTTAAAATAACTTAAATAAAAGGGCTTCGTTAAGTAATTAACTGTCACGTGATTTCCTCCCTACGACCCTACGACACAACCATTTGGACGGAGAGTAGATAGTATGTCTGAGTAATTTTATCTTTTCGGATCGGGCAGAAGTGAAGATTGAATTTACAATACGTAAGGTACTCTTTTATAGAGTAGGTACAGAATTATTTCAATATGAGTTACTAGTACGAAGAACGAAACTGGTAATTGGAATTAGGTACAATAGTCTATAGTGCGATAATATGCACAAAAGAACTGAAGCCTGTATCTAAATGAACGGCCACCATTAAAAAAATGTGTTTAAATATCCATATTATGATTATTTTTCAACTTAACTTCATTCTCTATATTGTACGCTAATGTGCTGTAGACAGTATTATGTACACTGCATAATGAATACGTCCACAAGGGCAGCTCAGTTCGTGAGTAAAAACACTCATTGTTAATACTGTACTTTAATTTGATTAAACAAAAACCTAATGAAAATGAGCAAACTCAAAAGCGCAATATTTCCTAGTTTACGTAAATGGATGAACTACTTTTCTTCCCTCCTATACCTAGTAAAGTGATTTGTTTGTATATAACGCCAGTATCATCGAACTCCAGCCGTGGAAGGGGATAGCAAACGGCGTTGATCCAGAGGTATAAGCAAGTTAATATTAAAAATTTTAGTAAAAATAAAATGATGTCCCTGTATAACATCAATGCCTACCACCTATTTACGAAAAAATTCTGAACCGCATTCAAACAGCTATAGGTAGTAACAAAATATTTATATCTACTGTATAGACGAGATATCGGATGCTGTGGTACGATATATAGCTCACATTGTTGTAGATGTGATGTCCTTTAAGTAAATAGTGCAAATATTGTTAATCCCTTCGAGACATCTATGACCCTTTTATGGAGGGCATTGAAAGAAACAATATGATACTATTTGTGACAGACGGTGCTGCTTATATGATCAAAGCAGGAAATTAATTAAAAACCATACATCCCAACATAATCCACCATAGTGTGGCGATGTTGAGCGAACTTTTTCGCAGTACATGCATATTTATAGTGAAAACAAAAGGAATTTTACTTCTTCACACTTAAAAATGCACAGTGTTATATCTTATTGTAACGGATTATAGTTCGTATCGGAATAATGTAAGCAACACGATTGCAAATACTTGTATGTAATTTGACTAACTCGTCATTGTTGTATAAAGTAATATTGTAAACATGTAACTAGTCAAGGCATATGCTACGCGCATACATATTATACGGCACTTGTAACCTGTAGAAACGTTGCATTTTCGTTCCGCCGATCTATACCAGTAAACAGTCGCGTGCTGTCGCTGGACTGCTCCTATCAACTAGTAAACACAGGTATTCTATATATCAGTACCAGTGAACCTCGTGGCGAACTGGGACAAAGTGTCGTCCCTGCTAATAAGTATATTTTTAGTATGTGTGCATGAGCATTGTAAATATCACAGTGGCACCACATTCCGAAATTAATACGGAATCGAAACAGTAATCCATCACTTGCATTTCGTGTAAATGTACAAATAAAACTGCAGTGTCAAGCATACTGTTTACCGTTTCCTTTTCTTCCGTATTATTTTCTTCTTTCTTATTACATAATATACGGACGATGCTAAAACATCCATCTCTTCCACCATTACGACTTAGTCTAAGAAAATACCTAGCGTTAGCAGGATTGGAGCGGCCATGTTGTCGAACAAAGCGCTGTCATTGGGTTAGCGTCATATGTGACAGTTTGGTCCATAAGGAACTGCAGAGATGTGACAGTTTGCCTCGCATCCCTTCACGAAAAATGACGTTTTGTACCACATCGACGGCTTTCAATTCTTCGTTAGTGTGAACATTCTGATACATATTCCACATTTTTTTTCCGATGGATATGTGGCGTTTTGCTCTGTGACTTCCCATACGTAATTGTATATCACTGTATGATCTCCTTTCCTCGCCGACTGTTGTAGAGTCGAAGCTGCAGTGTCATCGGACTACATTTTGGAAACGCTATGAATGACATTTACTCATATTACGTTGGTAAAAGTAATATTTTCATAATTCACTGCCAACCTTTACCGCAAGAGTCCTTAACGACATAAAACAAAGTGGTGTTACCCTATGCAGATCTTTCGGCCACTATATTTCTTATTCCTAAATTCATATACCGAAAATTAAATGAAACCACCAACTCCCCACCTCCCCTCCTTTCCCAGCTACTGTACAGTGTAAGGGTTGTCTAAACCTTTGAACTTTATCTATTCATTGGTTTTATCAGCCACGGGAAAAGTTGATACATACTGAAACTTTCATTCTTATCACTTAATATCTCAAACAAAACGAAGTAGGCCTATATAATATTGGCTACATTAAGCTCACTGCTGGAAGTAATATACATGAGGATTTTTTTTACTCACAAAAAAGTATTAGTATCAATGTAAACACAATTACTCTATAACAGCGGTGACCAAAACTCGAACTGCAGTGATTACATGCGACAGGCAGTCTAAGAAGTAAGGAGACAGAGAAAAGGTACTTGGCATGAAACCTGCAACCAGTGGCGGTTCCTGCACTAACATCTCGATAAATCCTGCAGATACACATCTCGAGCTTTGCTGTATCAGTAATGTCACTGCTCTCATCGATAGCCAGTGAATAATATACTATTTCCCTTGCTTCTTTTTTTTTAACTTCCTTTTGAATATAATGAGGAATTTTCTGAATTATTCTCTCGATACATGGTCGAGAAATTCGTAGTTTTTCAAAATTAAAAACTTCTTATGGACAAGTTATTTAAGCTATTTTAATCATTAGGCCTACTCTTTTGAAAAATTCTACTCTATTAAAAGGCTTTAGAGCACGAGATATTTCAAACCCCATTAGGTAAATGACTTCCTTACATTTATTTACTCTATGTTGTGTTCCTCTTCCTCGCTATGATTTAAGACATGTCTAATTCCTGGCGTTTAACAGTTCATTGGTACATAATATTGAATCAGTTTTTTACAATATTATTATTAAATGAGTAACTAATAAATAGTTACCTTATGTAATAATAATAATAATAATAATAATAATAATAATAATGGTTTATTTTAACTGCCAGAGTTAAGGCCATTCGGCCTTCTCTTCCACTCAACCAGTATGATAGAAAATTACTACAATGCTGTGAATAAAACATAATTAATACAATACAATACAATATAATACATAATTAATATAATACAATGACAATTCTTTTCATCTTCACAGACACCAATAAAATAATTATGTAATAATAATAATAATAATAATAATAATAAAAATATAAATAATAATAAGAGTAATGATAATATGATAAAATAATTATGTAATAATAATAATAATAATAATAATAATAGTCATACCTAAATTAAAGTAAATTATTAAACTCGATCACAATTGAGGAGCGTTTTTGCAAAAGTCGATTGATGCAGAAATCAAGATTTTACAGATATTACACTAAGTGACAGGATCTATCGAGTTTTGAAAAAAACCTGGAAGATTTGGTAGTCTCTACATACGGTATGAATCAAGTTTTGGTAAATCTGATTTCATAGATCGATTCCGGAGGTAGAAAACATACGATATCCATATGTAACTCACTTTCGAAAATTTCTGCATCTATCGACTTTTGCAAAAACGCTCCTCAATTATAACTTCAATTTGACTGCGCCCGTAAGAAATCGTTTAGCTTTTTCTTGAAAGTGGTTATTGTCTGGCAGCCCCTAATCTTCTGAGGTAGAGAATTCCATTCAGGGGGGACTGAGACAGTAAAAGAGGATGAATAGTGGGATGTTCTATGGGCAGGAAGTGCAAGGATTTGGCTCTCCTGTGACCTGGTGTTTAGATTGTGATGGAGGATAAGTAGTTAAACCGGGAACGAAGGTAATTTGGAGTTTAAGTGTGGAGAACTCGAAACGGAAGAGAGAGCGAATGAAGTGTTCTACGGTTACTAAGTTGCACCCAGGATAAAGATTTAAACGAGGGTGTCATGTGGTCAAATTTCTGAGCATTACTGATGAATCTGACACACATATTGTGCACACGCTACAGCTTGTTCGAAAGGTCAGTTGTCAAGTCTGTAAGTATTACGTCGCAATAGTCAAACAGTGGTAGTACGAGGGTTTGCACTAAAGTCTGTTTTAATTCTGGCAGAAGGAAGTTTCTGAATGGGTTCAGAGAATGCACGGTATAACACACTCTCTTGGATATTTCCTTTATTTCGCATTCCCAATTTAAATTTTCGTCCAAGAAAATGCCGAGGTTCCTGACAACGGAATGGTACGGAATAGTGGCATTATTTACTGTAATAGTTGGGATATGTCTGTTGTTCATTGTGTTGAGTAGTCTCTTATGTCCAATTATTATAGCTTGTGACTTACTAGCATTTAACCTAAGTCCGAACTTTTTCGCCGATGAAGAAACTTGATTCAAGTCATGATTAATTTTGCCAATAGTTTCATCAATTTCGTCTGTTCGTGAGTGTATGTAGAGTTGTAAGTCGTCTTCGTAAATGTGATACTTGCAGTAATGTAAGTTTGTAGTCACGTCATTAATATAAATGGAGAAAAGCAGTGGTCCAAGCACGGTGCCTTGAGCTACTCCTACTTTCGTGTATCGCCAAGGGGAAAACCGATTTTGTACTGCGACACATTGTTAACGATCACGAAGATAAGAGTCCATCCAATTAATGCAGTTGTCAGACAAGTACAGTATAACGTTCTTAGTCTTGCAAGTAGTAGGTCAAGATCAACTGAGTCGAATGCTTTACTGAAGTCTAGTAGAGTTAATATGGTCACCTCTCTTCTGTCCATTTGCTTCTCGCATGTCTTCAGTCACTTTGAGTAGGGCAGTTGTTGTACTGTGTCCTGTTCTGAAACCAGATTGGTGTTCGTTGATAAGTTTGTACGTGTTTAAGTGGTCTGTCAGTTGTCGGTGTACGATGTGTTCCAGTGCTTTGGAGAGAGCGGGGGGAATATTTATAGGCCTGTAGTCGTTTGGAGAGATCGGAGTTTTCGTCTTGGGTATAGGTGTTACTAGTGCCATTTTCCAAATTTGAGGAAAGGTATTAGTTATGAGGGATGCATTTAATATATGGGTCACTTTCGGCACGATCACGTCAATTATTTTATATATATTTTTTTTATTTATGTAAAGATTAAGAAGATTGAAATTGACATGAAACCTAATAATTTTATCCTTCTAGGGAGAAGATCTAAAAATATCAATAGTCATGCACGTATAGATGAATTAAAGAAACACATACTTAGTGGTCAGTAATAATAATAATAATAATAATAATAATAATAATAATAATAATAATACATTATTCAGCGTGGCAATTAAAAATTCTATATACTCCTAATTGAACCGTTGAGCAATGTAACATATTACATTTTCTCCGACAAAACAACAAAAAGTCCTCATTCTTTTCGAAACCACCTCTTACTGCTTGTGGAGACAGAGTTTATAGAGCGACATGATACCGCCACTGCTTGCCTTCAGTACGTGAATGAAACACACAGGAATATACAGAAATCTCCTCGTACCCGTTTGAATGTCTGTGATTACACGATGTAATCACGACACCCGCTGCCTTATAACAACATTAATATTAACGAAAAACATACATATAAAATATGTCTCTCCTTGTCACTTGTAACACTTGTTATGTGTGTCATTCTTTCTCTGGGTCTGCATGAAGGAGAAAGTGTACCAAGCGGAGATAGCGAGCAGGGAAGAGCTCGTTGCAAAGATTAACACGGCTGCAATGGAGATACACCAGCACGGATTGCATAATGTGCAGCGAGAGGTCAGACGGCGTGCTGAAGCATGTGTTCGTGCGAAAGGGGGACATTTTGAGCATTTGCTCTAGACAACTGACAATTAGCCTACTTTCTCTCAAGCAGACAGGTCCATTAGGTGTGGAATCAAATGGAGATAGGTACGGTACGTGATATTCGTGTAAATCGGAAACGGGGATGAATATTGAAAAAGTGTATTAGAATTTTTTTTGCAAATAAAGTCCTGAATCACCTCCTTGAGCATTGACCTAACCTATATACTAAAGGGATGACAATTTCCGAAGATGTGTGTCCGAAACTTTAATATTGATTGATGTTCATATAAATAATTAAATATTTATTATATAGTCCTATACAGAGTTGAAGGTAATCATTGCACCAAAATGAAACTACTACTACATCTTGAGCAAATACTTGAAAAATCTAGATCAGGTTTTTTCTAACATTCAACATTTAGAAGAAATAGGGTAGTTATGTTTATATGAAACATTTGGCAACATCACGGCTACTGCAATAACTCTAGCAAATGCGGGCTGCATTGTGGTGGGTAGATTGAGTAGTTCAAGGCGATGTAGTCCCATAGCGGACGTACACAAAAGCAACTCCTAGCATTCATCTTCCTTTCTCTTTAAGGTAGGAAGGAATGAGGTAATTCACTTGTGGCTTAGTGATCGCAATTGTAAAAGGAAATACGCATCTTGTGATATTGAAAATACATTGTAATAATTTTTAATGACATGATTTGTATTACAATTAAATTAACATTCTTGAAAATAAATCATTACAACACACGATATTACTTACATATCGTTTTAAATTGAAATAGGTTAAATTAACGTAAATGTTTCTTGTCTAAATGATGTATGAAATTGAAAACAAACTGAAAATCAAATTTAATGTTCTACAACTAGGCCAAATAAGAAAAGGAAAAAAAGCAATAATTTTTTTCTCGAAAACATTACATGCAATTACAAGAGACGTTCAAAATTCCCTCCAATGGCAGTGACACATGATCGACAACGTTGTAGAAAACTCTCTCTGACCTTTCTAAGCATTTCATTTTGAGTGACTTCGTGAGCTGCTTCAAGCACAAGTACCCCTCTGCTATATTGTTACAGGCTCGCGACACTGCGCTGCGTTGCAAGCTTTATTTCAAGGATTTTCGAAATTATTCAATTTATATTCATGATTAAACGGTTTAATTTGCCAAATAAGACTCAAGGCACTAACTATTGGCTATTTACCTATCTGTTTATATAGCAATCAGCCATTTCTCTCAGGCCGTTACCACAATAGAACGCTGCAAGCTTTGTGTCAAGACTATTTTTCTTCCTGCTTAACGATGCTTCATCCAGGAAAATGTAATAAAAGTTTTGTTATATTAAGGGGAGAGGATTTAATTTTTTTTGGCGAAAAATGAGTAAATTTTCAAAAAAAGAAATCTTTAAAATACCGTGTGATATATGTCGAATGCATAGCATAAGAGTTTGTGGGTATTTGTGCCCTTATCGGATGATGAGTCGCCATTTTTAAACTTCCTGCATTATGGATTTTTAAATCACTCGCCCACTTTTATTCTTGTTTCCGGTAAATTAAATTTTCAAAATTTTTTTTCTTTAAAATAATCTTTGATATGTGTGGAATGCATTGCATAACATTTTGTGGGTGTTTGTGCCCTTATCGAATGTTGAGACGTCATTTTTAAACTTCCAGCACTATGGATTTTTAAATCACACGCCCGCTTTTATCGGTTTCTAGTAACTTCATTTTTTTTGCTACATTGCCAGACAAAAATAGATATAATTTCTGAACTATTACAGATACATGCATGAAATTTAGAAAACACATTATTTAGACTATTAGGAAACTTTTCTCTATAACAAAATTTTAATAGATTTCATTTTAAAAATACGTCTGTTTGTTTGCAAGGAAGGAAATCAGAAAATTTTTATTAAATTTTAATTGTTTATTTTTCAAACGTAGGGACGAATATCAAAATTCTGTTACAGACAGTTTGTAGAACATGCTTTTGCAAATACATTGCAAAAAACTGTTTGAATCTATCTTAAAAACGGTTTAGATATATCGGTTTTAGTAGAATCCTGCATTGGGTATATTTTTCTCAAAATATGGGGCTCCAAATATATTTTTTTAAATATTTTTATTTGGTTGAGTTGCCACAGCTATGAGCTCTCTACAAACAAAAAATTAATATTTTAAACCAAATGGGAAAAAAGTTTTAAAAATACCATCCTCTCCCCTTAAACATATATTTTAAGTTTTGCTGCATCGATCACTTTTCATCCTGTATAAGTCTATACAGGGTGTAAAAGCTATAAGTGCCATTATTTTAACTCATGATTATTCACGTCATAAAGAAAAAATGTTCTTATAATTTTTTTTTCTAATTTTAATATTTAACTAATTATTCAAGTTTACACATGGAGATCACATGTCATCAGAATGCCTCGTTCTAGAATTCCACGCCAAATTTTAAATTGCCATCCTGTGGGCAAGAGATCCTTGGGCAGACCGCTCAAGCGTTGGACAGTAACGGGCCACTAGGCCCAATAAATGCAAGGATGATGATGATGATGATGATGATGATTATTATTATTATTATTATTATTATTATTAAAGTTTACAATATTAGACGTTTTCCAACGTTGCTGGATGGGGAGGAGAGGGTTTGTAAGTACACAGTACAGCTCAAGCGGGTACAGACATACCGGTACAAAACAGATGCTCTGTTTTAATACCGGGGCGCACCAGGACAACTGTTGTTTACATAAAACGAGCAACAAATACAAACTTTCATTCTCATTAATATAACATTACGGTAAATTTTCATTTTATGTAATAATATTGCTCCATTTTTTATTGTACGTCTAAAAATAAGTAACAATGTTTTTCTGCACAAAATCACACGAACTTTTTTCTAATGCAACATTTTAATCTCTTTCGCTTCCGTAAAGCAGTATCATTTTTGAACAAATTTCTGGTTGCGTGATTTTCGAAATGGGGTAAGAGACCCCTAGTTTCTAAATATCGTTGAAAAACTGTTACAAAAATTCGCTGATTAGGTAACCTTCTTCGCGGAAAACGTTGACGGCACATCCTTCTTGTCTCACTTGAATTACGATGAATTTCTCCATAAACTGTAAATGACATTGTAAGTTCTTTATCGAATACAGAAGTGTCATCCGCTCTGCAGTACGTCTATGCAGAGTACTGTCTGCTCAACACGTTGGTACGTCTCACACGCCAGAATATTAACAAATTTAAGCTTGCATTTTTATTTAATTTCAAGAAAACATAACAAAATCCACAAATATTTATCTAAACAAATATTAACTCTTTGCTAGATGTACTTACTGATATAATTGCTTTCGTAATTTTACTAACGATATAAGCAGTATAACGCAAATAAAGTAAGAAAAGAAATACTTTTTCTCGGAAAATTATCAAGTTTTGACCCTATTATGTATGGACATTTTTTGGTCCTGTAGATCGTCCTCGACGACTATTGGAAGGACGGCACTTATACCCCTTATACTCTATATAGCATGGTAATATTCGGCGTCATTAATCAATTCTGTCATTGTCATCAACACCAACGTGTTAACGAAAATAACACAGAGTTCCGATTCGTGAAAACTTTAATTTCAAATGCTGGGTAACGATGCTAAGTAGGCCTACTCATAACTAAGAGGACTTTAAATTAGCTTGATTCTAGATGTTTGTCTCAATTTCTACGGTAGTTTTGGATATTGATATTCTCTGTCGTGTACAACATACTCCTGTATAATATACTAGCCGTACCCGTGCGCTCCGCTGCACCCGTTAGAAATAAATATAAAGCAATTGCATAATAAAATAGGACATTTTATCCAGGGAAGTTTCGTGTTTGATAGAAGGATAAATCGTTTCATATGTTACTTAATTTAAATTGTATTTAAATAATTAAAATGCGATCATTTTGGTCCAGAGACCACTCATTTGGTGCAATGACAATTCCTTTAACATGTTTCTTAATTTTTATTACATGCATCCATACTTTAATGAAGACTGACATATCATTTAGATTTAATGTGTATACTTTATTTTACTTGCTATAAGTTTCCATTGAATTATGATAATAACTTAATTTTAACCCTTGTTTTCTACGTATTCAGTAAATGGCACTTGGGCCACTATGGTTCTGAACCCTTCAAATAACTTATATAATATTATATTATATTATATTATATTATATTATATTATATTATATTATATTATATTATATTATATTATATTATATTATATTATATTATATTATATTATATTATATTATATTATATTATATTATATTATATTATATTATATTATATTATATTACCGTATATTATATTATATTATATTATATTATATAAAAATGTGTTGATAACGGATGTACACCGATAAGTAAGTTTTTAATTTGTTATGGGGGCTCTTGAATCTCAGGAGGAACAAATTTTATTTTACAACAGCGCAACATAATCTGCTTTGCTCATTACCAAATTTTTTTTGCATTGCAATTAATGCATATGTATTTTATGTATTTTAACACGATTCAATTGAGCATAGTTAAAATTTGGATTATAAAATAATGGAATGCTAAGCTAACATATTATTATTGCATACTAAATCAATACACTCTTGTGGTTCGTTAATTCTCTGAGATAAACATTATTTTAAGAAATGCAGGAAACGAATACACAGAATAGCCTATCAAGTTGTTTGTGCATAAGAAGCTATTTTAATCTTACTTGTCCTCAATTCACTCCGAAGTTACTGCAATAACATTATAACATTATGTCCATATAGCGAAACTACACTTTCCAATGGTGAAATAATAATTAATTACACAAATCGGTTAATTTAGCTTCCGATATTACTTCATACAAACACAGAAACATTCTTTGTAGGCTATGATTCATAGCTTTCGATTGTTGTTGACCAAGGCCCCTTATAGACGAATTAATTTTTTTATTTCATTACACCGCCTTAGATGGCAGTTATTTTAGTTTTGAAACTCATTTATCTCATTAAATATCAGTCCTATCAAAATTTTTCAAAGAATAAAACTTATCGGAAATGATTTTTAAAGAACGTTTTATTATGTAACATTTTTCACAAAAATCAATAATAAGCGAGATATTTCGATTTATTTAATTCAGACCCCCTTATAACCTCCCTTTTAAATAATGTATTTTGAATGCCATATAGCCTAAAATCTAAGTTACAACGAACTTAATTTATATTCCAATTTTCATCGAAATCGGTTCAGCCATTATCGCGTGAAAAGGAACCAAACATACAGATAGACAGACATACAAACAAAAATTTCAAAAAAGCGATTTTCGGTTTCAGGGTGGTTAATTATATATGTTAGGACCAATTATTTTTGGAAAATCGAAAATTACCTGAAAAATTTCGGCTACAGATTTGTTATTAGTATAGATTTGTATTTAATTTTCAAATTGAGAACTAAGTAGTGACCGACTTTCCACGCGTTTCCACGGCCCTGTTAATATGTGGTCGTCTTCGGTTAGCGAGAGGTCGTGATGGAGAGAGCCTCATTGTGCTTGACGAGAGCTTTGTGTGCGCTGACATCGTCAGTCGCTCAGTTTGACAGAAGAGTCACCGCATGTGACAGACACATACACACTCCTGAATGACAGCAGAATCTTGTGTCTGTCTTGTGCAGCTCCATCGGACTCGCTACAAGAGGCTGTCCAATTAAACAACGCGAGCAGTTTACGTGACTTCTTTTGAATAGAGCATTATTAATACTTTTTCAACAATTCGCAGCAAATGTGAGGATAATACTGATTTCGCTCTCGAACAGAACGGGAGATTTTGTTTTCACACACTCATACTTTATTAATTATAGGTTAAAACCAGAATATTTCAACGTAGGGAGTTGAAATCATTAGTCAAAATGCAGTGCTCAAAATTTCGGAATTACTTCTTTATTTTAACTGGTTAAACAACGACGCGTTATCAATTATGCAGTTATCTTGCATCGATGACAGTGATGACAAACTATTTTTGAGGTATGGATCTGATGATTTACCACGGAATTAAGTGACATTCTCCAGACAATGACTACTTTCAAAACCCGATTGTCAGAAATACTGCTTTTCGTTTCCAGAATATGATCTTTCTTCAAATATTACTTTTGTAGAATATTTATTTATAATATATCAATTTTTCTTCATTATGTTAAAAATTCTTCGATACAAATTGTCTTATTTAACACTAAAGGCTTAATACGTTGACGCAAAAAACTGATCTTCCTCTCGCTTAGTAAAATTGTAATAAATTCTCAAAAATAACCATCACAGTATTACTCATATCACGATATTACAAACCTTTACCCTGTACACAAACGTACTGAGTTAAGAATAATTCTTATGTCTAATAAAACGTTCCTGGTGTTGAAGTTAATATTTAAGCATTCCATATCTTCTTTAATAAAACTGCCATTTGCAAAGAATTCACAGTTTTCTTCGGATTCGGAAATAGTGTTCTCGTAACAAGTGGTGTACCTTAACAAAAAATGTATATCAACTCCAAAACGAAAGATGTATTAGTTTGTAATTCTCACGTTTAAATTATTGGCCATCACTTTTTAATTCCTCTGTATTTATTTAATTTATTCTAATCTATTACTCAAATATTTCTATATCATTAACTGATTAGATGGTTATGAAATCTTCAGATGTAGTATGTTAAGGCTTATGATTAGGCTTCGTAATTCAGCTACCTATAAGCTGGAATGATGTTTGCTTGATTCGAACTATATGTGACGTCAGAGCTCACGTGTAGGTATGCTAGTATATAAAATAGTTATGCACGCTCTGCCTTTTGCTATAATAAGTCGAATTCGGGACGCAGTCATAGTGAGTAGTCTTATCGATCACTGCTCTTACTAGTCGTATTATTTAAATAACTAGAGCTTTGTGGCTGATTGAAGGTTCATTGCAGAGGTAAAATGCCTTAGATAAGACGCTCAAGCATGTAATATTGTAGGGCATAGTTCAGGATATTTAAACTAATATTTTCATTGTCAATACAGACAACATTACATAAATATTGTGTAAAATAAACCTAAAAGTGACAAAAAAACAGTGCCCTGAAAGACAGTACAATTATATCAAAAGGCACGAAATTGTGTTGAACATAATGCAAAGGAAGCAGTACCATCAAAATCTGAAAATAATTAGGATAACTCGACGTTTAGCGTGGATTTGTGTAGCCTACCATGTTGTTCATTGCCAACATCCCAATTAATAAACTAAATAATCTACATTTAGGGGATTTCTAGAAAAATACGTAGTAAATTAGTGGGTTTTCAGTGATGAGCGACATATGCAATATCCTAATGAAACACGAAAAAATATCAGACAATAGGAATTATTCTACTAAATCATGCACCACTAACGCCATGTGTTATTGAAAGAATTTCTTGCAATATAAATTAATTTCAAGTGACACCCGCATATGTTCAAGTTCCGTAACATACAAATGAAAGTTATTATTCACTGCAAAGATGACGACGAAAATGAACATCACGCTTCAAACAAACATGTGTTTACTATTAGGCCTATAGCTTCAGAATGACTGGAGTTGGAGTTGACTGTACTCCATGAACACGAAGCGAAGACTTGTTTGTGTATATCCTTATCTGTTGCATCACCTGTGTTTGGCATACAATATACCCAAAGTGTCTTTAACTTCAGTCTTTAGATAGCTGGAATACGAAGCCTACTTATGATTGTCCTAATAATTGTTTATTACCGTGCCGATTTCAGATATTGAAGTTGGGACACTTGTAAGAAGAAATTAATTATTTCTTCTGTTTGCATAGTAGACAAGAATGATTACTACCACAATTATATTAGGACATAGGTGCCGAATGGTTGGTAAAATATATGCATATTTCTTTGGTCCAGGTTTGAGTTTCTTTAATATATCATATTATATTATAAACAATTATCATTGTCGCCTCTCTTCTTAAACGAACCACAGAAGTTCATTCTAGATCAGACTTCAACCGATGAAATAGTAAGCATGTAATTTCTCACCACAGCGATCGACATAAGAAAATATTTAATAACACACATTGCACTTAAATATATTTCAATATTTTTTGCTTGGTTATTTAACGACGCTGTATGAACACCTGGCTCGATGGAATTGGTGACAGCGAGATAGTATTTAGGGAGATTAAGCAGAAGATTCGCCGTAGTTTACCTCACATTCGCCTTACGGTTGGGGAAAATCTCGGAAAAACACCAACCAGGCGATTAGCCCAAGCACGAATAGAACCCACCCAAGTCTGGATCAGTAGGCAAATGCGCTACCGCCTGAGCTACGCCGGTGCCTATATTTGAATATCAATTTCGTCTGATTTCAATAGGGTATTGCAAACCTACAGGGTAGAAACTCTCATATTCAGTTGTATTCCTGACTCTGTAATGAAGTCGTAATACAAAATCTCTCGCTAGCAGATGTGTGCCAATCTTTGTGATCTTATACTAAAATTTTATTGGAAATAGAGTCGACTCTACTTCACTCCACTCCACTCAATTTCATAACACCGCAGGGAAGTCGTATCTCGGCTTCACTGGACGTGACAGATGGTTTCGTTTGCATAAACATTTTTTTGTCGGTATCCCTACACTACCAGCAATGTTGTTACTGACTTGAAATATCTCCTTTGGGCTTCGGTTTGCCCCTATGCAACACCCGCTCTTGCAGTATTTTACCTGTCATAGTGCGCCATCATTCACGGTCTGTCTTCGCTCCAACAAACTGTGCACAGACTGGAGAAATCGGACATACAGTATATTCATCAGGTTTTGTTTTATTAAGTCTGAGCCGTTTCATTTCTTTCGCTTTGGAAATAAAATATTTCAAAACGTGTTCCTCTGATTCCTTAGATTATTGTTTAATTGCTTCATATATGTTAAAACGTAATAAGAATCACAATAATTATCAACTTGTTGCAAATATTTTTACCAAAGTTTTCTCTATCAAAGATGAAATTCTGTAGTCATATTAGTAAGTAGAATGTTTTCTAAAATATTCCTAGAGTCGGCAAAGCAGTATGCTGATATCGCTTATTAGTCTTCTCTTATTATCCGTCGATAAGATTATTTATGCATTACGAAACAAATGAAATTTAGGTACTATGAGAACGTTTGCTACAATAACATTTGTACATCACAAATTCGAATTCAACTGAACAGGATTTCAACCCTGGTCGCTGGTGGGATTTCGGGACCATAGGTAGGAAGTTCGTACCAAAACAATAGATTCCAGTTGAGTACAGCGTGAAGTATAGGTATCACCCGCGCCTCGCCCTATTCCCGCTCACTCCAGACGATACGCAGTTCACAAATAATGAATAATATCATTCTGTGGAGCTGTGTACAGTCTGTGAATAGTTTGAAGAATATTGTTAATACATATTAATAGTTTAAGTTTTGAACAAAGTGAGCTATTCTGTTATTATTTTATTATTTATGTAATATTAATATTGTGCAAGATTTCAATAACTCATCTGTTATTAAATAATCATCCAAATAGGTGTGTGTAACGTGTTTATTTTTTCCCGGATTGTTCTTCGTTAAATGTTGACGTCTCGTGCAGCTATGAATTCGGTTGTGTTACAGTCCAAGTTCAACGTCGGAATTACGATACTAACTTCCTAGCTGTCATTAGAAATGAAAAATTTTGTTGAAAACAATTATGGGTTTAATATTACTCGTATGTGTCAAATACGAGATATACTATTAAGGCCCATTCACAATGAAAATGAAACATAACCGTAACATAAACACAGAAGTTTGCGCCCAGGCTACCAAATGGGATCATTCACAATGATTCACATAAGGATTGACATAAACATTACCGTAACACTTTAACATGAAAGTTTGCAAACTCCAAACTTTCATGCTTATGCTTACGTGATTTGCAAACAGAACACAATCGTGGAGCGCTGAAGTATACGACAGAATATGAGGAAATGGCGTCGTTGTTATGTTTCCATGGTACCAAGTATGTTTGCTGTTATGCTTATGTTCCCATCGTGAATGATCTTGATTTTACCGTAAAGTTTATATTCTTAAGTTAACGCTCACGTTATGTTTAATTTTCATTGTGAATGAGCCTTTAGATTCACAAAGTTATTGTTCACCTGATGATAGTGAGAAATAATGTATCATATTTCACATTTGCTTCAGTAACGTCTTTTGACGTAGAATGAACATTTTCAGAGAACATATATTGTTTTTATTTTTTTCTGAACCTAAAAGGAGTATTTCTTTTGATAAAATGAAAATATTTATTGTAATATGTTATAATGAGGCTAGTATATAATTATTTACTTTGTATGTTATTTTTATGTGTATAGGTAAATTATTTTAGATTGGGAGTTACGAAGTTTATAATTAAAATTATTGTTTCTTTGTTATAATATTCGTTATGGAGCATAAGTTTGGTTACCACCGGCTCTACATGTTTGTCGTTCTGGTTCACCCACACTGAGAGCTGTGCTACTAGATTTTTCATTCGGTTGAGGTGTACAGAGTCGGCCACAAAAATGTGTACACCATTTGTCAGACTGTATCGGGATATTGATATTGTCAATTGGTTTGAATTACGAGTATGTTGTAGTATGGTCTTTCGCTCAACAGATGTCGGTACTTTTAGCACGATAATGAGAAAACAAAATGGCTGGAGCACGCTTGACGTTCGAGGAGCGAAAATGCATTCTGAAGTGGTTTATTGGGTTTGATAATGCCGTTAAAGTGCAGCGTCAGTGGAGGCGAGAGTATGAAACAGAACCCCCAACCCGACCAGCAATTAAACGCATTATTGACAAGTTTGAGGCGTATGGAACGATTTGTGATATTCACAAAGGAAGATCGGGAATTCCGCGTACAGCTACAAGTCCTGCTTCGTCGACTCTCTTGTTGGAAAGGTTTGTTATTTCTCCACAGAAATCTGCTATGCAATGTGCACGTGAAGTGGGGATTAGCAGGACTGTTATTTCAAGTTATCTTGAACCTTACATCGAACTGCTCGGTACGGCATGTACTCATCAACGTAAAGGCACGGCCAGGATGCTCCTCCCTCGGGTAACGCGACTCTTTTCAGAAAACGTTGGTTCTTTCACTTTACGGCTCTCTACTGTAAAAGAACTTTGTTCATTACAGATATCATCATCTCACGACACTCCGGTTTTGAGAGGAGAACATGGTTTCGTAGCAGGTTTTAATTAACCTGTAATGAGTAAGTATTTAAATATAATCGTGTGTACACTCCTCCTCTCTCATCCGGGCTAGGGACCGGCAGTGGCGGAGTTAGTACAGCTATTTCTGTACATTATATAGGCCTACATGAATTACACCTACAGCTGATATGTACATATTCTTGTAACAATAATTTACAGGCTAATTATTTGAATTTTCATTAATTTACAATTACACACAATACATATTCCTATCATTACTGCCATTATCGTCATAATCTTCAACGCTTGGTCCAAAATTAATTATTATTTCGTCAATGGCGTCATCCATTCGGAATTACCTTTTTATTCGTAGGTACTACTTTCTGAACAAGATAGAATTCGATTGCATCCCGAATGACCTGTTGATCGAAGTCGTCCACTTCAACTTTACACAAGTCCTAATTCTGAAATGAAATAATATGTTTTGCAGAACTGTAACAAAATAATAACTTACAACAGTCATTCATTATGTCGCTCATAGTACACACACTATTGTACATAACTATTATAGCAATAATTTCTAAACATTACATACCTATTCTTTCTCGGAGTAGTGTGAGGTTCATTTGGTTCTAGTTCAATCTTCTTCTTAATTCCCTTCACGCAACTAATACTTTTGCCAGAGTATTTAGCCGCTCTCTCATATTCATTATCTAGAGGTTCCAGCAAACATTTGTTTAATTTTTCTTCCTCGCAACACTTAATTATATTTGTGATGATTTCTCTTTCTCCGCTGTGGATAACAGCGTTACTTTTTCTCCGTGGTGGTGTGATTTCACCATAATTACTACCCTGTGGTTGCTGCTCCATGTTAACACTACTGGTACGCAGTGAAGGAAACAGCTCTATGTTTTTTGACAAGAGATTATGATGCGGAGCATGCGCAAACAACTCAGTTGGCACCACCCACGTTACGCGCTTCCTTCCCTCTGCCCCTCTGTCCCCGCTCAGGAAGTTCAAGATAACTTGCAATAACAGTATAAGTGTACGATGAATTCTAAAAGCTGCTAAGTGGAAAGTTTACATCCCACGATTACTTCATGCGATTAATGTGACGAAGGTAGTATGTTCTGATGAGGCCCAGTTTAAAGTTAATGGAACAGTGAATCGACATAACTGCTGGGCACCAGAAAATCCGCATGTTTATGTGGATAAGGCGGTCAATCTACTAAGGGTTAATGTGTAATGTCGACTATCATCTAGGGGCTTAGTAGGACCCTTTTTCTTTGATGGTACTGTCACTGGAGAAGTGTACCTCGAAATGTTACGCACATAAATTTTACCAGGTATAGTGCACTTTATGGAGCTGATGATGAAGTTTTCTACCAACAGGACGAAGCGCCAACATATTACCACCTAACCGTAGGAGCTCTCCTGGATGATAATCTGCAGGGACATTGGATTGGACGAAGAGGGCCCATTGAGTTCCCCGCACGGTCGCCAGATCTAAGCCCTATGGATTTTTACTTGTAGGGAACTGTGAAAGATCAAGTCTATCGACGTAAGCCGCGCACGCTGGAGGACCTTCGCCAGGAGATTACAGCGGCATGAGCAGCTATGTCCATTGAAACAATGACCGACGTAGCTGCGGCGACCGTTCGTGTCTGGCAGCCAACGGCGAACATTTTGAACACCTAAAGTAACTATGTGCTTAACTGAAGTAAGTACTACAGGTGTGATCAGTATTTAAATGTAAAGCAAACACATAATAAATATTTTCGTTAATTTTTTGGAGGACTCTGTAGTACAACTTCACACAAATTAACAGTTTTGGTACGAATTTCCTAGCTGTGGTAGGGATATTCCTTTTAGTCCTTCACCATTCCATCTTCTCACTTAAATATAAAAATATCTAAGAAATGGTATATTTTAACCCAGTTCAACTGGGTCCTAATAAGATCAATTTTCTTATATATTTGACATTTTCGACCTGAAAATGTTAATCGAATCACTTAAATTCACAAACTGAATGTACTTAGAGTTACTCTTAACACTTCTAACAGTAATATTTGGCTTAGCTTGGCTTTGCCCCCTCCCATAACACATTTTATGATTTTCCAAATCCGACAAGTGGCCTGGTGTCATTTGTGAATGGAATTCTGACAGATGGGTTGTAAAACGTCAGCCCTAACAGAGCAAGTTTCTATCCCCAGACAAGTAGATATTTGATAAGTCTCAGAATTCCCAAAGCCCATAAATCCTACATCAAAATATAAGATCCATACTACTGTAACACGAAACTTCATTCCAGCCAAATGTTAAGTACCGGTATTGCATATCATACATAAAATAAGGGGGAAGTGGACAATGTTGGTGGAATGGTCGAGGTAAACAGTAGTACCCCGAGAAAAATGTTTTCTATGTCCAACACAGATTCCTTAACTACCTGGTCGGAAATGGAAACCGTGATGCTTGCGCTTTGATGGAAGACAAGCGTGCACTGAACCACAGACGCAATCGTCCTGTAAGAGAAGTTGAGGTTGTTGTGGTTGTTTGTATGTATTACATGGAGATACAGCAATTTCAGAGACTCGCAACCTTGGACTACTTGCAGAACCTTGATTCAGTGATATGCTCCCAAAATGGATATAATTAAATATTAGGAATCGGACCCAATTTTAAATCAATATTTACTCATAAAACTTTCACAGTTTGTTGTGTGTAAGTTGGTAAAACTCTGTGGATCACCCTCTACATCAGAGTTACTGGATTCCTATGTACAAGGACGAAGAAAATGGATTCATGTCTTAATAGAAGTCAAATGAGAAATTACTATGAAGACTTTAACTGATAACGACATAGTTGTGCGCTTTAGAGCTGTGTAAATCAAAGTCTCAGGAACGTTGTTAAGACTCCTCATTCATATTCGAGTAGCGAGATCGGTTCGTGTCAATGGCTCGGGCCTTTGTTGCGTTGCTAGGAGATATTAAACATGGAGAATCACGTTCCTGAGAGGAATATATTCTGCATAAGCAACGGTGCTCTATCGCAAAAATTGTAATTTAATTAGGAGATCATACTAAACGAAAAGACTCCTGAGCTTTTCTTGTAGGTCGTCTTTTAATACATCCAGAAGCATTATTTAGCATTCTACGTGGACCCGACATCCGTAGAGATATAGGAGTAAAATTTTTCAACAAGAAATTCTCAGACAGAAGAACTAGGAGAGTCAATTACATGAAGGAAATCTCCACAACTAATTTTAGAATTTCATTGAGATAATACATTTTAAAGATTAGAAGAAGTCTTAGAGTAAACTTCTTATACCGTTTGATTCAAAAGGTTGTTACAAAACTGAAAGAGTTTATACAGGGTTCGAAATATAACATTGTTGGAGTAGGAACCTGTGATCTCTAAAGTAATCCTCAGTCAGTGAAAGCCTGCAATATCAGAACCTACACTGCGCATGTAAGCATATCTTTTACTTTATTTTATGCCACCACGTTTGAATAAGGAGATCTGCAACAACTGCTTACAGCAACATTTGGAAGCAAGTGTTCCAGAACTGTCAGAAAAACTTGACACTTAACGTGCACAAACATGTGGATGCTAAAAAATGGAACACCAGTACAATTTACTCTTGTTTTATGAGACTTTATAAATCTTAAATTTTCCGGGCGTTAAAGTTATAATCTTTGCCTAACTACATTGTCATAAATTACTATTATTTCATTGGTATGTTGTTCATCATGTAGTTCCTGACTTTCACAAGTTTATACTGACTCGAGATACGACGTAGGTAAACTGTGTCCCGTTCATGGAAAATGCGGTAAATCGGATCCCAGATTGAAAAAGGTAGTAGGTTACACAGGAAAGACCACGTGAATGTCGGCAAGATCGTTCGCCAAAAATGTACAATGTTAAAAATTAAAACACACTCATTTTACAAATTCAAACGTACTAATTTGTCCCGTTGTCCCAGTGTCATTTGTTCTGCAATAAACTGTCCTTTTTTCTTTCTATTTTTAGTCTGCTTTCCTGAAATTCTGCATAAAATATGAACTTATGATTGAAAATCATTCAATATGTCAATAAAGTTAAAAATTGACTGATGGGCGTTATAAAGCAGGAACTGAGGTGAGAATGGAAGAATTCACATGCATTGGTAGTTCTGTTTGAAAAGGCAGAAAATTCACACCACAGAGGGACAGTGAATGTAGCATCTGGAGCAATGTACTATATGTTTCGAACACGTAATCCGTGAACTTTTCAATTTTTTCATTACCAGCTGGTAGGATCGGCATGAAGTCGTCGACGAAACAATTTTAGACGTTATCAGATGGTAAACATGGTAGTCCATAAAAGTAAATTTTAGATATTTGCCACTCTCCAAATTATATTTATAGTGTTTGACAATCCTAAAGACTGCATTTACCGCCACCAATTTTATCCGATATTGAAACGACAACATCTTAGGTTGATTGACGGCGAAATTGTTTGGGCAGCAGAATGCATGGCTGTTTCAAAGTCCACAAACATTCGCTCTGCTTGGAGAATTAAACGTCTTAAGTCACAATGTTCCATAACATGTCGGAATCCGGCTTTATAGTTCTCAGTGTTCTGGTTACGGAATAAAATACAAGTGGGATGTAGGTCTACACATCATGAACAAATTCGCGTGTAGTAAATATTTGTGAAAAGAACCTAGAGTAGTTTTTAAAAGTTCCATAAACATAAACTGTAGACGCTTTGCACAGAACCTTCAAATTTGGAGTAATGGAAAACACAATGTTTCTATTATTGTCATTGACCTTAATGAATGGTTCGTTTCTGTTTGCTTTTATGCCAAGTTTTGAGAGCAGACTGTGTGTTTCTTCAACACTATTAGATAAGTTAGGATGTATTTTAGAGCAAGCATTACGCATGTTTCTTTTTACCAATTCTCTATCATGAACAGTTAAGGAGAGCACATCACTTTTTTTAATGCTCCACTTAAAATTATGAGGGTTTATTTGAAATTTCCTCAATAGTCTTTCTCTTTAACGAATTACTCAGTTTTTGCCTTGCAATTTTTTCCCCATCCGGTTGTTCATGATTAATAATTTCGGAATTTGCAACAGCACTGTTATCTGAAATAATTTTAATAAAACACTTACATGTTAAAATAGAGCAAGTCTATAATTGTTGACGCCCATTACTCAAAGTCTTATGGAACCCTACCTTGTAACCATTTACTACTAACACTGGCTTGTTTCTTTCACTTGTCATTATTTCCATCTTCCTAGTACAGTACCTTCATTATCTGCGGCGTAATGATAATTTACTGGAAAACTAATAAAATTTTTAAATTGTGTAACAGGAAACCCCCTGACGTCAGTGAGACCTCCATCGGATTAAATTGAAAGCGCAATATTTTGATTGTTATACAGTATCTGAATACTCGTTCATAGATAATTACTTAATTTGTTCACTTCATTAAAATATTCCAATATTTACTATTCATATTTTAAAATGTTTCCTTTAAATATTAACTCATTTATATTTGTAAAAAATTACACTGAAGAACAAGAATTTTGCTCCGTCTTAAAACTGTGTGTCCCTTATGGTTTGGTATGCGCTGAATCCGAAAATGCATCTCTTTTCTTCGTATCACGTAAGAGTTTTTAAAATATACAATGATTTCACTTTTCGATAAGCGCTCCTCTAGGAAACATCTGGCGCGGATTGGGGGTTGTAAACAAAAACAAAACCTAATGCATTTTATGAGTTTATGACCTAATTCCGGTTTCTTATGGCTGTTGGCGTGTTCTTTTGTACTTTCAATAAATAAACAGATATTGGTCCCTTCTATTCAGTAAATTTCATAACAGTTCAAAGTGAGGTCTACGCAAACAAGGGTGTGGTTTTCAGTATTTAAAGCAGTGGCCGGCAGAAGCTGCAGTTATGACGTAAGAGCCAGTCAGGCCTCAAGAGCTTGGAAGAGCGAGCAGTTGAGTCGTATTACTGTTAACACGCACCAGCGCAGTGGCGTCAGTGCAGCAGTGATACGACAGTTCTTGGAGATAAATTGATGGAATCACATTCCTGTATTATGCTAGGGAATAACTACTCTGCGGTCATGATGGCAACATTCTTGGAAAATTCCCCGTCATTAAAAGAACGCATGTTCTTTGCAATGGCTAGTGAAATACTATATCTTAAGCCTTAAGCTTACCATTGGTTCACTGACAGTGTGTTCCCTAGCTTCACTTAACAATTTATCTTTCAATTGCTGCACTAGTATTTGTCGATATTCTCCCCCATGTTTGTCATAATCATTTGTGTGGCATACAGAATAATGGCATTGTATATTGAATTTCTTTACATGCTGAAACAGCTTGCCACAAATCAAACACTTCACCATTCCTCCATACTTCATAACACAGTTTGATCTCGACAAAACATTTAGCTTGGGCACGATAGTAACACAAAGTGATGGTGTGTTTCGAAAGTTGAAATATACTTTGCATACTACTCACCAAGTTAGGGCCTAGATAGTTTAATCTGTATATTGAATAGGAAAATGTCTGTTAACGCTTGAACTGCTTTCGAGTTTCCGAGTCGACAAAGTGTTGTAGTACTACTTAAATTATTTATTTCTATATTTGTATATTTATAGCACTTTCGGAGTCTCATTTTCATAATGCGAACGCTTCTGCAGCTGGCTGTATTATGAATTTCATATTATTATAAGTATATTAAATTTGATTACAAACCAAAATATTTTGTTACATTGATTTATTGCGGATGTACAGTTTTGTTTTCGTACAAATGTATTGTAATTGTGCTGTTCCCATACTACCTTAGACGAATGGATCGCGCTCTGTCATTGCATAGGCGCCGTACCACCACTGTTCAGTTGAACCTGCTCTCCTTGCTGTGCTCAGTATGCAGAGTTTCCCGAGCAAAGAGCGTGGCGGCTCCGTGCTATGACGTCACAGAGCACGGAACATGCCGATCACTGATTTAAAGAAAACGTTTCCCAGTTTGAGTGAAGGGAAATTAAAAGAGGGCATTTTTATCTCCGTCCACAAATTCGAATAATTTATGGCTGACTCTTTGTTTGAGGAAAAACTTTCCGTTACAGACAAAATAGCATGCCCCGCTTTCAAATAAGCTTGCTCAAAGTTCCTTGGAAATTCTAGGACACACAACTACATCGAACTTGTGGAAACGATGTTAAGTACATATGAGAAAATGGAGTGTAATATGTCTCTCGAACTACACTTTTTACATTCTCATTTGAATTTCTTTTCTCCTAAACTAGGAGAGGTAAGCGACGAGCATGAGGAAAGATTTCGTCAAGAAATGGAAAGGCGATATAAAGGATGATCATGACCCAGCATGCTTGCTGACTATTGTTGGTTCCTTGTAAAAGAGAGTCTCGAGTCTTGTTGTAAACGGAAGTCATCCAGAAAATCCTTTTAAGTGGTAAGTTCGAATTCTTAGATTTTTCTCATTATACACATGAAATATTTTTATTGTTGTTTTTTATGTTTTAAACTATGTAACATCATTTTTGTATCCAGTACACATTTTTGAAGTATTATGAGGCACTTTGAATCCCTCGTCTGTTGTAATTGTATCAGCAGCAGTGAAAAATAAAAAGTTTTTTTTTCATAAACAATTCAGTTCACTTTCCCCAGAAAATGGTACGTGATGGGGCAAATTCAACTTTAAATTCAGATTTAGGGCACACACATTAGTAATATTCACCTGTTTTTATTTCGGAGCAAGACAAAAAGTAAAAATTTTTGTTCCGTGCAATTGTTTAATTTGTTCACTTCATTAAAATATTCCAATATTTACTGTATATAGATATATTTTTAATTTTCCTTTATATATTAATGCACTTTTGTTTGTAAAAATTATTAGTCAAAAATAGCCTAACTGACAAATGTAGCAAAACTCGAGAATGGTCACATAAGGTTCGGAAATTGACCGGGAATCGATTTAAGTAAACCCTCAGGATTACTACCGAACCATGACTTCCTATTGCAAAAATATTGTATTGTAACTTTTACTACAAAACAAGAATGTAATTTTATTGTTTCAACAATCAACACTTTCTATATTTGAATGTAAACACTCCCGTCAACCATGGGATTTCCACTCCACACAGTAACACAGTAATCGTTATTGCACTCCACAGACGACAATGACAATTTACCTGGATTATTGAGAACAACAATGAAATGTTAATTTTAACTAATGTTCACAAAGCACTATTTACAAAACAGAACTGTCAGTTCTCAGTTCACAGTTCGTTTGCCTTAGCTAGTTCTTCTAGCTCAGTCACTCGAGTTCACAGTATCTCGAACCCCAGACCTTCAGAGACAGTCCAATGAACTTCGAACTCAGGTCCCCCAACTGCGGTCCACTGTACTCAAACTCAGGACTTCCGGCTCCCACAGTTACAGACACAACTCAAGTCGAACTCCGGTCTCGAAGCTGGTTTCACTGCTACACAAGACTGGCTGGCTTGCTATCCAATGATTACAACAACTACCGCTCAAGTTCACTCGCGTGTCGTATTTATAACTAAACCATAGTTTCCGAAAAGTACGATCTCGCGAACAAACGACAGATGCCTAGAAGATGACGCCTATCCAGACTTCTCTGGATTTCCCCCTCAGTCACCAGCTGCTTAATTACCCCTCTCTCCCGCGGCCCAGAATACTGCTGTTTCTCCTCTCCTCTCCACGCCGCGCACCGCCCCCAGTGCTCCGTGGAGCCCGTGTCGACTCCCGCGCGACTCTTGCGGGACGCGTGTTCGAGTCTCGATGTGGCTGTCACAGTATTACAACTCTTCTATAAGTGCTTTCAGTTTGGGCACAAACATTTTGAATTATTCTGTGTATGTATATCAGGGTAAATAAACAATAATATCATTTCATAAAATAAAACTTGTTTTCAAACAGACATTAATAAGAATTTTATTCATTCCATGTCACTTGGCACGCACTAAAAAGGAAAAGAATTTGTTCTATCACAATGTGATAAATTTTCAATGCATCGTGGAACTTCAACCGTCACATTAGACAAGCGGAGAAAGTTGCTGCGTTAGCAAATAAAATTCTAATTTCTTTTCGCTTTTCAAGAACACTAATCGAAGATCTTTCGCATTATTATACTAAGATCTGATATCCTTACTGACCTCTTTTGAGATGAGAAATTCTACGCATGATTTTCATCCCCAAAACACCACAGATAGTGGACAAGTGAACTATTTCATTGCCGTGCATATTACGGAAATGATTCTTTATCTTTTTAAAATGGCATAATGCAAAAGGAACAAAACATACAACATAAATGTGAGATCCTCAATCTTCGATTTGAAGATAGATGTTCCAAATCTAACTCTTTGAAATTCTTTGTTTCCTGTCAGTGAGATCAAATCAAAACAGAATAAAAGAAAGATAACTTGAAATGGAACAATAAATGAGTCCATTTCAATTTAATTGATTTAAGAGGTTACAGCAGTAAAATTTTTGGAAACATTCAACTTTTTTTTTCCTCCATTAATGTATCTTGTACAATAATTAAAATTGGTAGGTGTAAAACACTGTCCTTCTGCTGTATGAAAAAAAAATATTTTTGCGATTTAAACAAATAATTTAACTTATTTTTTTTTTAAATTCGAAAGCAGTGGCAGTTCACTGTACGTGATGAAGCATTTCTCTCATAAACTTGTTAAATTGTTCAGGTATTTCTCTCTTTTATTTTATTGCTGAAACTCATATTTACAGTATCATACTCTTTCAACTACATTCCTTAATAGACAAAATTAATTTTTATTTTGCGTTAGAAAATAATACTGATATTTGACCATTTTTTAAATTTATTTATTTATCAGACAATAGACAATCTATCAAAGGTAGAGAAGTGATTTTGCATCATATTTTAGACATGGCATGCATAAATACACACACAAGAAGTTTCAACACAGAATATTGGATAGTTTTTGAGTTATGAGGTAAAGGCTCTATTACCTCACAGTGAACTGCCACCATTTTGAATTTTGAAAAAAAAGCTATAAACAATTTTTTAATCATAAAAATATATAGCAGAAGGGCATGTTTTACACATACTAATTTGCATTATTGTACAGGATACAGTAATAAAGAAAAAAAAGTTGAATATTTCCAAAATTTTACTGCTGTAAGCTGTAAATAACCCCGTAAGGATCTTTTAATTTCACATTAAATTATTTATTATAACACTTACAATGTATAAGATGTATTAAATTGCATTGCTTCTTTATGCATATTAATTTCATTACAAGCCAGTAGACTGGGTAGATCAGTTGATGAAGCAATTGACTGCACAGTGGCGGGTTTAAATGCAGTACTGTATTTTTCTCTTTGCCAAACTTCCAGAACGGCCTCGAGGTCCATTCAACATCCTTCAAAATGAGTACCGGGTGTTTCCCGGGTGTAAAACGCAATCGGAGCGTTGTTCTGACCACGTCACTGCATCCTAATGCCGAGTTCATGAAAGTATCGAGCTCTGTGCGTCTTGAAATAAATACAATTTTGCAGCTTTTGGTTTTCTGAACTAAGAGAAGCAAAAAGATATCTCAGAGAAGGAGAGGAAGGCGGAGAGAGTGGAGAAATATGGAAACAGTGACATCTAAAAATAGACAAGCAGACAAGCACTGCAAATTAACCTTCTTAATCATCGTATAATTGTGACAATCTTGTGAAATAATTAGTTCTGAGCAATTCATAGTGTTGAACGGACGCATCGCTACTGTTATCAAGGTAGCATATAAATTAATAATCCTCCTCACAATAAACTTATGTTATCGTGTAATGAAACATGCCAAACCTACTGGCTCAGCATTAGCTTGGTGGATTGAACTCATCTGCAGCCGCCTGTACAATCATCTCTGTGAAATGAGAACGCAGCTACTGTCGGCTCGTTTGTGTAGTAATTGGATTTACAACACATAACACAACAGCTTCGTGGCATCTGATAATGCACAGTAAATAATTCAAGTTAACATTAACCACGTGCAAATTTGTTCTCATTCTGCTATTCATTATAAGTAATTAATTATTTGAGTAATAAATGAATTCGTAGCCCGAATAACATCATAATATTCAGCAAAAATATAAACACAAATTGAATTAACATCATCCAATTTGTTTTCCATTAACTTTTATATAAATTAAAATATTTTTCTTAATTTTGATGGGATGTGCTGGAATGAAATACTGCAATGTAGATTTGTGTATAATAAGTTTACTGGCTATAAAATTAATAGTGTTATTACAATACAGTTTAGTAAAATATGAAGGTATATTTGTAAACATATGGTACAAGAAATAACACCGAATCCAGAACTTTTGTAACGGGTTTGAAAAGTGCATTAAATGATTACATTTAACAAAGATTCTGTAATTTTAAACCAACATGAATTCATTTCCTATGACCATATCTATAACTTACCATATTCGATCATCACTGATATATCAATATATTCTTTGTTATTCACTAATTAATTAATTTCGATATTATTTTAAAGCTCATTTATGTTACGAGGAGAGCGCTATGATTACATATCATTTTGTACTTCGATTTTTTTCGAGACGATTCAAGGGACGGCCGAAGCATTAATAAAATTATCAAGAGCACATTCATTCATTCATTCATTCATTCATTCATTCATTCATTCATTCATTCATTTATTTATTTATTTATTTATTTATTTATTTATTTATCTAGCTAGCTAGCGAGTACAAATTAAATTTATAAAACAAAAATGTTTCTAGCCACTACCGTAAGAGCCAGGCTAATGTACGGTGTGGTCTTAGCCAATAATATAACATAAAATTTGTAAGGACAGTTTACTAAATACAGTAAGTAACTTATTTCAAACTAATAAATAACACAAGAGCAGAAAAAGAAGAAAGAGCAAAAGAGTGAAAAATACACATTTAACACAAATTGATAATCAGACAGAAGCCAGTGATATTCAATAAAAACATGAATATAGTCACAGAAATAAAAGTTAAAAAATGACATTTGTTAATATTATACATCATGAATAATTTTATAAATTTCTTTTTTAAAAGTTCAATTTAATTTTTTCAAGTTTGGAAAATGGTTTGTAATTTTATTATAAAGTCTTGGGCTGAAACTAGCACCATGTTTAAGAGCTGCACTTGTATGACATTTAGGTTCAATTAGTGGGAAAGTAGACTTTTGTCTTCGAGTACGATATTCATGTCCATTAGATTTATGTTTTATTTGATATCTGTGGTAGTAAGTTAGTAAACTATATTTATAAATTTATAAATATACCTTGATATTTACAGAAATTGACAATATCATACAAAAGATAAGCACATAAACACTTAGTGATAATTTTTACTTACTTTTTTATTCATTTACTCATCCATTTCATTTCATTTCATTTCATTTCATTTCATTTCATTCATTCATTCTGGTAGAGTTAAGGCCATGAGGCCTTCTCTTCTACACTACCAGAAGTAAAATATCCATTGAAACAATAGCAATAACAAAAGTAGCAAAATTAATGTTAATACTTAAATATAAAATCGGTATCATGCACATTAAGGAGCTTAAATATAAGTTAATGAAATATTGATTAAACATGATATATAATTAATTACAATTTACATCCTAATTCTACTTTATAATAGGCCTAAATGACAATTTATACAAACAAACAGAATAACGCATAAAAATCAGCTAACACTCGGGAATCAATTCCATGGAAAAGTAAGTAATTTTTAATTCTCAGTTAAAACCGTTCGGTAATCCATGACATGCCGAGGTAAGGAGTTCCATAGGCGACAAACTGATACGGTGAAAGATAAGGACTAGAAAGAGGTACGATGACGAGGAGTGGATAATAAAGCCTGATGTTGATTCCGCAATGTTGTAAGGTATACGAAGCGACTTCTGAGATATTTTGGAGTGGAAGTAAGTAATTTTCTAAATAGAACAGATAAAGGATACGCTGTTCTCCGCTCTATTAGATACACCCATGAAAGAGCTTCAAGAGATGGCGTTATATGGTCAAATCTAATATTGCAGATGGAGCGGACACATACATTATTAACAAGTTGTAGTCTTTCAGTTAAATTAGCAGTTATATTTGTCAAGAGAGAATCGCAGTAATCAAAATGGGGCATCACTAGCGATTGAAGAAAAGAGACAGAAAATTTCACAAATAATTTAGATAATGGAACAATGAAAATACTTTCTTACTGATATGAGATACTTGGCTATCCCAATTTAGATTTCTATTCATTAATAATCCAAGATTTTTTACAGTTTCACTATAATTAATAAATTACCTATTATTCAAAGTGTCGGTATTGTTTTGTCGTTAATTGTACTGAGCAAGCGCTGATGTCCCATTATAATTGCCTGCGATTTTCCTGGGTTTAACCTCAATCCGAACTTCTGACCACATAGATAGAGTTTAAGACTTCAGTCATTGTGGCCACTTCATCAGTTAGTTGATCAGGACGAGAATGTGTAGGCCTATAGATCTGTAAATCGTTAGCAAACAAGTGCTAACTGCAGTATGGTGTTTGTCACGTCTTTAATATAATCATAAATAATAGAGGACCTAATACCGACCCTAGAGGAACTCCAGGCTTCGTGATGCGCCATACAGAAGAGAAATCACCAACTAATGTACACTGCTGGCGGTCACGAAGGTAAGATCGAAACCAGGCGACATCAATATCAGATAGATTCAAGTTCTTCAATTTACGAAAGGAGTTTAATATCAACCGCATTAAAGGCCTTGCTGAAGTCAAGTAAAGCCAATAAAGTCAGTTTACTGTCATCTGTAGTTCACGTATATTATATTCGTTGACTCTTAGTAAAGCAGTTGTGGTGCTGTGGCCAGTCCTAAACCCTGATTGGTATTCGTCAAGTAAGTTATTATAGTTGAAGTATGTTGTCAGTTACTTGTGTACAATACGTTGCAGTACTTTTAATAATGCCAGTAAAATGCTTATAGGTATATAGTCGTCCAGAGAAGATACAGTTTTATTTTTAGGGAGAGGACGGACAAGGGTTTTTTTTCCAGAGGCTTGAAAAATTAGCAGTAATAAGTAATGATTATAGTGATTATTATGTCAATGATGGTGATTATGATGATTATGATTATACAATAGCTGTGTGAGAAGAAAGAATGTCTATAACATATATCCATTACTTATTCGTGAAGTATTGTATTCTATCCCTTTACATAATCTGTGTAATAGTGCAGAGTGAAGAGTAAGTAATGTCATTAATATCATGGGATTATTCCCTAAGACAATATCATACAAAAAGTTTCTTACAATTTTGCTCAATTTGCTTTCTTTTCGAGACAAAAATTGTTTTATATGAATCATTTCATAGCGTGTTTTGGGAAAGCCATTGATTTAATTTACAATTTCCTCAGTAAATTTAAGAGAGCAGAGTCTTATGGCACTAAGTGATTGAAAGAATTTTAGATTTATCTTTTAAATGTGCAGAAATTTGATTCGAACATATGTAACTCTTCGTTCTGCAAAGTAAATTTACAGTGTTAAATCAATGTCTTTCCCAAAATACGCTATGCAATGTTTCATTCATATAAAACGTTTATCTCCTAAAGGAAACAAAAACGAGCAAAATTGTAATAATATTTTTTGTTCGAAATATCTCAAAGAATAACTCCCTAAAACTAATGACATTACTTGCAGTTCACTCTGTATACGTCCTTTCCTTAAATTCACTTTTTTGTTGCTGAATTCAAAATTTGATAAAAATCTGTTGTATTAAAGTTTTAAAAATTTCTCAAAACGGTCGTCAGTTCAGAGAAGTTTTTCCTCTCTCCGGTTTAAAGCTACTAGCGATTACCTCCTTTGTCCCTTCTTGTCACACGATCATTCGAATACACAGTTCTTTTAACATTCCTATATTCTCAACTTTTTTAGTTCACATTCCTCTACCTCCTGTATAATTCTCATTCTACCAGAACGTGATATATCTTTTGGGTTTAAAGTCTTCATATGATATGACGTGATTTATTGTCCACAACTCACTTAGTCCTACTGGCTTTTCACATTCTGTATAAAGTCTTCTTATATTAACTACTAATGCCCGACGATACTTAGATATTCCTAATTTGCTTGCTCACGTAGTAATAAGATATTTTTTTCCATACTATAGAATTATTCAAAAAATGAAACTCCTCCTTCTTCTTCTCCTCTTCCTCATCATTATCATAATAATAATAATAATAATAATAATAATAATAATAATAATAATAATAATAATATAATAATAATAATAATAATAATATTTGGAATAGTCGGTCATAATTCCAAATCTTTTTTGAATACCGTATGCCACCTAGTCCGTAAGGTCAACACTGACATGCCAGTAGGCTATAGATAGACTGAATTTCTACTCGCTATTCATCATTATGTCACATACCTGCCAGAATGTTGATGTATGTTACGTTGTACTTTAAACGACCCTATTACCAGCAATAAAATAGCATTTTAACAGACTTAAACTTTTGGAAATTTACATGTCATAATTGAGATATGCTTTTGTCTCAATATTATACATCCAAAGTTTCGTAAGTTCTGTCGTTTAATTTTCCAGACGTCTTCTTCTCTTACCCTTGAAGTTAGTTATATTTCATGTTTTATTGGCTTATTTTTTACAATTTTCTCAGAAAAACTACTGTTATCTATTTTATTACCAACTCTCCACTACGTAGCACTTGTTCTATTTCATATTTAAGCAACTTGAATTTCTTGCATTGACATTACATTGAAGATAGAGGAAAGAGAAGTTACGAGACGGTGAAGAAATTTTAATTTGTACGGATGAAGAAATATATAACTTGGATCCGTCAGTAGGAAATCATTTGTAAGAGAAGTTAAAGTTTGCAATAGACGAAACTGAATTAAGATATCACAAGAGATTTCAAATAATAGGTTCATAGAAGCGAACAAATATAAATATACATAGACACAGGCAGCGTAAATAAATAAGAGACACTATTTTACTCAGAATCTTACAAAATAAATCAGAAAGAAACAATAAAGAGATGAATTAAAATAAATTTAAAGGACATCACTGCATATAATGTTCTTATTTGAAGCACTGTCTTCGTATACATACATACATACATACATACATACATACATACATACATACATACATACATACATACATACATACATACATACATACATACATACATACATACATACATACATACATAGACTGAACAATAAGTGTGGAATATTGCTAATAACTTCTTAAATTTTAATTTTACAAAAACAGTTTTCTACAAAAGCTCTTGGAGATAAACCACAGAATATAATAACAGTGTTCTAAAAATGTTGGTTATTCAGGCACATAGAGTGTGACAGTAAACTTAATTTTTTTAATGGCGCCCTATATTAAAATTTACATATTCCGATTCTCCATTACATTTTACGTATGAATGCGTAAAAGTTGTACTCATTTACCTGTTTCACGTCTTTTAACTATTATACTCGTTTTGTGGACTTGAAACTTGAGACAAATAAGTATCTACTCGTAAAATCATGTTGATTATGGTGTAATCCCATCATTCACTTAACTGAGAAACTGTGAATGTCTACTCTTGGTTTCTGCAGGAACAACTTCATTCAGCATTAAAAAGAAAGCGGGTATATTTCTATACAGACTAAACATATGATTGCAAGCCATTGCATTCGTGTTGTAACCGGAATTCATTTGTTAAAAATTACTGTAATTCTACTTCTTTCATAGTGTTATGAGACATCGTCGTCAGTATTTGATCGTTTTGTGGCATAAGACATTAAAACCACTCTAAACAAATTGAAAGTCAAATGGAGATTGTTCATGTCTCTTCTCCTGAATCCCGCTACTTTCGTCATACAGAGCTAACAATCATCCAAATGGTTCTTCTTTTCACGTCATACCATGGAAATAGCGCCTTTTACTTATCCTTGAGAGCGCTCTGTGAACTTGGGGTGGATGCATCGGTAGTTGTTGCGTCACAAACACCAGTACGAAATTTCTTAATGTCAAAATTAAGAAACTCTCTTGTCTTTTATTCATAATAATATTTAAATCTATATATTCGTATCTATTACTTTTAAAAATTCACGACACCCGGGGTTTGAAACAAGCACTTACACACAGCGAACTTGTGAAGAGGCAGTATTCGGTATAACTATTCAGTATCGAGAGTGGGCCACAAAACTAAACAAAACATTATCATCAACCAAACTTGAAACGATCCTCAAAATGAGAACCATTCACAGCCAAACAATGTCCCAGTCTATCACGGAAACAGTTTATTGTCTTTCTCCCAGTTACATGACAGATCTGTTCCATCTCATATGTATCTACAATAGACTGAGACATTGTTTGGCTATGAATGATTTTAATTTTTATTATCATTTTGATTGTTTTGATTAGTAACAGTGTTCTTTTTTTGTTTTCTATTTTTATGGCGTAGGCTACTCAACATCATTTTAAATACTTATTTGTCTCATGTTTCAAGTCCACGAAACAAGTTTAATAAATAGTTAAAAGAAGTGAAACGGATGAATGGGTAACATTTTTAAGCATTCATACGTAAAACTTAATGCAGAATCGGAATATGTAAATTTTAATATAGGATGTCATTTAAAAAAATAAGTTTACTGTCACATTCCATATGCCTGAATAACTTTTATCGAACACTGGTACCATATTCTATGGTTTATCTCCAGCAGCTTTTGTGTAAAATGAATTTTTGTAAAATTAAAACTTAAGACGTTATTAGCAATATTCTATAGTTATTGTTTACCTTGTGTGTAAGTTATTGTGTATAATATATATATATATACACACACCTATATATAAGTTACTGATCATGTCCAGTTAAAATAAACTCATATTTATGGGCTATACAAAGATAGATACGTAATATGATGTGCAATATGATTTAACAAATCAACAAATCATTAAACTACAGTCTGTGAAAAAAAAAACAATATAACAAGAGTTAAAAAAAGAAAATAAATGAGAACAGTAAGGTAACATTAAGGTTATAGAGAGGAGGAAAAAGAAACCAACCGAGAATTAATCGTTTATAACTGAACTGCACCTGAGCACGAGCTTTGCTCCCTCGGGTGTACTAATTTTATACATCATTTTTATAATGGAGAGGAGATAAATTATTAATATTATTATTATTATTATTATTATATTATTATCATTATCATTATCATCATTATTATTATCATTATCATTATCATCATTACTATTATTATTATTATTATTATTATTATTATTATTATTATTATTATTATTATTGAGCGTAAGTGATAACACCGGTAATGTAAAATTTCATAGAAATAAAATTAACAAAAATAATACCAATCAAACTTGCACTTATCTTGGGTGAAACTTGATGTTCTCCTTAGCGAGAGAGAAAGAAAGAGAGAGAGAGAGAGAGAGAGAGAGAGAGAGAGGAGGTATTTTTCTAACAGTGTTTCACTTCTTCTTGATTCCTATCGTGCCTCTGGGACACATAGGGCTTACATAAGAGAACGCCATCAGACACGGTTCGCTGTCATTGCTTTTGTATGGTTCTATGACAGATGGACAACCGTCAGCCTTCGCCAAGGCGTTTTTTTTTTCCTTATGAGTTCCTATCAAGAGTCTGTAGTGGGATATGATTTGACCCCCTTTTGAGAATATGTCTGAGCCACTGCCACTTTCGTTTCTTAATCTGAAGATCCGCCTTTCTTTGGCACAAATTATCATTGGAAATGACATCTGACCATCATATTCCGAGGATGGTCTCTAAACATCTATTTAGGAATATCTGTAAGTTATCTGTTATTCTCTCAGTTACTTTCCACGCCACACACCGCAGAAAAGTACTGACTTCACATTTGACTCGAAAATAGGACGTAATTTGGCCTTCAGCAAAACTCTTTTAGTATATTAATGCAGGAATGGACATCCGACTCTGCTCTCCCATGACATGTTAGCATACTCCTCACCTAACAGAATTTGTCCACTTGTTCAATGTCATCTTTTCTAAGAATCAATGACTGCTGCCCACACCTGTGGAGTAACGGTCAGCGCGTCTGGCTGCGAAACCAGGTGGCCCGGGTTCGAATCACTGTCGGGGCAAGTTATCTGGTTGAGGTTTTTTCCGGGGTTTTCCCTCAACCCAATACGAGCAAATGCTGGGTAACTTTCGGTGCTGGACCCCGGACTCATTTCACCGGCATTATCACCTTCATATCATTCAGACGCTAAATAACCTAGATGTTGATACAGCGTCGTAAAATAACCCAATAAAAATAAAATCAATGACTGCTTCACTTCTCCATTTAGTTATTTTAATCATAAACTGCAGAAACTCCACAAGTCATATTTTTTCTCAAATTCAGTTCTTCATATAGTAATAATATTCATAGATAGGCCTTTCAAGTGGATCAGAAACTCCAAAGTTCTTATTTTATTATTTAATTTATTAAATACCTATGTATTTAACAGCTGCCTATATTAGATTAGACCGCAGGAGGAACGAAGACGTTCTTCAAGAGCTTGAAATATCTTCTATTTTGCATTACATCTATAGTTACAGAACTAACTGGCAGAAACATGGAAACGATTCTCATTACTCGTCACTTTCCTACCTACTGTCTAAGAGGGAACAGAACACTAGGAAGACTTTAAAGAGATGGCTTGAGGCCGTAACGGTCCATTAGGCTCAATACTTGTTAAGACTATGATGATGATGATGATGATTTATTGAATCTGACAGGATTAGGGTCATAAGACCTTCTCTTCCATCCTACCAGAGAGCACATATACGAGTAAATACAAGTCCTTGGTGTAAATTTTACTGTTGCAAAAAGATAGAGTGAACTGCAGCATCACAAGTCCAGGATGTGTAATTTTTTAAAAACAAAAAAATGTATCTTTACTTTCCTTTATTTATTTTTACTGGTTTAAAGGAATTTAGTGACTTAAATAACCAACCATATAATTTTACTTTTTTTGTTTGTGTATTTTTTTTCAATTTCCAGACGTAAATATACATTTAAAATAGTTTAGGAAACAAAAATTTGTCATTCTCCGTCTCCTTCACTTAGAAATTATTGCAAAGCAATAAAATAATTGTTACCAGTCATGAATTGCAGAAGTCCCACATGCCCATGCGATTAAAATTATTTGCAGCAAATACTAAAGAAAACAAAGTTCATGCATTTCAAACACTACACCTTACTATTATATTATTCTAAAAGATGGACCCAATTTCATTAATTTGCATTTAATGAAGTATAAATTGCACATGAACAATCTACATAAATAAGAAGAGGAAGTTTCAAAGTTTTTTAACACAGGTTATAAATGTTCAATATGTCCCCCCTCTGCTGCACGGCAAACATCTAAGCGTTAGCCAAACTCGTCCCACACTCGAAGAAGCATGTCTTGTGTTACTGAGTTCACCGCAGCAGTGACACGGTTCCGGAGTTCGGCTAGAATTGTTGAGGTCGGACGTAAACAGCCTCCTTAACATAGCCCCACAAGAAAAAGTCACATGGCTTGAGATCAGGAGATCTCGGTGGCCAGAGTACAGAGCCAGGTCTTGATTTCCCATTCGACCTATCCGTCGTTGAGGAAGGGATTGATTTAAAAATCCTCGATATCACGGTGCCAATGGGGCGGGTCTCCATCCTGTTAGAAAACGAAGTCTTGTGAATCTTCGGTAAGACGAGGAAACAGGCATTGTTCCAACATGTCCAGGTACACGCGGTCGGCCCGGGCTTTTTCCTTTGCAGAGACATCCACTTTGTTGAAATTTCTGAAACCAACGGCTTATGTTTTTCCTAGTTGGTGGTTCAATGCCGAATCGGAGACGAAATGCCCGCTGCACTGTAACTGCCGACTCACTTCGTGCAAACTCAAGAACGCAGAAAACCTTAAGCTGCATGTAACCATCTTACTCACAACTGACACGAAATGCCTGCCTATTGGCGCGAATATCCTAGCGGCCATTTACGCAACAATCACCGCCCAAGCGGTGAAAAAGAAAATTTTGGAACTTCCTCTTTCGTTCGGTATGTAGACTGTTCATGTCAAAGTTGTATGTCGTGAATTACAAATTAATGAAATTGGGTCCGTCTTTTAGAATGAAAAATGTTGATTTGAAAATACCAAACGCTTTTGAAGATAATCATTTCTGGTGCCTCCTGGAAGATTTATTCCAATAGACATACGGGATTTGTGTAATTCACGATTCATTTATGCGAAGATCTAGTATTTACTTAAATATTAGTTGATTTTGAATATCTCATGACTTGTGGACGAATGAAGTACAAGTATCGCTGTCAAAAAAATTGAACGGCAGTGAGAACTAGAGTGTCCCCACGTGACAAAGGAATACAGTGGCTTAATTGATTTGTACAACAGCGAAAAATTAATTTGCGACGCTTCAACATACACAGTGTTTACTTTCCATATATTTGCACTCGCAGAGTACATATATTTGACGCTGAAATTGTATTTAGCCTTTTACATGGAAAATCAAATTGAATTGTAACAAATTGGGCCTAAATGATTAAAATGGCTAAATATTTTAGATAAAACATATAGAATGAAACAAGTGTTTATTTGAATAAATGTCATTGATTTATTCCTGAGCTCAGTGACGTACCAGTAATGAGTTATGTAATTTAATAATTCACATTTACACGTCATTATGTACAACAAACTGAAGTGCTATTTGCTGTTTCCATGTACATAAAGCTTAATAGCAAAATTTAATAACTGAATCCACAATCAACCTGCAATATAAAGTGATTATAAAAAATAAATGAGTAGACAATATCGACAGGGATTGATGAAACTTTCTCTTTTAAAGAACAGAGCACATTGAATTCAAACAAGCGAATAATTTTCCAGTATCATACAATTTTATTAATCATGTCTACTGTAAAACCCGAAGCAATGCAGCAATGCAAAACTTCACCAGCTATAGGGCATAATCGACGTTACGTAAAAACAGAAAACTGCAGAAATGGAAGTGCTCAAATTTAAAGGGAATAAAAAAAAAAACGTCAAACTGTACTGTTTACATCAAAATGCAATCACTTAATAATTGGACTAACCGGCGAAAGACAAATAGAACGTGTTACTGAAGAGGACAACAATAGAATATTTCCCACATGAAAGAGAAATAATATCGAAGAAGAAATATGAATACAAAACCTGAAAAATGAGTAAAAAGGCAGTCTCACAGCTTAACTCCCTATTCGCAAATAATAGAGGAAATTATGCTTAAAAGGTTTTATTATTCTGGGGAAAAATACTACTAACACATTTTCCTTGCTTATGTTCCGAACGTCTCTTCACAATCGGCATGAATATTAGGATGACATATTAAGAAACACGCAGAGACAGTGTCTATACAAGACTCACGGAAGCAAAAAGTGGCCGGTCGTGTTTTCTTAATTGACCGCCAAATGGTACAGATATTGGTATAAATTAAACCTGAATATGTCACAATAACACAATTGAAACATTCTGATGTTGTGATTAAAAGAACATGCATAGTGATAAAGATTTAGATTTTTGAGTAGGTGTATTTATACGTGCTTCACCTGACATAATTAGGAACATTAAATCCAGAAGCTTGAGATGGACAGGGCATGTAGCACGTATGGGAGAATCCAGAAATGCATATAGAGTGTTAGTTGGGAGGCCGGAGGGAAAAATTTGGGGAGGGGGCGGCCGAGACGTAGATAGGAAGATAATATTAAAATGGATTTGAGGGAGGTGGGATATGATGGTAGAAACTGGATTAATCTTGCTCAGGATAGGGACCAATGGTGGGCATATGTGAGGGCGGCAATGAACCTCCGGGTTCCTTAAAAGCCAGTAAGAAGTACGTAAGTAAGTAAGTAAGTATTTATACGTGTAAATACTAGTTGATCGAAAAATAATTATTAGAGGTAATATTAGTGTATGCCAATCAACTTCAACAATATATGCATACATTCCGTATCTCCTTCCTAGCTACAAAGATAGCACGTTAGCCTGCCAAGAAAATGTTCCGTGTTGAGTCACAGACCGTGACTCTTTATTTATTAAAGTCTATTGTTACAGCAATTTGAATGTGTGTTACTCAGAATTATTGTATGTATCTATAATAAAATTATTTTCGGAAAATTCGGTACCGGTAGTACTGAAAAAGACTCTTTTAGGTTGTTCATTCAATAGCTATAAACACCAATAACCCCTGTTGTCACCGATTTCTTGTAGTCAAATGGAGAGGGATACCTACACTAATTGTTAGTACTCACGAAAGCATTTAGGTCCTTTATAGTGATAGTGGTGTAAATCAATAATACAAAAATTGGCCAATAGGAACAGAACCAATTTTTTTACTGAACCCAACATCTGATTAGTTGAAAATGACACTGGTGTCAGTTGTTAGGCATGAAATAAAACAAAGGAGACCAAGGAAAGTGGGTGGGTAGATAAGGGGAGCGTGAAATAAATATTTTTTGAAGTCAGAAAACGGGGTACCTGTACCAGTATGTAAAAATATTTTCTAAACACTTTCCGTGTGTCAGGTGAGAGAGTTAACAGAGTCCCGAAAAGGATGTTAGAAGGAAAATCCTCCAGGGAAGGCCTTAGAGATAACAAGGGCTGTCAGTAAAAAAAAATCTCAATATATAAACTTTGTAATGGAACATATAAGGTCATTTCCGTCCTACAAAAGACATTATACAAGGAAAAGTAATCTAAATAGAAAATATTTTCGTGATTCTCTAAATATTAAAAAATAAATTTATGCACTTCATAAGGAAATGTGTAATTCTTCTGAAAAAACCCCTGTCAAAGAACATTATTACACGTACATATTCAACACCAAATTCAATTTACACTTTTATGTACCCAAGAAGGACACCTGCAAAAAGTGTGACATTTTTAAGGTGAAATACTCTAATGTAGTTGGCATGTAACAAGTAATGTACGACGAACTTTTTTGTTCATTTTCGAGTTCGTTATTTTTTTTCTGGTTATTACATGCTTATTTAAGTTGTGTTAACTCTCACTCAGTGGTTTTTTTATAATATTATATCACTCTTAGTATCTACTTTATTATTGTTAATATTTTTGTTTTATTATTATTATTATTATTAATTAATTTGTATTACTATCTTTGTACTATCTCCGTCAGGGTTATTCTATTATTATTATTATTATTATTATTATTATTATTATTATTATTATTGTTTCTATCATCAACACTATTATTGATGTCAGTAAAATTTATGTAGACTCTAATGGACTGTACCCGAGCACGAGCATATGCTCATTTCGGGTATATATTCTTATGTACCATTTCAAATGTAAATTGTGAATAAATTTGAATATCAAGTTAATCTTTTTGTAATTCCAGTTATATTTTCATACAAAAATAAAATACAAATGTGTCTAAAATATTATCAAATAATGTTATACTAAACAAACAATAAAGCTTGTCAACAATAAATACTTATTTGGAATATCACTCAAACCTCTTTCAGTGAACTCAGTTACGGTGTAGAATGACAGAGGTGTAAGTCATATAAAAATTAACCTACAGGTTGGTTTTCACACAAATTAATGCATATTAACAAAGGGGCTATGTTTAAACGCCAATCCATCACCACTGTCATTCTAACGAGCACATATAAGATTGAAACACTTATACATACCAGAACAATAATTTATAATTTGCTATCCATAAGATATGATAACGTTATCAAATCACTTTTTATTCCACTCTTTAATGAATGAGAAAAGGGAATATGCACAAAAAAAATTAAAACGATCGAGTTAAACAAAACAGACATAAATTCAATAATAATTTACATAGTAGAGTTAACATATTTGTGTTTCTTTAACTGAAACTTACACTTTTTCGTATTTTTCGACAACTGAAATTACTGCATTAACGTTAGTAATAGTAGTATTTATTTATTTAACCTGGTAGAGATAAGGCTGTTAGGCCTTCTCTGCCCCTCTACCAGGAGATTCCAACTATAATATGAAGAATAAAATTACAATTAGTATTAAATTTACAATTACAATTACAATAAAAATCAAAGTACGAAGAGATTACCTGGCTACTGAAAGCTAGATAATTTATCATAGATAAACAAAGAATATTTTATATTTACTGAATTACAAATTAAGCCTAGAATAACAAAATTGTAACGTTAATATTATAAAAACATTAACGTTGGAATATTAAGTGAAATAATTACAATAATTTATGTATGAAAGTGTTACGTAAATGTAATTACTTTTTATAATTTTTGTAACTTTATGAACCACAGAATAATTAATTAGCATTTTCTTATTCTCACAGAGTTTCAACATCGAAAAAGCAGATCATCGCCAATACACCACGAGGTACAGATACAATCATTCAGTAAGGGAAGTACTATTACTGCTATCAGTTAAGAGTCATTCCAAGTTAAACCGAACACATACGAAACATGACAACTTAGTACCTAGTTGCTCCAAATTGTTTATGCATTCCCTAGATCAGGGAAATTAAGGTCAGAGCACGTGAAAGATCTACGTGCTACCAAGTGCTCACGGGTTGCAATGAATCTATTCTGTAGGCAGTAGCAGTGAAAAAGAAGGGATGAGAAAAGTGAACTCTATTGGCCTACCACTGCGAGAAGAATTAAAGTGCTCTAATGTGTTACGCTCATACAAGAAAACAAGAAATAAAAGAATGTTTTGCAGCATGTACTCGTACCTCTGTAATAAATGCAGTTAATTATAAAATAGTAGCTATTACAAAAAATAAACATAGCTTCTCTTTAACTTAGGGAGTTTTACATAATAAGGCCTATAATTAGCCTAATTATTGTTTTAACTGTTACATAATCATGTACTACTTATATGAGCATCATCACACTTCTAGAAACAAATTTAAATTCCTGACTTCTCACGTAATTCAGAAGTGCTCTTTCTGATTTTTACAGACACCAACCAGCCTTCTTATGTGCGGTGAAATGTTGTTTCCTGCAGCAAATTAATTTCTAATGGAAGGCCTGAAATGGCTGACATTCCAGATCCATTGAAGTAAATTTTTCAGGACCGGAAAGAAACTATATAGGCTTGCATTATGAGTATTGAAATAAATATTTGTATGATACAAAAACACAGGCTTAGAGTCGGACTTAGGATATTCTTTTTCAGAATGATAGCCTATGTAAAATACAACTTGTTAGGCAAAAAGTCGAATTCGGTAAATTTTGAATTTGGGATGTTTTTCCAATTCAGGTATTCAATTGTAACTGTGTTTGTATATTTTCTGGGTTTGAGGAGTAAGGATCACAAAAGAAATCCAGCTTGGGCTGGAGCAGATTAATATCTTTAAATCGTCTATGGAACTCTTCCCAGAGATTTTTTAAAACATTGCAGTATTTTACACTGCTTCAGGAACTGAATGACTGAAGGCGTTGAAATTATAAAAACTGTACTGTGCGATCTGTGACATCCACAATGAAATCTTCACCTGAAAGCTTTTAACAATATCTGTCGACACAAATTAATTAATTCTTTCCTTGCGATCTCAAATTCAAAACGTTCAGATGCTCGAATATATCCTTGAGAAAGTTAAGTTCCTGGATCCATGTAGAGAAAACTAGTTCTGGATTGTCTCTATTTTTCTATTATGAATTCTGATAAATATTCACGCAATTCAAAATATCCGGATAGAATAATATCATAATGGTAAAAAACATCGTCAAACTCAGAATTTATGTACCAAAATCTGGACAATTTATAGACACAACTCATAACTGACATGTAATGAGTCTACGCCATTAACAGCACACACTTTTGTTTGTACTTTATTCAGTAAATATAAATTCAATGCTGTGAGGAAGAATCTGTACAATACATCTTCACATACATTTACTACCTATTTATTGTCAATAAAAATTTGAATATTATATCATTCTGTAGATGAACTAATAATTTCAGGCGTTCAACACTGCTTGTCTTTGTAACTGTAATTTCCACAAACCAACAAAGAGCATCACCTGATCTTTTACTTACATCAGAAGTCAAGAGTCTAGTCAGCCTGAAACTTACTCAACGACTTCTTCGTCAATGTGTAATGTACAGCCCTTCTGTTCACCAGTGACTTGTACCTGCGTGCCTTACGTGGTCTGATCAGCGCATACGGGCTGTGAGGACGTTTGCGCTCTTGTTGACATCACTGCCCTAGATGATGAAATTAAATAAGCCTTCTGTTTTTTTTTGGTGTGAATACAATTATTTAGAGAATTATCAAATATTATTTTTTACATAAATTAGCCTGCAACTTAATATGAAGATTCTATAAATCGTAGACAATTCGTGTTTATATCTTTCTAGAGTGCAAGAATTGTACTTACTATTTTTTAAAGTTCAATCAAAACATAAAATGGGCCCCTTTTAGCAGGTTATATTTTTAAAATATGTTTTTATATACCAGGAATTTACCTCTAAAAGAGAGTAAAATATCATTTCATTCCTTGAAATGTTTTACGTAGAACTGCGTTAGTATCAGAATGGTATTCGAGTAAGAGATAACTGTACAAAAAAATTACTGATGGCGTGTTCGGGGCGAAAGGTTAGGATTGAGTGAAACCAATGAGGGAGTGATGAGGAGGCTGCTTAACAACGAAAGGCGCGTTATCAGTGGTGCGGTGTTACTATAAATAAAGAGGTAACCTCTAGTTTTAGAATCATGTCATGTCCCTTCAGCACTTCAGAATCAGCAGTCACATTTATGTGATTTACAACTTTTGGAGTATCGAGTTGTATAGTGTGCATGTGTAAAATAGTAATTATTTCAGTCCAGGTACCAACAAGCAAAAACCACCAGTCGGCTGAGGCGCTTGACTGCTGATCCGGAGTTCCGATTGGACGTGGGTTCGATTCCCGCTTGGACTGATTAAATGGTTTTGTTTTTCCGACGTTTCTCCAAATGTAAGGGGAATTTCAGGTGATCTATTGCGAATTCTCGGCCTCATCTCGCAATATACCGACTCATTAACTCAAATTCAATCGACGCTAAATAAGCAAGTAGTTGATACAGTATCGTTAAATAGCCAACTAAAAAAACAAACAAGCAAAATTAGTACGAGACACTTTGAAAAAGCACTCTTTAGTTCCAGTAACAGGATCGCAAGCCATAATAAAAGCTATTCTTTGAAAGCGAAAGAGAGAGAGAGAGATGTGGACATTTAAATTTATTTTACTGAAAAGTGATTAATTTTAAAAGCATTGTGCCGTAAATAGTATTATTAAAAAATTCAATAATTGAACGAATGATTTTTATCTAATATTGATTAAATACAAAGCGGCATCTGGAGTTCGTGTAAATTTAAGTGATGGGTTTGATAGGTAGACTGTAAAGTATAAAGTGATCATTGACTTATCAAGGAATCCAGAACTTCGACCTTGCATGTGGCACAACACCGCACCGCAACGCAGCAGTACTATTGTGAGCCAGTCGGGCAATTCACGATTCATGACTTGGTGACTTGGTGACTTATTTAATTTCTCAATATTATGTATTAAGAATATCACTTTGATTTTTTCTAGGATTGTATAATTATCTTCGAGGTAGACATGGATTTTTTTTTTAAATTTTGAAGTCAATATAGCATTGAAAATAATGTTTATAACACTAATGTTTTATAAAAATTGTAAATATTTAATAAACAGCTTTTTGTTTTACGTGTGAACGATGTACGTATTTTAACCTTCAAAATGAGCCAAAGTGCATATATTTCTGATAACTAATACCATAAATATTCAGACTAAAGTTTAACGATGCGCGCAATATTTCAGGAACTTCAATGTTTCTAGTTACCAAAATAATAAAAAGGGAGACTAATAAAAAACACGTATTTAATTTTTTTCATTCATAGAATATGTAAATTTCATTTCAATAAAATCGGGGAAATGAATGTCTAATTTTCTTTAAATTCGTGAGATTTGAAATGGAAAGATAGAAGTTAAATTAAAATTGTCACTTCGAAGTAATTTATCGTCTTTATTTGATTACATTATCATTTAAGTGTATAATATTGTTCTATAGCAATGGACTTCAATAGCAAAAGTCCTCATTAATTAATTAATTTAATTATTTATTTATTTATCCATCCATTTATTTATTTATCCATCCATTTATTTATTTATTTACTTATTTATTTATTTATTTATTTATTTATTTATTTATTTATTTATTTATTTATTTATTTATTTATTTATTTATTTATTTATTTCATTTGTTGTTGAACATAACAGGCAAAGTCCAGTTACAATGTTCACGACTAACAAATATCTTACAACAACAAATTCACCATAAAACTGGTTGCTATTTTGAGTAGATTAATAGTACTGAAAAGACACAATATGATCAAAATCTTACGACAGCCATAGTGGAATGAAATTAATATCCTGTGAAAACACAAACTTAAAAAAAGACAATAAACGTGTATCGAACACGGTGACTTTTGTTTCGTAGATAACTTCTGTTCCGTAGGTGGTCGAGCGCTATACCAATGAGCTACAACACAATTTTTCATAAAACACATTTTCCTGATCAATAATTCCTAAACTTCATTTTTCCTAATAAATAATTTGTAAAGTACATTTTTTCCTAAAATTGTATTTTCCAAATTAATAATTCCACTTTAAATACATGAAAACATACAAATCTGTTGTTAGTTCTGGATATTGTGGCCAATGGTTCTAAAATAATCAAGTACCCTCTGCTCTTCTTTGTAAGTGTCATACATAAAAATAATTGTCCGCAGCCTTGATTTTATTATCTCTGCCTCGGCTTCCTCTCGGTTTGGAGGACGTGAATGTGGCGACACATTCACATCTTTCACAACAATGATTGTTTCCCCTTCTTCAATAGTAACACCTCTGGTAGTGCACTCTTTGATCCCAATTTTGTGGCACTCCCAGTACATCTCTCTTTTATTTGTACGTTCTTGTCTTATAGTATACAATGTATGTCATACACGTTCAGAAGCATTGCATCCCCTGTCAAACTGTATTACTTGAGCTCCAGGTTCCATGACTGCTGTCCACCAAGGATTTTAAAGCCGATATTTGTAGTATGTTACTGTTTAAATAGTAACGTTCAAATTATTGTCACAATAATACTAACAAACTAATCTCTCTTTTCATTCCTAATTGTACAACCTGCTTCCCGTCTTGCATTGAAATAATTATCTCTATTCGCCTCAACTGATTACTGTAAGAATTTCAATTTTGCCTGTTTCCTTCTTTCTATTACCAGGCAGCAATCTTCATTAAACTACGTTTTTTTTTTTCTTAGTTTTATAATAACCTATGCTGTGTTCAGCTGCAATTTTTATATCTCTGATATTTTCCTACACGCTATTAACAGAAAACATCTTCTCAGCTTTGTCGGAACTTCCTAAACCGGCAAACCTATTTCAAATTTCGATCTGATAATGTTGCTTAGTTTCGTCTTTTAATTTCGAAATATTAAATCTCCTAATATTAACTTCTTGCTCTACTCGCTTGGCTACATCTATTCTGTCTTTTAATTCTCCAATTACCAAATAATGGTCAGGATTATAGTCTGCCCCCCAGAAGTTTCGAATATCTACTATACTAGTATGTCTTCGTTTATCAAGATGTGATCTATTTGGTTGTGTGTCAATCCATCTGGAAGTACAAGTATATTTATGTATATCCTTATGGGGGAATATTGTGTACTTTTTGACAATTACATTTTTTGATGCGGCAAAGTTGTTATGAAAACCCAACAAAATAGTTTGAGCTTACGGAATGGTAACTTAGTACTCGACAATGGTAATAACAATGATGTTTATTATTGTTATATTATTATTAATATTATTACTATTACTATTATTATTATTATTATTATTATTACTATTATTATTATTATTATTATTATTACTACTACTACTACTACTACTACTACTACTACTACTACTACTACTACTCCGGTGAATGCATTAGTCTCATTGTCCTAGAACTATCCAATTCGCTATGTCGACACCATTTTATCAGATCACCGATACCACACAGCACCTGCAGTTGAAAGAGCCACTGGATAAAGCACCGGAAACAACATCCATTTGTGGCTCTGTAACAAGGCACGATGTGTGTTATCCACGCAGTGTTTAACCTGGGCACAGTTATGTTCGATCGGCAGCTGGATCATCGTTTTTCTATTGTCCTGAGAGTTTTCAGACAACAATGACTGATTATATGACGGTGATGAATTGTAAACAGAGCTGGACAGACGTCAGGAACAGCCGGGCTAGGTCATCTGGTGGGCTCTGCCCCAGCTGTTGTCTGCGTCTGTGGTCAGGGTGGACCCGCAGTTTGCACCCTCGCCAGATAAATTAAAAAATTAGACATCTATGAACAATGCATGGGGAAGAAGTATTTATGGGGCTAACCCCCTTGAATAGTTTTAAATGCAGTGACGCCGTTAAGCCCATATTTCTGCCTGACTAATGCACCCGATGCTCTGAGCTATGTGGTGTCCCCTTGTTTTAAAATACACGCATTTCTAGTTCACTTCGCTGTTTATGCTATTTTTCATCATTTGTATTCTAAAAATTCACTTTGTGATAAAATATTATAGGGACATTAACTCCCATCCACAATCAACAATGAATTATCATGAAAAATGTTTTGTTTCCGCGGAATAATTTCGTGAGGAAAAATGATGGCAGGGAATTCATAGAATCCTTGTAATTTCGTGGAACTTTCATGCGGTTTATGGTTGTATGATTTTAAATAACGGTAGGTCACCGCTTGTTAAGAATCATCTGAGCATAATCACAACACAAAGAACAAAACATTTAAACGAATATCGTAATCAGTGTAAGAAAATAGATCTAAAATATTTTCTGCTCGAATCATTGCCCGGATGGCTCAAGCGGTAGGAGCACGGCACGTCTCTATCGCTTGGTCCGAAGGGTTGTGGGTTCGAGTCCCGCCTCGGGCATGGGTGTTGTGTTTGTATTAGTGTAAGTAAAACAAAGGAAACAAATGAAAACAAAAAAAAAAATAAAAACAGAAAACATAGATAACTTTGGTAAACGGCCTCTGACCGGTCTAAATTGGAAAAAAAAAAATCATTGTAATATTTTCAATGTAATAACCTAATAATATGGATGATGATGATGATGATGATGATGATGATGATGATGATAGGCACTACATTTTTCCAGTAATTACATGTTGCGCGTTGCAGTGGCCCGGTGCATACTAAGGAGCATTAATATGTTGTGGGTTACATCAGCAAGATGCGCGTGGAGTATTACAAATATAGTAACGAACAATTTTCCCGAAAAGTTGCTTACGTAAAAAAAGATCGCTTTTTTAAAGTGCAAGTAGTGTACTATATTTCAAATATTACTGAACATTTATATAAGACCTCTAATACAGATTAATAAGATATAAACCTGAAAGGACAGACAGTATAAGAAACGAAGCTGTGTTGGAAAGAGTGGGTGAAGAAAGAATGATGCTGAAACTGATCAGAAAGAGGGAAAGGAATTGGTTGAGTCACTGGCTGAGAGGAAACTGCCTACTGAAGGATGCATGGAAGAAATGGTGAACGGGAGAAGAGTTCGGGGCAGAAGAAGATATTAGATGATAGACGACATTAAGATACATGGCTCATATGCGGAGACTAAGGGGAAGACAGAAACTAGAAAAGATTGGAGAATGCTAGGTTTGCAGGGAAAGACCTACCCAAGGGCAAAACACTGAATGAATGAATGAATGAATGAATGAATGAATGAATGAATGAATGAATGAATGAATGAATGAATGAATGAATGAATGAATTAAACCTGTAAGATCACATACTGAAATGAAGTTGAATTTGTATTTTCTTCCTTTCAGTCTATTATTAGATTCAAAGCTATTCTGAATTTTTGTTTATACACTCTCATCGGTTCGTTATTTTTAGTTTCCGAAAAATAAATTCAGATATAATGGAAGTTCTAGAAGTATTCATGAAGAGATATTTCCATAAAATTTCTTGCTAAGTCATCAAATATGTAGTAAAGCTCATTTGAAATATATCCAAACTTTTAAAAACTAATGAACACTCGTGCATCAGTTCATGCGCGAAGAACAGACAGAGTGAGATAGAGATCATCTTAAAGGCTTATGCTCACTGCGTGAAAGTCACGGAACTGGGTTTCACTGCCGTATAATACCGTCCACGAATATGTGAACATTGTCAACGTCACGTCCTGTGCTCTATTAAGCTTATGTGGACTTCTAGGATCGTGGCGGCCTGGAGTCACAAAGGTTCCATCTTTCGCATAAGGTAGGACAAAATTTACGAACCCTTTTGTTTTGGCTCATAATTAATGACTTATCTGAAGTAATAACTCAATCAAACTGCCTTTTATTTGCTGACGACTTGAAACTATTCAAAACTATATCCGATCCAATAGATGAAGCGCATTTGAAAAGAGATATTAACAATGTTGAATCTTAGTGTAAAAAAACTGTCTGTTGTTTAATGCAAATAAATTTAAATATATTGGTTTTTCATGGAAAAGGAGTAAAGAAAGCACTGATTATTTTATAAATGACATACGTTTACAATAGAGATGAACAAACCTAACTGCTGCTCTCGCTCGATGTGTTCGCTGCATTTGTCTTTCGTGTCTCGGCTCGTCATTCCCGCTGCGCTTCGAGTCTCGCTCCTCATTCTCGAAGTAGCATTTGGTCGGCGTGGAAAGATTTCGTAACTTTGAATAACATACATCATTGAAATAAATAACATTATAAATGTTTAAATGAGACAAAAATACAAAACAGAACAGTATCTTAGTTATCAAAATGTTCCGGTTCTATTATAAGATATGATCTATGGTTATATAAATAAAAAAAAATTCTCAAATAAATTGGCATTTCTAAGAAACATAAAACATGACATTAATATCTTTTTACTTGAGACTGCATACTTGATCTTAAGTATATGAAAAGAAAATTGCTAGCCTTTCAATAAGGGCCTAGTAATTAAATAAAGCCTGGGGAACGGATTATTATACACTGAAACGTAGAGATGTTTCAAATAGGCTACTTGATTGTTTATACATATAGGCTATAACAGTTGCCAAAGTAGATAAAAGTTCAGTTAGGTATAAACAACTGCTGACTTCTATGAAATCTAAATCTTCGTTTCATTCCGCAGAGACTTCCTCGTGGTTGGAGAACAGTAGGTGCTATGCACGTTGCAGGTTACACAGTGGCTCGGCGCTCGATTACATTTTCGCCACCGCTGGCGTAGAGTTAAATTTGTGTCTTAGCTGTCTTCATTATAATATGCTCAATTTTTACTTAGGGTTATGTTGAGATGTAAATAGGAAGATCAATACAATGTAGACAATTCATACGATACTCTCTAAATTTCTTCAGGCGGTCAGAAAACCAGATGCTGCTTATCAACTGACAACTTTTACCAGAGATAGTAAATCTATCCTGGAAAATTTATGCGAGACAACGCGATTGCAAAGTACGTTCTTCCCAAATAATTCGGTTACTCCTAACTACTTCATTGCATCGTTGCTCAGTCGCCAGCTATTTTATGCGGGAACTTCCAAACTAAATTCTAATCACATGTACCGGTATATTAAAGCAGTTGCATGTACCATTTTAAAAATAATTCGTTACAAATTTACTTAAAAATGTTACATAAATATTCATATTCATATAATTAAACAAATTTCATGCAATTTGTACGATATTGTTGACGTATTTCAAACAAGAAATCTACTTCTTGAAAAAAAAGTGACGTACTCTATTTTTTTATCCAATTTAATAAACCCATAAGCACTGTATATATTTGAAAATTAATGTCAGTTTAATGAAATATTAAACATTGTTTAAGCAATGTTTATTGAAAAGACGATTACATTTTAAAGCTGTAATAATTCCAAAGTAATTTTGTGATAGTGAGTTAATAACGCTGAAAAGATAGCTCACAGCAGTATACAGGGTTATTTCCGTTCTCTGATAACGAATTTGAATGACATCTTGTGCGTTAGGAGTCACACGACAGCTGAACTGTGGCGCGAGGTGACAGACAGTAGTGAGTGATCTCATAGAGTGCATGGCGACTCACAGCAGAAATTCCCAAGAAAATCGAGCCTTTTTGGGAGGGGTACATTACGATCATTTCCAATGCCAAGTACACTTAAGTGAAAATGAAAGAAGCCTGCAATAAACGAGGTTTCGTTATTTCCAACAAAGGCATCTTCTGTGTACTTAATAAGATTGGTAAAGGTCTAATGGAATTAATTTATATCATCTCGTGGGATGCGGATACTTGTGACGAGGGATGGATTTGCTTTCTTTTTCCAATCTGGAATTAATCCCATCCGAGGTTTGCCAGTCTTATTAGGTGCACACAAGATGCCTTTCTTGGAAATAACGAAACCACGTTTTTGCAGGCTCCTATTATTTTCACATAACTGTACTTGGTATCGGAAAGGGTTGTGTGCCCCTACCAAAAAGGCTCGATTTTCTTGGGCATTGCTACTGTGATACACCGTGCACTCTGATTATGAAATCTCTCACTACTGGTCTGTCACCTCTTGCAGTAATTCAGCTGTCGGTGAGATTCCTGACGCACATATAGTACTGTTATTCAAATTCGTTATTAGAGATCGGAAACAACCCTGTAGAAGTGCGATGATAGTTGTATGTGTTTAGTGAAAAGCTGTATACTTATATACAAAATTTGAAACACAGATACCACAACATCTATTTTTTGTGTCTTAGTCTTTTATTTAACGACGCTGCATAAATTACTAGGTTTCAGATTTGGCGACAACAAGATGGTATTTGGTGAGATGAGGCATACAATTCGCTGTGGGATTATCTGACATTCGCCTTTAGAATTGAGGAAACTTCTGACAAAACCTAATCTGTTAATCAATTTGAGCGGATACTATCGAATTACGTCTGAACTCAGCTTCGGATTAGCAGGCAAACGCTCCTACCGCAACAGCTACGCTGGTGACTACCGCCACACATATAGGTAAGTTTGAAATATGTTAGTTCATATGTAGGCTATAACATCCACAACATTATCAGAGACCAAATCATCGACATTTGCAGCGGTAAGGTGAACTATATAATGATGTTGTAGAGAATGAGTGAAGCTGGAACGGTAAGCTTGCCTATAATTTTGTAAAGGATAATAATGATAATGGAGGTAATTCTTTTGACTGCAAGAACAAATCTAAGTCTCTTTTCTCATTGTATAATAGACCTATAAGTAACAAAGTCATCCAGAGATCGAATCGAGGAGCGGAAATTTTGGCGTCGTGTCTGCAACTGTCTGCACTCTAAGAATTGCGGTCCCCCGCAGCTTTGAGAACAGGCTGACCGCAGAGCCAGTTGCAAATTATTCCTCTTGAGCTGTTGCCGTTTGTTTGCATAATTGCAACACTAACAACAAAGGAGCTGCCGCCTGGTATTAAGATGAAGACAGCAAGATGTGCAGGCAATTGCCTGGACAGAGAGCAAAATGAACTCTCGTGAAAACAGAATCATTATCATACAGATAGATACCAACGTCTCGGAGGTTTTTAGATTCCCGAAGACAAATTTAGTAACATTTACATGTTTCTATCGTTAGCGTTTTCTGGTCTCTCGTTCACTTCTTAGCCTTCATGTTCCTAACTTTCTTTCTCCTGTCGGGCTGGGTGGAGCAGTCGGTGAGAGCTGGTCTTCTGTGCCCGAGGTTATATTAAACAGTTGTATGATATTACGTAGACTAACAATGCTTTACACCAAATATGTTCAGCCCAGCAACTAGTTTTACAGAGAAACCAACAGAAATGGGTGGGGACACCGGGATGCGGCAGTACATTACAGTAGTATGATAGGTATAGTTCTGACATAATTTTAAAATTATTATGCTAAATATCTAGAGAAGTTATTCCGTAGCATATGTCAAAAAGGGTCCGACGAGTTAGCTCTGTGGTAGCACGTGAACTTACAGACTAACCAGTCCTGTTTCGATTTCCGGCTTGGTCAGAGATTTTCTTGTAAAATGTCTACCTCTGGACTAGGAGAGGTGGCGGTATACAATTTATAATCACTAGATTGTGCACCAATATACCTGGGTTAAATCCCAAACCTCTCCCCAGTGCATACGAAGAGAAGGCATATGTCACTGTTGATAGTAATTCGTCCTCGGATAAGGACATTAAGCCTGGAGTCCACCTTGGTGCTATTCGACAGGAGTAGGATACGTGCCGGCACCGGTTTTCCCCTTCTCCCTTCCTCACCTTCATCATCATCTTCACCCATTTCCTACACTACATTTACACATACATTCATTCTAGTACACAACATAACTCTTCACAAACACACTTCAGGTGTAGCGTGGCCTGCCGAAGTGGTGTAATAATTGAAAATGGGCCACAGTCCTGCCATCTATCCGCAATATGTGGAACACGAATCACGCAAGCGAAGTGGGTAGGCATGAGACACACACACAAAATAATAATAATGATAATAATAATAATAATAATAATAATAATAATAATAATAATTCTTTATTTATACTGGCAGAGTTAAGGCTATATGGCCTTCTCTTACACTTTACCAGGTCACAAAGTATACAAGCAGTTAAAATTTAATAAAAAGTTAAAGAACAGAATACTAATAACATATTACAAAGAGTAATTATAATAATAATAATAATAATAATAATAATAATAATAATAATAATAGCATAATAAAATCGACACAAAACAACATGAAAATAATACCAGAATAGAAAAAAAAAGCAAAATACATTGGAATGTAGTGAAAGCAACTCATTTAGTACAAATGGTTAATATGGAAAAACGTAAGGAAGAATATATCAAAGGGGAATGTAATAAAATAATAATAAAAAAGAAAAGAAATACGAAAATTAAATAAAATTCACGATAAAAAGGCTATGATAATAAATTCATCGGCTGATAAGGAGAACAAAAAGGGGAAAGGAAGGAAAGAGAAATATATAGCCTATATTTTTACAAAACTATGGCAGAGAAAAGGGCTTATAACTGAAGGAATCTAATTCAAAAAGTGCAATTTTAATTTATTTTTGAAACTAGACAATGTCCGACAGTCTCTGACATGTTGTGGTAGAGAGTTCCAGAGATGAGCTGCAGAGACGGTGAAAGATGAAGATTAGAAGGATGTTCTGTGTTTAGGAATGGAGAGTGTGATATGGTGTTGTGAGCGAGTATCTATTTCGTCATATGAGGACAAATGTTGAAAAAGAAAAGCTAGGTAGCTAGGGTTAGAGGTTTGAAGAATATTGAAGAGTAAAGTGAGAGAGTGAATAGTTCTTCGCTCCTTGAGAAGGACCCAGGACAGCATACGGAAGGTGTGATACGGTCAGATCTACGGACATTGCAAATAAATCGAACGCATGCTTTATGAACACGCTGTAGTCTGTCTGTCAGTCTCATACGCATATGTCAGACATACACATATGTCAAAAAGGGCCTTATGCCTATATGGCTTATGTGAATAGCCTTATATGAAAACGTTACATCAATATAGTCTGACACGTCAAAGTATCAACAAACGAATAATCAAAATATATGGGCTCAAGAATCGAGTTAGGTTCAAAATTCTAAGGGGCCACTTCATCGACAGGAACGTATTCGGATAGTATTGAGAGTAACTTGTTGAAAAGGATTACACATTCTAATATGGACAACAGCCAAAACGTCAAAACTTACCCACCGAACACAGTACTGCTTCAGGATCAGAGAACATCATCTACTCTGCTGACACCTCATTAGTCCGCAGTATTTATTGATCACGTGACGAAAGCCGAGCTGGTGTTGAGACTGTAAAATTCAGTGTCATCACATGTCGATATCTGGCCTCGTGTAATTAATGCGACGGCCAATTCGAGAGGCGCAAATCACGTGCTGAGGGGAGAAGTGCCCCTGACACTCGCAGAAGCCTGGCCGTCAAATAAAATCAGTTTTACTTCACTTCTAATTTACATTCGTAGCTCTCCACCTAACCGGGTGACAATAAATTCACTGGTTTATAGAAATATATGTGACAAATGACTGTGATTACCATAAATATGATGATTTCAAACTTGTCTCTAACGGCTGTCATGAACATTGACTATAGTCATAAATATCAATAAGGGAAATATGCAAAAGGGCATAATAACAAAGAAAATAAATTCAGAACCTTTCTGACAGCTTTCAATTCTATATTTTACGTTTTATTCAATGGAATTCTATCACGCTGACTGTGTTTAGGATATGAAATTCACTAGTATTTCTCTCATTAGGCATGATATCACATGTAAGACATAGGCTTACGAACAGATTTCACACGAAATTATTTAGTTTAAATACACTTGCGGTATAACAGCAATTTCACAACTTACCCACTTACCCTTCAGTAGCATTAAAACCAAGCGTTGGGAAAAAGCCTAAATGTCTTAATACAGGGATATAACGTTCATTTTTATTGGGTTATTTTACGACGCTGTATCAACATCTAGGGATATAACGTTCAATGGAAACAAGAAAGTTAAGGTATATTTTCATCTTCCAACAACTGAAATTAAATTTGTAATTCTGTTGAAAGTTTCTGTGACAAATTAAATGCTACAATAGGCCTACTTATTGTAATATATATATATATATATATATATATATATATATATATATCGAGAGGAAAAGGGCTAAATGTACTTTTGAGATATTGACCCACGGAGAGGAGTTAAACATAAAAGTCAAATATCATGTTTATCGATTGGGAACGGTTTTTAGATACAAAATAAAAGCGACACGATGGCATTATTGAAAATCATTTTCACGTAACAATAACTCTTCAGTCGTGAAACTGTATGTATAACTATACGAAAGGCACAGTAGCCTAAGCACGTCAAAGAGGGACTTTGGTGGCTGTGCATTTTCTTCTTCTCGGACTGATCTTGCTTCAGACTTGCTTCTACAGTCACAGGATTCACGTCTTCCTGTCACTTCATTATCAATTTTCAGTGAAATTATCCAAAAAAAAAACGAATAAAGTACTCATTTGTTAATATTTGGTTCATAAAATCTTCAAACATCATATCTTTGTTTTCCTGAAATATGCATTCCAAAATTCGAACAAGAATGTTATTTTTCTCAAAACCCGTAAACGAAAGACTATAGTGATATCACTGCCTTGATTATTTTTTCAAAAAAGAACCTTTACAGTACCCTTATACCATGTAAGGCAGCGATCATCAGCACAGTGCACCCTCGGGCTAGCGTCTTTTACACGCGGATAAGAAGGCATTAGCGTGCGTTCATGGCTGATGGCGGGCATGCTGTCTCTCTCTCCCTCCTACACGACGGAGCATATTTCGTTGCATTCCTTGCCCTTTACTCATTTCAGCAAGTGCTGACGACCATTGATGTCAAAGACAATATATATAACATTTGTAATATTAACCTGGCTACACCTTTGTATTAACGGTTGAGAACCTGAAACACTGTTTGGTACCTCCTTCCACTTCCGGAATAAAATACAAACAATTCATTTTACTAGGTACAGGAGGGAAGAAAAGTAGAGCATCCATTTACGTAAAGTAGAAAATATCACGATTCTGAGTTTGATAATTTGCGTTTGGTTTATATTTAATCAAAATACAGCACACAGTATTAACATAAATATTTTTCTCATTAACTGAGCTATCCTGGTGGACGTATTCATAATGCAGTGTATAGTATACTCTCTGCAGTACATTAGCATGTAATATGGAGAGTGCATTTAAATTGAAAAATAAACGTAATCTGAATATTTAAACAAATATTGCTGAAAATGGTAGTCGTTCATTTCGATACAGGCTTAAGTTCTTTTGTGCATATTATCGCATTATATTTTATCTACTTCCAATTTCCAATTTCGTTCTTCGTACCTGAAAACAATACAGTAATTAATGTTGAAATAATTCTGTACCTACTCTATAACAGAGTACCTTACGCACTTAAATTCAATCTTCACTTATGCCCGATCAGCACATATAAATTTACTCAGACATGCTATCTAGGCTACTGTCCGTCCAAGTAGTTATGTCGCTGGGTCGTAGAAGGAGGGGAAATCATGTGACAGTTAATTACTTAATGAAGTCTTTTCATTTAGCCTATGTTATTTTAAACAATTGCATAATAAGCACTGTAAGCATCACCTCTACGCAGACGATTTACAAATCTATATCCATACAACCACTGACTCACTCAATAACGCAATACAAAATCTTAACGAGGACCTTGAATCTATATCTGCATGGGCTAGAAAGTTTCGTTTGACTCTCAATGCAAGAAAATCACAAGGAATCCTAGTGGGACATCAACGTCTATTATGCAATAATACTCCTGCTCTTCCAGTCAAGTTAAACAAGACAATAATCCTTTTACTTCCTGTGTTGGAGTTTACTTTGATACGCATTTAAACTGGAATAACCTAGTAACCCATATTACCAAAAAAGTACTTTCCATACTACATACCTTAAACAGCATTCGAAAATTCCTTCCGCTATCACTCAATGAAATACTAATGGAAACACTAGTAATGCCCCACTTCGATTATTATGATTTTCTACTGACTGACCTCAATGTCAACCAATCGCAAAAATTACAACGTGTTCATAATTTTTGTGTTCGCTTCGTCTGCGATGTCCGTCGCACTGACCACATTATCCCATCCTTCCAAACTCTAAACTGGTTACGGCTTAACGAACGTAGAAATTTTCATTCTCTTGTTCTCATTTTCCAAGTCCTTCACACTTCTACACCTACCTACCTTGCCTCCCAGTTCAGTTACCTGTCATCATATCATAATCTCTTCACACGCATGCAAAATAGCCGCATACTAGCCATACCAACACATAAGAATACCCTACCCAGTGACATCAGAGACTGTCGGAATTTAGTAGCGTTCAAAAGCAAAATTATTAAGCATTTTCTTACTGCGTACAGTAGGTTTAATTTTTACTTAATTAATAAAAGAAATGCAACTCTCTTCTTAACTTTTACAATAAACTGTCTAGCTTTTATTAATCAGTTAATCTTATAGTACTTTGATTTTTATTAAATTTGTAAATGTAATATTAATTGTAATTATAATTGTAATTGTATTCTTAATATTGTAGTTGTAATCCCCTGGTAGAGGGGAAGAGAAGGCCTGATGCCCTTATCTCTACCAGGTTAAATAAATAAATAAATAAATAAAAATAATATTACGCAAATGTCCAATTCCTAACAGCAAATGTATTCACAAAAGAGGTAAACAGCCCAGCCACTAGCTTTTACAGAGGGGCCAGCAGAAGCGGGTGAGGGAAACCGAGATGTGATGGTCTAACCAAAAGGAGCACAGTACCCGTGCGAAAATACTGTATGATTCAATAATGAATGCTCTCTCTTCACTGGAAAACGCAACCATATTTCTGGACGTACTCTCACTCACTCACTCACTCACTCACTCACTCACTCACTCACTCACTCACTCACTCACTCACTCACTCACTCACTCAGTAACTATGACTTTAAGACGACTTTGACTGCATATGCGACCTTAAGTCTGTGTGGAGGACTAGCGTAAGTTTACTAGTAGAGGGGTGGGAGTGCAGTACATTCAAAAACTCAGGTATATTAAAAATTGAAGTAATATATATGAGATTCAATACTCTAATTCCTAAAGCAAAAGAGAACAACATTCTTTGTTCGACGACCATTGGTCTACAGTGCTTTCTTGAAACACTACAGTCCATTACAGTTGGTAAGCTATTCATGTGTCGTAATATACAGTCAGCTAATAATCTTTTTTTTCTTCAATTCAGACACTCCTTTCCGTGTGAAGTACGCCTCATGCGTAAACAGGAAATGGGAACTCTTCGTTAGTGAGTCCAGAAACCAGCACACAAACTCTAATCGAGGAGATTGATTTTCTAAGTGGAACCAAATACTGTTATGGTGAAATTAAAGCACGAAGGAGCTGCTTGCGTAATACGTGTCGTACAAGATGCTAAACAAGATTTCGGTAGCAACTTCGTGGGTACTGACAGATCTATGGACAAAGTTCGAACATACCTAATAGCACTTCCTCGTTACAGTCAGCATACAGGTAAATCGAGTCGTTATGTTTTATATTTAATTATTTATCGAAAAGTAACCAGTGTTTCCTAGTCGATGTTGAATTTCAACGGTAATTGATCATCCGGTCATATTGTTTTCAGACATATGAGTGATGCATTCACTGACTCTTCTGTCCGAGTCTTCTATCTGGGAAGCCAACGTGATAACCGATAGCTCAAGGATGCGTATACTATGGCTATATTTGATGAAAATATCAGCAGAGTATCACTCTTTTATTGGAAGTTTAACTTCTCCTGTTACAGTTCTTGCATATCGATACCTATAGAAAAGGGAACGATTGTATAGACTATAGACACATACAATAGAGTAATAGACACTGATACATGTGTGAGTCTTCCCCAGTCTGGAATCTGCAGAGCGTAGGGTCTCCAATATGACATGGTGAAAATGTCTTTATTCGTTAATTAATTTCCACATTGATGGAAAGTTAGTCATTAAATAAGTAAATTTAAAGTTGTATAAAGTCAGTTGTAAGCAAAGTTTCTGGGTAGACAGACATATTGAATAGATTATATACGTAGGTACATGTTAAGAGAGTGCTAGAAGAAAAGCTATTCTACGAGATCATAATTAAACGTTAAAAATGAAAGAGATTTTTATCTGTAATTACTGGTTACAAAATAGGTTTGCCAAATCAAGTATAATATGAGGATCAAAATCAGAACAAGACAAAAGGAAGTGATTTCTTAAAGTATATTTTCAACAATGGATTTGATATTTGGAGAAAACCTTGAATTAGTCGGTGCCTTCTTATTGTTAAAATAATAAAATATGCTAAATAAGAACATCAGACTGAAGTCCACACGTATGAAGTAACGGTTAGGATGTCTGGCCACGAAACCAGGTGACCCGGGTTCGATTCCTGGTTGTGGCAAGTTACCTGGATGAGGTTTTTCTGGGGTTTTCCCTCAACCCAATATGAGCAAATGCTGAGTAGCTATCTGTGCCGGACCCCGGACTCACTTCACCGGCATTATCAACTTCATCTCATTCAGGCGTTAAATAACTTGAGATGTTGATAAAACGTCGTACATTAACCTACTGGAATAAAAGAAAACGAAGCTGAAATTTTGCCAGTGCGACGTCTAATGTTCTCTCTTGAGGAAGTCTGACCACTGAAGATGTTCTTGAATTGTGTCCAAGCTGAGTAGGCTACCTTTGGGAAGCCCTAGATAGTAAATAAATTAATGCAACGTGATTTATTTCTCGACTACGAGTGAATAATTCATGAGTAAAATGCGAGTTCGTAGGATGCTTCTCGGTTTAAATATAATTTGTCGTGCTTTAGAGGTTTATGAGCGCGCGTTAACCCAGACCATATCAATTCCGTGGCATGAGCTTCTATCACGAAATATTTCGTGTAATCCGCTGTGCGACTACGTATGACGCTATGCAGACTAATAGCACTGATCAGCTGCAGTTGGGACAACCTCATTAACCGCAAGTGTCGCTCTTCATTACCTCCCGCCTTTAGGAAAGGCAACCAGTGCGTCTAACCGTGCTGAAAATGGTTTCCACGAATGAATGAGTCAAACTCTAGACAATTCGATGTTCTGGTAATAAAAAAGGATGTATTTATATTTCAATTTGTAAATAAATATATTTCTTTCTTTCTCACTACACAAAGAATTATGATGCTGGAAAAAGTGTCTGATATTTCTAATTTTATTGTCTTCATTTGAAACCAATAACACAAAATGGCTATGTGTCTGTACCATTAATAATCTCAAACGGATTTTCTATTTCGTTCTTGCATTATGCGAAGATATAAATGAGCTAGCTAATCACTATGTCTCCAAACCCCTATATGTATGACATATTAATTATTATAAGCAAAATGATTCATTCATAGGCCTACATTTAGAATTCTACTACAGTACATCAAATATTCATTATATGAGGTCTCGCCATCCTCATTGAATATTAACACGACTACTATGAAGTAGTCAATGTGTATTATCACCATTAAATCGAGAAAAATTCGTTCCGGCATCGGGAATCGAAGCCGGGACCTCTCAGCTCTGCGCGCTGAGGGCTCTTTCCAACTGAGCTATGCCGGGACACGATCCAGGGTGCCGGTCCAACTCCTCTCAGTTGGAAAGAGCCCTCAGCGCGCAGAGCTGAGAGGTCCCGGGTTCGATTCCCGGTGCCGGAACGAATTTTTCTCGATTTAATGGTGATAATACACATTGACTACTTCATAATAGTCGTGTTAATATTCAATGAGGATGGTGAGACCTCATACAATGAATATTTGATGTATTGAATGTTAACAGTTATCACAAACTGTTGTTGAATATGGCCATAAAAGTCATTGAAATATGCGCTCCTGCATATTGACTTACATAGGTTTAAATGCAGGTAGTAGGCCGTAAAACAGTACAATGCGAGGAGTTCGACCGGCACCATGGATTGTGTCCCGGCATAGCTCAGTTGGAAAGAGCCCTCAGAGCTGAGAGGTCCCGGGCTCGATTCTCGGTGCCGGAACGAATTTTTCTCGATTTAATGGTGATTCTACTACAGTATTTCGAAGTCCTTAATATTCCGTCCTCACTAGGTCAGACCAGAGCAATTCATTGTTATGATTAGTATATCTCTTTACAAACATCGTTTCTTCTATCGTTTGTTGCTTCCACTTCCAAACAGCATACATTAATGTTAAAGGGCTATTTTTTAATTACAAGCAAACATTCTGATGGAGGCAGATAAAAACAGTTAATTTTTTTCTTCTACCATATTAATAATTTCAAAAGAAGTGCCCATACAAATTTTGACCACTCGACTGCAAATACGAGGCCGTCCAGAAAGTAATTTTCCCAGGGGCAGTACACAGAAAAAAAGCACAATTGCATGGAAAGATTTATTGAAACAGATACAACGAATGTTGCGCTATTTGTCAACACATCCCCGACTGGAATTGAGACGTTTGTCATACACATGTATTCTTGTGTAGCACAAGTCGGCCGCCTGTGATCAGAACCAGCGTTTGACAGCCGTCTGCATCTCTCTGTCGATCCCATGATAATATGATAAATGTCTCAATTCCGGTCGGGAATATGTTGAAAATAGCTCAATAATTGCTGTGTCTGTTCCAATAAATTCTTCCAATGAATTTGTGTTTTCTTTCTGTTAACGACCCCTGACGAACTTATTTTTACGGCTCTCGTAATTGCGGTCGAGTAGCCAAAATTTGTATAAGCACTTCTTTTGACATGGATTAAGGAAGTTTTTAATCACTTGTGAGTGTTTTAGGCCTGCAAAATTATTCACATGACATAGAACATCAGGTTAGAAATACAGTGGACACATTTTTATCCAACCTTAACAAACGCACAGTGAATGAGAACGCAAATCACTAGATGGACAAAATTAATAAAATCTCTGCATTCCAACGGATTGTTATTAAACTTTGTACATGCCTTACAGGTAGCACACATGTTTTGTGTACAAACCCTGATTATGTTTGCACAAAAAAATTACACCTTTATAGCGGGTGCATTAAAACAAAATTAATAACCCCTCTCCTATCTAACAGATTTTTATGAAACTTTCTACAGAAGTTACAGGTGGAATATTTTATTTTTTGTCTACAAAATCTGATTGTGTTTCATAAGAGGAACTGCCCCTTTATAGTGGTGGATTTACACAAAATTAATAACTTCTCTCCTATGTAATATATTTTTTATAAAACTTTGTACAACAATTAGGCCTACATGTAGCATACAGATGTAATCAGAATTTGTACATAAAAATATATGCTCCCTGTAACTCCTGTACAAAGTTTCATAAAAATCTGTCATGTAGGAGAAAAGTTAATTTTGCGTAAATGCACTCCCTGTAAAGGGGTACTTCCTTTTATGGAATCGTAAATATAGTTTGTAAACAAAAAAAAATATTCTACCTGTAACTTCCATACACTGTTTCATAAAATCTGTTAGAGAGGAGAGAAGTTACTGTAGTCTGAAAGCACCACCTATAAAGGAGTAGTTCCTCGTAAACAAATGTAGTCAGAGTCTGTACACAAAATATATGTGCTATTTATAAGGTCTGAAAAAAAAAGTTTCATAACCATCCACTGGAATGCAGAGAAGTTGTTAATTTTGTCGAATTAGATATGCGTTATTGCACATTGTGCGACGGTAGATAACGTCGAAGCTGTTACAGCGTAGTTAAATAACCGACTAAACAAAATCAGATTTCATATCATATTTTAAGCCATATTTATCATACTATAAATAATATTTTCAATTTTACAATTTTCCACATTTATATTATCTTATTTTAATTACTATCCAAGGTGTCCTTACCCAGTCACTTTACAACTGACTAATATAGAATGAGACTGTCTTTACTTCAATTCCGTACTTAGTTTCATAATATGAAAACAGAGTAAAAAAAATATATTTTCATAATATGAAAACAGCGAAAAAGAAAATGTTTAAACTTTACAAACGTACGATTAAAATACTCACAAATCAATCTCTCATCTCATTAGTATGACTATTCCACAGATTCGAAACATCGTTTGAATTGTAACCACTAAATATAAATCCATATATCCTCTGTGAAAAATTGCGATTATCAAAATATTAAAATCTGGCAAACGATGGATGCCGTAATCCGTAATCTCTCACAGGTACCGACTGTATTGCGGAACGAAATCACTTCACATACCATATTATTCAGGATTACACCGTTTCCATTGTTTTGGAAGCTTTAAATCTCCTGCCCAAATGCGCATGAATGGAGTGGAAAAACTGTTCTGTAGGCAATAATTAAGCAGGGAATTCAGAGCATTAATTTAGACAGATAATAATAGATTATCTTCAAACAAGGAAATGGTTCAATGATTCTTTCTTTCTTTATGCGAAATGTTAAACTGGCTAATTTAATTGTGTATGAGAATGCCTAACCTGCAATTTTACGGACCGTAATGTTATGACTACACTCTCAACTACAATTTATAGAGTTCAGAATGTGATGTTTCTGCATCTATTACACATATTAAAGTGAATTTTGTTAACTTTAGTGCAACATCTGATAAACTGGCACATTATTGTTATAACACAATAATTATTTTATTCCCACAATTAATTCACGTAAACATAATCTTCATTCTTTGGTAGTGTTTCTTCCGATTGACATAATATATTTAATAGAACTAGTTCTATCGATCTAAATAAGGGGTGGCGGTCTGGCATGATCCTACGAGGCTGTGATTGGACAAAAGTTCGAATTTCTCGTCATGTAATTATCTGGTCGGTATATTTTCTGACTTTTACTCGAAATGTATTGCGAGTAGGCTATTAGGTAATACCACGAACCCATGAACTGATACTGTTGTCACCAATTTCACTTACTGTAAATAATTTCACAGTTTATACAGCGTCGTTCAATAACCAATATAGGAATAGTGCCCACACAGATGTCAACATGAAACAATTTTACCTCACAATCTCATTAAGGGGATATGTACATACATCTGTCCCTAGAATTCAGGTCCTATACGTAGTAAAATAAAAAAAAAAGACTTTTACATACTTATCCTGAAATAATGTTGCGCTGAAATTTGTTACATTGATTACAAAACTTGTAAATTCATAAAATGTTTAGCACCCAAAAAGCTTTTATCATTAAAGGCGTTTTAAAATGTTAATTGGGATGAAATTAGTCCGGAGAAAATTGATTTCACTAATATCATGCAATTTTGAATATTTTAAAATACTTTCTCCTCTATCATACCCGTAATGAGTGTGATAATAAATCCAGAAATATAATTTGAATGCAATTTAGAGTAGGGTATAATAATCCGAACAGTCTGGTGAAAGGGATCGTTCGTATTAGCGAATCATTCAGATTACCGGACTAGGTAAATTTCATGTTGTGTAGTGTAATGAACATAACGTAAAAAAATAAGTTAATGGCTTCTGAACGAACATGTCAATGGACCAATTACTACCACTGGTTCAAGAAATAAATTGTTTGTGCTTTCTTTTCTTTGGGCGAGATGGAGGTATGAAAATTTCGCAAAATCTTGCTAGAGTATCACATGGGGTCCGGTCATTTAATCCATGAATATTTCACACAAGGAATAATTCACTCAAGAAAATTCATCCAAGAATATTAATCGAGTCGACCTGGTTGGCGAGTTGGTATAGCCCTGGCCTTCTATACCCAAGGTTGCGGGTTCGATCCCGGGCCAGGCCGATGGAATTTAAGTGTGCTTAAATGCGACAAGCTCATATCAGTAGATTTACTGGCATGTAAAAGAATTCCTGCGGGACAAAATTCCGGCACTCCGGCGACGCTGATATAACATCTGCAGTTGCGAGCGTCGTTAAATAAAACATAACATTTAAAGCTAATTGGCCCAACACGTTCCATTCTTACCCTTACCCTAGGAATATTCACCCAACAATATTTCCTTTTGTATAAATTTGTTTTAAATTTGCAGTTGCTCATAAATCAGATCTAATGGGCGACCAGTGAGAAATTATACAAAGTGGAAGGTATGGAATGATTTTGGTGCACATAGGATATCTATACAACTTGCACTCAAAAAATTCTAACAGAACTAAATCGTATTGGGTTTGTAGAAGTAAACCAAATTGCACGAAACGGGCTATTACTACAGCGCTGGATGCTAACGTTGTACAGGTTTTGAAGGTTGTTGGTCACGATCATCCACCATCGCTAGAAGAAGTGGAAGACCTAAGGCATTGCATTAGGCTAAAGAGAGATGCAGAAAATGAGCCTGTTGCAGGCCCAGCGCAAATTATGCAACGTGAGCCGGAGAGTGTGCCATCAGAAGTGCTCCCATTCCTTTCTTTGGGTGAGTCATTAAAAAGAAACATGAATAAAAGACGACACAGGAAATTTCCCTCAACCCCAAAGTCACTATCAGATCTTCATGCTTTACCACAAGAATTCCAAATAACAAGTGGTGAACAGGTTTTCATGTTTGATAGTTTTGATGACCATAACAGTGATGATGGAGATGCTTCGAAATCCCATTTACGAAAACTGTCCCGTCGAATCAGACAAAAAAAAGTACCGGAACCTGAATGTTAGGCTGCAGAACACTACATCCCGGGGTATGATGATTACAAAGATGGTGGTAATATTATTGGATATCCCCATACTTGTGGTCATAAAATGGCAATGTAAATTATGGCGTTTGACAGAACTACGAAATTAAAAATGTAATACATAAAACAATAAAATTGTACATTTGGGACAATTCTCTTTGATTGAACTTTGTTTTGGATTAATAATGTTGGGTAATTTATCCAGTGGACGACTGTTTCGAGGATGAAAATGCTCCTGGGCGAAAATTTCCTGCATGAATAGGCACTAAACCTTAGCACATATAACAAGTCGTGCAGCCTCCATGATAGCCATTAAACCTTCCATTAGTTTTGTTCCTATTTCGCTGCAGCGTGACGTCGGAATACGCTGATTGCAATAATACACCTACATAACCTGTTGTATAATCCACTATCTAGTACCTATTCTAATTGTTCTGAAGACCAACAGCTGACAGGCAGCCGTCAAGTGCTATACTCACATGGTTTGCACGTTTGGACAAGTGGGCCTATATAATAGGAGAGGGGGCGGGATATGGGATCTCTCGAGCCCGTTCGGGCTACCGCGACCTTGAGTTTACCGAGTGTTCGGATGATCGAGTCCTTACTGTATAGATAAGAAATATGTTTTGCAACTTTTTTCCATTAATTGTAAAATGCAATTTTTTTACATAAATGTATTAATGAGAGCAACTGAAATGGTAAAACAGTGCTAAAGGCAGTACTTGCTCTCCTGTATGAAATAATATCTATTTATTTATTCTGGCGAAGTCAAGGCCATCAGGCCTTCTCTTCCACTTAGCCAGGAACAAAAGAAGCTGATACAATTTTACAGACTAATATTTAAAGAACACTAATAAAAATTTATACAGTTATAAATGCACAAGTCGAGTAAAATAATGCGAACATACTAAATAATAATTACAAAATAAAATAAGGCTAGACGTTACACTCAATGAATATGCCAGCCGTAAGTGAACCAATATTACAAATTACAAGAATAACAAATTTAAATGTAAATTATAACTATACAATACTGAGCATAATTACATATATACACATATACACAAGAAGGAGAATTAAACCTGAATACTAGTCACGTGTTTAAACAATTCACTTGTAAATTGCAATATCATTCGACAGTTCCTGAGGGAGCTGGGTAGGGAGTTCCAGAAACGAATTGCTGGTACTGTGAAAGAGGAAGAATAGTGAGCTGTTTTATGGCAAGGCATAGATAATAAAGGGTCATTTTTAGAACGAGTACCCATGCTGTGATAAGAGGATAAGAAATTAAAACGCACCGAGAGATAGTTAGGCGAAGAAGTATTGATGATGCGATATAGGAAAATTAGTGAATGGATATAGCTTCGGTCCTGAAATCTTACCCATTGGAGCGTTTCAAGGGAAGGTGTAATGTGGTCGTATTTGCGGATGTTGCAAATGAAACGTATACATTTGCAAAGAAAATTTCATGGATTTAATAAACATTTTTATGAGGAAAATGGCTCGGAAAACGTAAGTTAATGGACATGAAAGACAAACTTACCAAAGATGAGAAGTTTTGCCCATATTAAATGGTCAGATCAATTGACATTGTGTCACATTTCAAGTTATAAATAATACATCGAAAAGAATGAGAGATATTTTAATATTTTTTCTTCGATACTCTTAGGAAAGTCCATTAATAAGTTCAGCTTCCAAAAGCGTATACTGTATATCAGTCTTTAAAGTAAAGAGTCTTTAATTACATAACGTATGAAAACTGTAGCGCCTATTATATGTAACAAATTAACAAGGAAATAGTTTCTGTTAACTTTGTATAGAGTATTACTTACGCAATAAAACTTTTCGAAGTATTACCAAGAATTAAAAGTTTCAAGATTCATTAGAAGTAACTTTTCTGCTTAAGTATTGAACAGAAACTCAACTGATACTCAACTTTCGCTTCTTCCAGTGTAAAATTGCCTAAGTTGTCTTTAAGTACAAAAATAGATATTTCCACTCCACTCATTGTGCTTTATGGAAAATTCAACCTTTATTGACATTTCGAAGAAATAACTTAAAGTAAACTTAATATAGAGAGAGAAAAAATTTTGTTTTTGTCGGATAAAGCTATCCGAACATTAAAACACCGAAAGTAAATTGTTCCCTAATCATGACACATTAATAAAAAGTAGCAACATAAATAACATTATTCAATTTACATAATAATATGTTCACATAAGGGTCATTCCACAGTAACTCACGTTACATGCAGACACATTTATGAATTTATAACTATAATAAAACCAAAAATAATAAATGTTTTACTGGATTATTTATTACATTCAGGAACATATTCATGGCAGTAACCTGTAATCGGGAAATATAATTAATCATCATCAGCATCAGTTTTTGGGCCAAAAGGCCTGTTTCAGTCTCAAAGCAGGTCAGACTGGTCTCTCTATCTCTTACGTTGTAGTCCTTGTATTCTCTTGCCTGTAGGCTTGTAGTTTTGTATTCTTTTACCTACCATAAATATGAAGCTAAATTTATATCATTCCCGATCATGGCCACAATAACTTGAATATTATTTATACAGTATCAATAAAGAACGATAACAGAATATAAATGATACATATCGGTTTGTTTAATTAATATAAGATATTATATAATATATATTTAATTATTTAAATAAAATAACCTATTTTACAAAGAAAAATGGTCATTTAAATATTAATAATTACTTACATAAAAAGAGATTATTTATATCGAGAAAAGAACAATAATAGAATATAAATAACTTGATTATTGTATACAACGCTAAAGAACGAAAACAGAATATAAATGATAACTTGAATATTATTTATATCTCTAAAGAACAATAACATTATATAAAAAAGTGAATATTATTCATATCGTTAAAGAACGAAAACAGAATACAAATGATGACTTGAATATTATTTATACTAGTAATTCTAAAGAACGATAACAGAATACAAAAAATTATAACATGAATATTATTTTTATCGCTAAAAGACCGATAACGAAATATAAATAACTTGCTATCGATAAAGAACGATAACAGAATATAAATGATAATTTAAATATTATTTATATCGCTAAAGAACGATTAAAAAATAAAACGAAAACTTAAATAAGGCCCGAACCCACCACCTTCGAACCATTAAGCAAGCACTCTACCGCTGGTCTAGGAGATACAGATATGGAATACTTCCATAGTTCCGGAACTGCTTCTACAAGCACATGCATCGTGTAACATCGCCGTGACCCGAAGTGGACTAAGAAAGTATTCGCTGTTCACAAGTGCGGCCACTTTTTTTTTCGACAACTGTAAAATATTTTTTTACTACACTGTACCTACAGATTAAGAACAGAAGGTGGACAAAGTTCGAGCTCAGCTAAGTCCCTGATATGAGTGCACTGTGCTACATCCAATTTTTCACGTGTGCAAGAAACGGTCGAAAAGTTTTGCTTGAATTTATATCAGGGACAAGAGTCTTTTGCGTGCCCTAAATAAGCGACACAACAAAACCCACAGCTTTACTTCCCTCTCGAAAGCAGACCTCGGCTGGTATTGAACAATAAAACCACATATCTAATGCAATATTTAATTAGACATGTTTTAAGGGTAAAGGTTAATTTTTTGGTCCTACAGAATTTATCTGTTATGGTAACAATGATTGTAAGAGGAGAAAAAATCTCTCCGGCGCCGGGAATCGAACCCAGGTTCTAGTTCTACGTACCAAGCGCTCTAACCATTGAACTACGAAGAAGTTCAGTATGCAGCACCGGATCGAATCTCCCTCCTCTACTTGAGACAGTAGTTACAGGCAACATACGACGCGCGTCCATAAAGTAACTTTCCCACTCGTCCCACACTAGCAAACCGTATGTTGCGCGAAGCGACTGCGTGTACGTGATAGAGTAATATCCTGGCATGGCGCATGCGCTAGCGGAACTTCCCGAGTGCTCTCAGTAGCTTCGTTGCATTGGTTGAAGATGGACTTTCATATTCCAGCTCCCACCGCGTGAAGTGCGGTCAGTAATAAAGTTTTTGAATGCACAGGGCATAGCGCCGATTGAAATTGACCGTCAGCTGTGCCAGGTCTATCGGCCTAACATCATGAGCAAGCAGATGGTGCGTTGCTCCATAAGGTCGTCTGTGACGATGGTTGGCCACCCACTGCGCTTCTCGTCATGCACATTTTGGCGTCCTGCTGAAAATTGTCTACAGCAGCAACGCACCATCTGCTTGCACATGATTATCACTATGAAAAAATGTAATTTTAATAGAAGACGTATTTGCATAAAATTCTTCGGAACCAAGTTTCCACTGTCAGTTTTTAAATTTTATATTTGTTCAGTTAAGAATTGTAATCATTTTGAGCGATATGTGAGTTTGCTTTCAATCGAATCAGAGATTAGTGCGAATATTGCATGCACACATAAACACGCATTATCGGCGGTTCATTTGAAAAGACACTAAATGTAGCACGCAACTAAAACAGTTGGAAAACATTTCAGTTACAATATATGGGGTGTTTACACCGAAATGCCCTATTTTTATCTTGCTCCCAGTAACAAAGATATAACGATAAGGGAATTTTATTCACAAACATAAGTCGTATGAGGGATTAAGTTTGTAACAAAAAATCTCAAACTTTCATGTGAGCCCCTTTGTGGCACGATGGATGTCTAGTCTGTATTCGATCTCCGTCCAGGTCCGCTCCAACATGTGCGGAGAGATGGTACCAATGCCTTCCACAATCCGGGCACGGAGGTCTCGAAGGTCCCGCACTTTAGTGATGTACACTCTGTCCTTCAAATACCACCAAAAATGAGGAAGAAATCAGCGGCCTGATGTCAGGAGAACGTGGAGTCCAATTCAGAGGTCCATCCCGTCCTATCCTACGCCCTGGGAATGCGATCCGCACATTCAGCGATCAGAGGTATGGAGTATCTTCATGTTGAAACTACAACCTGGGGAAAGGCTTACAGCTGCAGCAGGTCCAGGTAGGTCGTTCTTATGACAGTCTTTTCTGATCATGTTCCCCCGTGTCCGGATTGTGGAAGTCATTGGTACCATCTCTAGATATCCTTCGTGTCAACGCAGGGGCTAACGTGGCAGTGTTTGTTTTTTATTACAAACTTAATACCTCATACCACTAATATTTGAGCCGTTCAGAGCAGAAGTGGTGTAAGGCAAAAATGGATAATGAGGGTTAAAGTAAACACTCTATAAAACACAGCGAAAATTAGCAATTAATATTCAATTTATTTAAACTATCAGCAGTCAGTGGATAGCACGAAGGACATATTAATTGCTACTATGCCCTGTATTTTACAGAATTTTTACTTTAAACCTCATTACCCAATTTTGACTTACACCACTTCTGCTCTGAACGGCTCATTTGTGAATAAAATTCCTTTATCTTTATTTCTTTGGTATTGAGAGTAAAATAAAAATAGGGCATTTCGGTGTAGACATCCTCTATTTCTTTTTTAGGGTTCAACAAGAATTTTCGATTTAATATTCGGCTTTAACTTTTCTTAAGTACCCTGCTTACAAATTCAGTATGCAGCTCAAACACATAGAAATTTTGTTCCTGTTTCAAATAATGCGTTTTGTAATATCCGTTGTTCATAATTAACTTTACGACGAGGATATTTTTTGTCGCAAAAACAACACGTTTGTATTACGCGTTGACATGTTTATCTCTGAATCGTGTTGTGGATTGCTCATTTCAATGAAATATCCGTGTTTTGTTACATAACTATTTTTTCAATAAACATATTGAATTAACTAAGCTAATCCGTGATTGCTACGAAAAAAAAATCATTTTAACCACAGTCATACTTGCAAACAATGTATACGTGTTCTGCATAAATGTATTTATGTTGCCTTTTTGTGACAAACTAATTAGTGAAAGAGGAAATAACAATTTTTACAATAATAACAGTTATGATTACGGTATTACAGTTAATGATCCTACTTCTACTGCGACAATGGGTACCATCACTACCACTAGTAGAATTACGTGTTAATAAATATATCGTTACCACAAACTCTGTATTGTTATCGAGATGAAAATATTCAGTTTATTCTGAAATACTTTTTGTACAGCGACACCAATCTGCATGTTTTTGATGCTCACTCCTTTATAGGGTAAAGGTGTCTAATTCCGTGAAACTCCTAATCCCGTGATAAAATTTCAGTTGACTGCCATGGAGTTGTGGTCTCTAGCTTTTAAGGTTTTGAAATACCTAACAGATGTCAGGAGATGTCTTCTTTTCATTTCTATTGATTACCCGCCTTTTGAATAGAAACAGTCGATTGAAGAAGCTTTTGTTGAGTGAAAGGTGGTTGACCAGAAAGTTTTTCTTTCTCTTGTAATCGCTCCTGAAGAAACATTTTATATTATTTTGAGGTAAGAATTAATATAGCATTATAAAAATAATATATTACTGTAGATTATAGTCAGCTGAATGAATGTGTATGATTAGTTAAACATTATGAGAAAATAACAATGCTACAGGAGCTTTCCCATTTTCGGATTTATTTTCATATTTTTCCTTCTTGGCTCACTCGACCAGTGATGCCAACGCTAAATTGTAAAAATTAATGTCTATGAAAGAAAATAGTTCGTGGAAAAAATAATAGAATTAATTTATAGAAAACATCAATTTCAAAGAGGAGAAGTCGTGATGAATGGCTCCAGCTGTTCAGGAACGAGGCCAAGAAAGACGACAGCGGCCCTGGGATTGCGACAAAGAAAGTCAACAGGGAACTTCCGGAAGGAAGAATCACAGCAGGTGACCAACTGACAGCAGTGACCAGAGGCCTTTTGAACAAGACAAGGGATGCAGCACGACTGAAGAATTATAAATTTGTATGGACAAGAGACGGTAAGATATTTGCAAGAAAAGATGAAGCCAGCCCCGTGAGTAAAATCACTAATGTTGACGATGTAAATAATTTGTAAATACTATTGTGTCGGTAACCACGTTTAATTCTACAATATAATTGACTTAAAAATGGCTAGTAATACTATATTAATTGAAATCCATCAGTGCAAATTTAATAACAATAATAACACAATGGTTTTTAACGATTTACTTCACTGCAATGAGTATATTACCAATATTCTATCAGATCTTAAAATATTTCACTTAAACATTCGTAGCATCAACAAAAATTTTTCCGAACTCTGTGTTTTACTTAATAATTTTTCCTTTTACTTTGATATTATAGTTCTAACTGAAACCTGGCTTGATCATGACTCTGGCTATGATAATAATGGTTATAAAAAATTTGTTAAAAGTAATAAGTATAATAAATGTGATGGTATAGTTGTATATTTCAAGGAAAACATCGTAGTGTCTTTAAGTGATATTGACATTTCCCATTGCAACGCTATACATTTTCAATTAACACTTATTAATGATACTCTTGTTAACCTAACTGCAATTTACAGATCTCCAAAACTATGCAAAAATGAATTTCTGAAAAATTTTGAAAGCTTCTTGTCAATATACAAAGATTTAAACAACCATGTTATTCTTGGTGACATAAACATTCAAATTTTAGAAAATAGATTAGATAATTTTGGCAACACGTATTTAAATATCATGCATGAATATGGATACGTGAAATACTTAAATTCCATTACTCGTCCATCATCCAATTCATGTCTTGACCATATTTTCCTAAAAACGGGAAATAACTTAAATTTTATACCTGGAGTATATGCAAGCGCAATAACAGATCATTATATGACTTTTGCATTGTTGTCAATCAGTAATAAAAGTATTAGCAGAGAAGCCACTGAACCTTCGGACAATTATAAGCTAATTATAAACCATAAAAGCCTAATATCAAATATTAATAATATTAATTGGGAATCTATATTCTACAATGAAGACGCAGATACATGTTTCGATAATTTTTATAAAATACTCTGTAACCTAATTTGTAAATATTCTAATCATGTCCCTCTCAAATTCTCAAGTAAGTACAAAAAAATTAAACCTTGGATTACCACAGGTATTGTTAAATCAATACGATCTAGGGATAAGTTAGCTAAGCAAGTTAAACGAGACCCACAAAACAATGTTTTATTAAATTACTACAGAAAATATAGAAATATTCTCACTAATGTAATAAGAAATCAGAAAATCAAATATTATTCTAAAAAATTTAACAAAAATAAAAATAATCCAAAGCAATTTTGGAAGACCATAAACGAAGCTACTGACACCCAATGTAATAAAAATAGTATATTAAAGACAATTATAAGTCGAAATGGAATAACAATTGAAAATAAGGAAACTATCGCAAATGAATTTAACGATCATTTTACTAATGTAAGTCATGACATCGTATCTAATATAAAAAAGAAAGTATTTGGTACTCATCACTATAAGCTTTATAATAAAAGTATATCATCTATGTTTATGTTTCCTGTAAACGAATGTGAAATCATTAATATTGTAAACAGTTTAAAAAATAATGTGGCTCCTGGTATTGATGGTATTACAACAAATACCCTGAAACTTATTATCGAAGCTATTTCTAAACCACTTGCCTTTATATTTAATTTGTGCATATCTCAAGGTGTATTTCCCTCAGCCCTAAAACATGCTGTGGTGATACCAATTCACAAGTCTGGTGACAAAAGTAATCTTAATAATTACAGACCCATTTCACTATTACCCAGTCTCTCTAAGGTATTTGAAAAATGTATAAAAACACGGTTAATAACATTTTTAGAAAAAAATAAACTACTAAATGATAATCAATTTGGTTTCAGAAAAAATTTGTGCACTGATGATGCTATTATGGCAGTTACCTCAAAAATAATTCAAGAATTAGATGTAGGAAATAAATGTCTAGGAATTTTTCTAGACTTACAAAAAGCTTTCGATACGGTCAATCACAGTATACTTTTGAATAAAATGGATAGATTAGGAATTAATGGAATTGCTTTAAAATTATTTAAATCTTACTTAAGTAACAGAACTCAAGCAACTAAAATAAATGATCACCTTAGTAAATCACGTAACATTGATATAGGTGTACCTCAGGGGACGATTTTAGGTCCTGTTTTGTTTTTAATATATATCAACGATTTACTTAAAATTGACATTGAGAAATATTCTGGTACTCTGTATTCTTATGCTGATGATACTGTGGTTATATTTAGCGGTTGGAGTTGGAATGAAACTTATCAAAATTCTAACAGTGGTATTAATATTATTAAAGAATGGCTGGATGCTCACTTACTTTCTTTGAACGTTTCTAAAACAAAATTAATACCATTTTCATTAATATCACATGGCCTTGAGCAACTAGAAATAAATAATAATATAAGTATAACTATACAGGATTGTAACCTACCTACTTGCTCATGTAACGCTTTGAGTATATCCTCACAAGTTAAATATTTAGGCATTATTATTGACCAACATTTAAAATGGGACAAGCATATCTCCTTTCTGTGTAACAGATTGCGTAAAACAATCCACAAATTTTCCATTCTACGCTCTTATTTACCTGTTTATGTTCTGCGTACTGTGTACTTAGCTCTGTTTCAATCAATAATTCAGTATGGTATTTTAGGTTGGGGAGGAATGGCAAAATCGACTCTCCGTCCTTTAAATCTGCTCCAAAAAAGAATTATCAAAATTTGTCTATATAAACCTTTTGATTACCCAACAAAATTAATTTTTCAGGAATTTGGCGTATCAAATCTAGAACAAATTTATAAACAAAAATTGCTGATTTACTTCCATAAAAACCACAATAAATTTAAATATGATCCTCATGAATACCAGACGAGACAAAACTACAGTTTCTTTCTAAATACTCCCAAATGCCACACAACTGCTGGATTAAAACACAGCAGAAATTTTGGACCCAAAATATATAATACATTAATTAGAGCTTACCCTGAGCTAAGTACACTTAACACACATAGATTTAAGAAACAAATCAGATTAATTATTTAATTGTTTAAGCTAATTGAGTTAAAATTGTTACTCTAATATTCATGTACTTCTGTATTTTCTATTTGTATATAGACCCTGTTATTACATGCTGTATGTATTTTACCATTTATTAATGTGATTGTGCTCAATGAACTCTCGTAATTTTGTGATATATTTTGTATAATTGATCTGAACTGCGCCCGAGCACGAGCTTCTGCTCTTTCGGGCTGCAATGCCTAATGTAGCTCAAGTGTATAGTATTAATAAATATTATTATTATTATTATTATTAATTATAATAAAATAATAGGGCATATATTTAAGTTAATTACTGCTGTTGTTAGGAATATAAATAATGAGAAATAATTGTGTTATAATTCAATTTATTCAAATTTAATTTTCTATTGAATTTAATTTTCATTTTATTTTGTTTATAATAATATAGTAATATGTAATATGTATTCCTGTAGTTATACAAGTATTTTCTATGAAATTCGTCACTTAGGCCCTTTTTGTATGTTGCAATTTCTTGCTTAATCCATATTAAAACAATATACCATGACATTAATGTGATTTTCCAAATACACGTTTGTTTTCTGAGCAGTTAATGAGGATTATTTTAGTATCACGGATTAGGAAACCACTATCACGGAATTTGGATCCCTGTCACGGATTTAGGAGCCACTGTATAACAATGAAGAATCATATATTATATACCAAACTTGTGAAACTGTTGACACTGAATGTTGTAAAAACTGTAGCTAAAGGTCCAAATAACGTCATTTAGGTGTTATTTGAAAAAAATTATTGCAATTTTGGCACAAATATAAACTTTATTAAATATGTCACGGAATTAGGCAACCTTACCCTACTGATTTTAGAACTTTCATGAGTTTCTTTTTTCTATCACGAACTGTTTTCTCACTATAGAAGAAAGCTTACATCACAACATTTATTCCAGTAAGGAATTAATTATTTAATTCATTAAGATTTTTACAACATAGATTTCAGTACTTTGCATCAGCACAACTGCTGCTACTCTGCCACTTTCTGACCTTAGAATTCCCAGATATATAGTAGTTGCAGTGGATGTAGCTTCATTTTGCCTGGCAGAGTTAAGGCTATAAGGCCTTCTATCCAATTCACGCAGATTTGATACATATACCTGAACTATACAGAATACATAAAAAACAGAATACAAGACAACATATGTAGACACCTACAAGAATACATAAAATAAAATGGAAAGTTACATTTACCAAAATTAGTCACATAAGGTGATGTAAGAGAGAATACATATGAGAATAAAAATAAACTGCATTATGTAATAATAACTTTAAATAACTTAGACAGTTATATACTAATATTAGGCATATAAGATACATAGGCAGAATATCGATACGTTCGATATGTAAATTAGGTACTTGAATTAAACTGACTAAGAGAAAATACATACATAAATGAGCACATAATACACAGTGCGTCCCGTAGAATCACTACCACAAAGAAACCTGAATATCTCCTAAACTATTAGTGACAGAATAACCGGACTTAGATTTTATGTTAGAAAACTCATCAAGCTTCAATAGATCTCCATATGTGCGCCTCTGGTGGCAATATCAAGAAGGTATTCTATCTCCCTCCATGTGTTCCGCAGCATTACAGGTGTGTGGGAATATCATTTCGCTGCAGCTTGTGCACAAGTTGGATTTTGTGTGCTCTAAGTCGCAATCTTTTATGGACAATGTTGTAAACAGTCGACTTCGGAATACCCAGCTCTGAACTGGCCCTCGAATTGATTTCCTTGGGCTGCGCTGAAATGCTTGCCTAACATCTTCAACTTTAGCTGCGGACACTGCTTTTTTGCCGGTTCCCTTCTTCCTTAACACAGAGCCTGTTTCCAACAGCTGATTATACCATTTCACATTTCACGCTCTGGAGCATTTGCACCATATTCCTGCCTAAATCGTCTTTGCACTGCAATTGGGAACTTCAATTAGGCTAACCAATAACAATATTTCATTTTCTGCTGTACCGTGAATTCCGCCATTTTAACTCTATGTGTTGTCATACCTCGAAGCATGCGCACTAGAGTAATAATTTTCATTGTTACTAAACTTGAAGAGTTTCTACATAAGACAAGATGAGAAACATATTTCTAAATTCACTGACTTATGAGTGACGAGATATTAATATTTCTTTGTGGTAGTTATTCTACGGGACACAGTGTATAATGCAGATGAATCTGAGTAGATTACAAGACAGAGATTATATAGCGAAATCGTACTGTTTATAAATAGACATGAAAGGTTAGTTGAAATATCAGAGTAACTAAATTTCTTTTTCATATAACAGAAATTATTAAAAAATTATGCAAAACATAGTTTGTTGCATAGCTGATTGATATGTGTTTGTTTTTCTTTCGTGGTCATTACAGTTATGGTTGAAAACTTACCATGTTTACACGCAAGTGTTTGATAAATAATGTTATATATTTTCTTACATTTTAGGAAATTATGTAGCAGATACATAAGGTTTTTTGTACAGAAAGTTTATTTTAAAGTTATGTTGAAAGGTTAAGATTGATGACAAAAGGGATTATGAAGTGAATGTCACTCTATAATGTATATGGAATCAACTAGAAACAAAAACGACAGTTTCTTTTGTTTAGTTAATATTCATGGGCACAATGTAAAGAGTAAAAAAGAGAAACTCTATATTCGAGTGCTACATCAAAATTTAGACTACTTTCATATGGAAAATCCTGCCTGCTCCTCTCCTTCCAGTTGTATTACAACCCGCAGCAGAAGACAATGTTGAAGGGGATAAGTCCGAAGATAAACATGGTGTCTAACGCCTGAAGACGAGATTACTCGACAAGGTTTCTCTCAGAATGAACTGATTAATCTAGTACAAGACTGAATTTCTGTATGGAATCTTTTGAACTACTTATCCAGCTTTAAAGGATAAATTTTCTTGTACCAGGAATAGATTTTTTGCAATGAAGACAGAGAGAAATTGAAATTATGACTACATTTCCTGAGGAAGATCCCTGGTTTACTGCAGTACCATAATAAGACTCTCAAAAGATCCTGCATATTCCTTTGAACATCAAATTGAGATTTTTTAAGCAGTTTGTGTTGCAGAACTGCTATATTCTTAGTTTTTCTATTATTTACGGTTTTTTTCAGAAGAATTAAATTTACTTAACAAAATTGATTACTGACTACAATTGAATATTCAATTAGGGAATTAATTAATTTAGAGAAAATTTTTTTTCAGTAAAAATCTTTAGACCCTTACATCGGCACAACTGCAGCTTCCTTACAATACAGTATCGCTCAAAAGTATTTTGTAGTTAAGATTTCATGTTGTCAGTACTGTTTGCATGCAGTTACAACAACGCAAAGCACACAGCTATGTCATTCTATGATTAGCGTCACGTTGCTGTGGATTCGTATCTAGGAAGCAGGCAAGTTCACAGAATAACAATATAAAATAATGTATATTCCATTAGCTCATAAGTATTTTGTGTTTTGACTTGGTGACATGATATACATTAAATATTGGTTTTAGGTATTTAGACAATACTTGTTTATTTGTACAGACCATTGCAAGAATACAAAACAAAAGGAATACTCTGTGATATGAGACAAGCTGTTCTAAACGCTTTGAACAAGGGAAAATCGCAATCTAGTGTTGCTAAAGATTTTGGTATATCACAACAACTCATAAGTGTGTGGAGTCAATAGTAAAAACAATAAGGGTCAGTAGAGAATAAGTCAAGGTCTGGCCATCCTCGAAAAAAAAACAGTGAGCTAGGACAGAATGGTTTGTAAGCAGTCGGTTGCTGATCCACGAAAATTGGCTCGACAAATTGGGGGTGATCTAGAGAAGCATCATGGATTGAACCTACATGCCTCTATTGGAAAACATCGCCTAGTAGCTTGTGATTTAAGTGGTAGACGACTATCACGAAAACCACTCATAAATCCAAAAAATAGGAAGGCCAGGTTAGAGTTTGCAAAATTGCATCAAACATGAAACACTACAGACTGGTATAAGTGTTATGGAGTGATGACAGTCAATTTAATTTATTTTCTTCTGATGGTGTGCAGTATGTACGTCGACCAAAAGACCAAAGGGACGACAAATAATATCAGGCACCGACCATTAAACACGGTGGTAGTAGCATCATGGTTTGAGGATGTTTTTCTAGAAGTGTAGTTGGTCCTCTAGTCAAAATAGAACGGAATATGGATCGTTTTATGTACAGTGACATTTTAGAAAAGAATACGGTTTTACATGGGAGGAAGAATATGCCACGTAATTGGACTTTTCAGCAGGACAATGATCCAAAACACACTTCCGGCCATTTAAAAAATTCTTTGGAGATAAAAATATCAAAGTTTTGGATTAGCGAAGCCAGAGTCCGGATCTTAATATTATTGAACATCTCTGGAGTAAATTGGATCGACGTGTTCGTCGTAGAAATTACTCAAATAAGGATCAGTTCTTTGCTGCCCTATTGGAAGAATGGTCACAACTTCCACTCGAGCGATTGCAAAATAAAGTGGATTCAATGCCGAACAGATGTACTGCTGTGATCAAAGCTCGGGGGTATACAATGAAATACTGATTTTTTTTTTCTCAGTGTCCAGAATATCTTTTTTTGTTATTACATACTTGGACTTACAAATTACTTTTGATCCAGAAGAATTTTCAATTATTTTTTACGCAACATAACTCTGTTTAAACTAAATGTATTTTCGTATTAAAGAGATTAAAAATAAATGCTTTTCAATTATTCACTACAATTTTTTTCTGTTCAATGCTTATCTTTATGTAATTGTGACATATGCTTTCTACAAAATACTTTTGAACGTGACTGTTTATCTCACATCCAGTTACAGTACCTTTAAAGAGATATCCGTGCATCACAAAAGATAAGATGAAAGGTCAAAGCGGAAATGGTTTTTAATTAAATATTGTAAATGATTATGTATTTTATGTCACATAAACACTTTCCGAATTTTCACTTAAATCGTACCATAACAGTAAAATGTATTTGGAGTTTACCAGAATTCAGTTAAAGACGGTATATAAAATAAAAGTAGTACATTATTAACTTGTCACTATAAACTAGCATGTTAGAGGCGTTTATTAATAATTAGCATTTACAATAATAAAATAAACTGTTACTAATTGTCCTCGGTAACAAAATAAAATTCAGAGTTGCTTATTCTGATTGAAGGAATTAAAATACTTTCCTGGAGCTATAGAAAGTTCACACTTAACTTGTTTAGAGACCTCATAGAAACAGATACCGCAATTTCATGGGCATGCTACGAAATTCAATGTTGTATAAAAGTTAATCAGAGACAATATATATAATAGGAGCTCAAACAACCGGACAGAATTACTTGCAGTACTAAAGAAATCAGAGGAAATGTACAAATTATTGATAGTGAGATTGCATTTAGGCTGCATTAGAGAGAGAATTTGCCATAGATTACCGGACATTCACCTTACAGTTAGAAAATCCTAGAAACAACCCAACTATGTAATCAGGTCGGACGTAATCTCGGATGTGGAGATCAGTTTCATTTTGATACGTGTCAATAGGTTTTAATGTAATTGACATAATGTATCAATAAATGTTTATTTAAGTTTTGCAGTTTACACTTATCTGGCGATTTTTGGGGTTTTCCTAGCTTTCTAATCTACTGGACGAACAAACGGTTGGCCTCATATCCCAGACAGAATTTGAACCCATGACCGCCCATACAATGTCAAACTGCATACAGAATTTGAGTATTCGCGAACGTCTTTCTCAAATGATAAAATACAAATCAAATGTTATGTTTATGCTTTACAAGATAGCACCATTGTGAGTCTTTCTCGGAACAACATTACTGCTCCATAAACTACACACCCCGTATATGACACCCATTAATGCGAGGTACTGCAGAACTGATATGGAAAAGTGTGTCATATAGAGCATTCAGAGTGAGCACACTCTAGCGAGAAAGCCTCGAACTAGAAATCAGTAGTGGTGGCCACGCTAGGAATTTCATTTTCCGGAAACTCGGTTTTGTGTACAGTAACGGAGTGTGCGTCGAGAGGGTGCTTTTAGAAACTGATTTGTAAAGGCTTCTGGATTATATGCAGCTGTGCGTTCTAAAAGATTGAACGAAAAATTTACTGCTGGGATTTTCCCTATTCACTTGCATTGACGGAGGGGTGGATGGGAGAATATGGTGATAAGATAGTCTATAAAGTTCCTGCGGGAGTAAAAAAAACGGATCCATTATTTTTTCACATGCAAACTTCTCTAAGACGACCCGGGCAGGTAAAGCCTGTAATCCGGGCGATATATTGCTCTCGTCCAGTGAGCCGTTCACATCGCTGACGAGCTCGCATCCTCCGGGATTCATTACTGATCCCAAATCAAGCGCAGGTAATGATTGATAGCGTGTTCAATCCCAGTCAGGCATATTCATGTCTCACACAACTGAGCCTGCACGGAGCACTAATTGTGGGTTTAAAGGAGAGAGAAATTTTAATACAGAGCAGGGGAAGTGTCGTATGTCTTGAATCTAGATATTGCAACAAATAGCAAACACTAATAACAACACTCGCGAACTTAACACAAAGCATTGTCGAGTGTCTTCCTCTCATATTCTTCAGTCCTCCATAAATACCTCACTTCCTTTGAATATGTTTCCTTCTTTATGATCATCATTCCCTTTATGGTTTAATTATTTACATATTCATAAAACTGTTAATGGTGAAAAAAAAAAAATTAAAAATGTTGGCATGGAACTCTGAAGAAACACTGAAACAACGCTGCTAAAACGAACTTCGTAACAAACCATGAGAAATAAATCACTCCTGTAGATGTAAGCCTATTTTAAATTATAAAGGGATAAACCGGGATAAGCAAAGCGTATAATTTTCGTATTCAATTTCTCACTACAATGAAACTGTTAATGAGTTTATGTCGGAATCTCTGCTCAATCAGTAGGCTACATGCAGTTCAGATCTCTGCCGAAGATACACTAATGGTCTTACTAATAAAAACTCTATATACAGACGTTCAACTGTCTTACACTTATACAATGAGTAGCTCGTTTATAAGTCGTGAGTAAATTCCTTACTAATAATCAGAGGGCGGATCAGAGTGACCAGGTTCCGTGGCTTCATGTTACTGATGCAGAGAGCAGAATGTCTCGGTACGTGTTCCCTAGGTACAGACAGTGGGTAAAGAATTTTACAGTATGCAGTAGGAACATCACGTTCCGCTTCGCAAACGGGTGGCGTTTGCTACTACTAGTGAAAGAAAATGCGAAGTTATTATATGGGAATACGAGGTAACCGATGAACTACGCATAGGAATGAACCTACAGTTAAACAGAGCAGTTAGGAACAAGATTGTGCTATTTGTGTTGTTATTTATAAACTGTCAGAATGCCTAAGGAAAAACGTGTACACCAGTTCGGAGGTAATATCTTCAGCAGTGAAGGAGAAATAATTACGTGTAATACATGTAAAGTTACGTTAAAAGCTACGAAAAAATGACACTTAGAAAGGCATTGCAACAGCAGACATCACAGGGAATACATACAAGAGAATCCGTCAGCATCGGATGCAAATGTAATTGTAGGAACATTTATGCCTAACTCTACTGGAAAGAAATATGTACTAATGTGTGAGACGATAGAAAATGTGAACCACACAACAATGACAACTGTATTTCTAATGCCATGAGTATTTTGTGTCCTACTGCTATCAGGTATAATAATGTACTTCTTTTAGTCACAGATGCTGCGCCCTATATGATAAAGGGGCCAATGACATAAAAATAATATATCCTAAGTTGGTTCACCTTACTTGCTTAGCGGAAGTAATTCGCTCTTCCTATAATGACTTCGAGAGCTTTATAGGCAAGGTTAAGAAAATTTTTCTGAAAGAACCTTCCCGAATACAAAAATTCAAGGATATCGCTCCCATAATAACAAGATGGGGTAGTTGGCTTGAGGCTGCCTTCTATTATGCCACATATTATGTTCAAATTGTGAAAGTGATCAATAGTTCAGATTCTACAAAGGCACATGTAATTGAAATAGCAAAATCTCTAATTTCAGATGATCTTGCGAGCAGTTTAGATTTCATACAGCATAACTTTTATCACTTACCGAAAGCCATAACGTTGTTAGAAACGTCTGATTTACACATGCCAAAGGTTATAAACATATGGAAGAAATATCTGTAAAACTTAAGGAAACCAAAGCCGGAAGTTACGAAAAAAGTGAACGAGAAACTTCAGAATGTGCTAGCAAAAAATAATGGTTTTTCAATCATGTATGGCGAGCGAGATATGTTGCTGCAAAAAAACAAATAGAACTCTCGAAATCAAACAGTGAAAGAAATATATCTGATATTGATATTGATATTCCTGATATAGTATATTATTCGTATGCATCTATTACGTCTTGCGATGTCGAAAGGAGTTTTTACGATTTAATTTTTGTTTAAGTGAGAGACGCAGAACGTTCACTTTCGACAATCTCCGCATGTACATTATTGTCCACTGCAATGCACAGGCTATGTAGTATTCACTTTACACGTAAATACAAGTAATGCTTTATAACGGAGTACAAATTCACATCGGTCATGTACAGCACAGTGTACGCATTCTTTTGACACAACTGTACGGACATTGCAGGTACGCGCCCGTTGTGTACTTCTGGAGTCACCGTCTGTGCTTCAACATAAACAGACTATAGTAAATGGTTACTAAAATTGTAAGAACAGTCACTCTGATCCGTCCTTTGCTAATAATCAATACATACGTCGTGTATAACAATATAACTGTTACACAGCTACGTCATAGTTTCGTCATTACTTCGTTACGAAAGGTAATAGAATATCTGAGGTTCTCTACTGCATCTAGTGTGCCGTGTTAAGTATCGATAGTACAACTGGCTCTGATCGATTACCACACTCTATTTTGGTCAAAGAGTACAAGCTACAGCAATATTATTCAAATTATTCTGTGCTCTTTAGTTTGTTCTTCTGTGGTTACAAGACAACCATCACCATAAAATGACAGTCGATACGAACAGTTGTTAGATGGGCGGCCATTTTTTCTCTATATACAACACTTAAACAAAGGGGTTTCGTGTTTACTGTATAACTACTGCAAAGGAATTCCCATTGTATAGTTACAGACTATTTAAACATCCATTGCTTATGCATGGTTTATTAGTAACGTTATCTGTCTCAACTCTGCATAAGCCTCGTATAAAAACAATACATGGCTTATTAGTAAGACTGTAACAAATAAAAAATAAGTGTATTTTATGAAAAAAAGTGGACTTCTGTCCTTTTTAAAACAATTGAATCAAATTAGCTTCCCATTATAAATATAAGGTTGAGAAATTTAAGTTTGAATAAAAGGTTATTGAAGAATTGAGTACGTAGTGCCAGATTTGAGCAGCTTACGTAACAGACTGAACATAGGCTATAGCCTATCCTTGCCAGCGGAAATTTTCTTTAGTTCTCAGCATTTATAGTTCATAAAAGTGAATGATACAAGTAGATATGTAATATGTACATTATGAAACAAGAGTTCAATATGAATTTTCTAGTACTCGCGGCGAACGTTTTCGTAGAAAAATAAATCTGGGTCGCTTTCATCATCATCATCATCATGATATTACGCAGATAAGAATACATACAGCTTATTTTTGTTTTCTCTATTTATATTTTAAGTATGCATTAAACCTATGATCGTTAAACAGAGTCATTAAAATTCAGTCTCAATGGAAAAAAATGATCTTTCAGGAGGATCTTTTAAATATAAATTTTGCTGCTTCCAGTTTTGTTGTTGGTCTACTTAGTTGTCTTTATACATCACGATTATCTGCACCCTGCATAAAGTTCTGAATATATCCCTAGTAAAATTTAAATAACGTAGTTTTTGTAGTTTTCGTGCAGTGAACGTTTTTTGTTTTGTTTTGTAATCCGAATATCCTTACGTAGGCCTAACCTCTCACGCATACTCGGGAAAAGACTTGCAGTATTTATACGTCAAAAGTCCACTGGGTAAAGTGTAGGCTTTTTAGAGATCAAAAGTCGAGTCCCACTCTACTGATTCAACCGTTCGGAAACCAGTCATCCGTGGGAGTGACCGTAGGGAAAAAAAGAACCGAAGTCATTCGAATTATAGACGTAGGCAGAGAAAATGGGAACTGATACCCATCTTCAAAAGCTTTCCAGACAGGGATAAGTTAATAACACTCGCTATTCCAACAATTTCCTTACTCTTTACATCACACTTTCAATGCAAACTTATTAATATTATTAAATATACTTGAACAAAGTGTGGTATTATGAGAGTTTGGAATTGTCAATAAAACGGCAGCTCCAAACAGATCCGAAGTCGATCTATTTCCCCTCCATAGTCCGCTTCTGCAAGAACAATGTGGTGATTCCTACGGGAGTCGTATGGCTTCAGCAAACAAGCTGACTGACACATCTGATCCAAGGTATCGTGTACATCAATGCTGAAACGTGCTCGTGCACCATTCTAAATGAAAATAATGAGAGTCCATATTCCTTCTCCAGTAGCTGCAACCTGAGGGAACATATGAATTTCTTTCATAGCTAGATAATTATTTTCTGCATGTTCTTCTCTGTAAAGAGGAAAGGACTTAAAAACACAATTATATACAGAGTCTTTCATTAGTAACGAGTCTATCGAAAAATCAAGTATCTTGGATAATTTTTTGAAATGATGTTCATTCTCAGAGAAACAAACCTTCCCGGTGCCGTACAGTCGATTTGGATAGGAACACCTCCTCCCTCCTCCTCCAGAGGAAGCTACTTACCCATGTGTAATGTGCATTTGATGTCAACTTAAAATGACCTGGAGCATGGCTTCTATACGCCAAGGACTTAAAATGACCTGGAGCACGGCCTTCTATACGCCAAGGACTTAAAATGACCTGGAGCATGGCTTCTATACGCCAAGGACTTAAAATCACCTGGAGCACGGCCTTCTATACGCCAAGGACTTAAAATGACCTGGAGCATGGCTTCTATACGCCAAGGACTTAAAATGACCTGGAGCACGGCCTTCTATACGCCAAGGACTTAAAATGACCTGGAGCATGGCCTTCTATATGCCAAGGACTTAATATGACCTGGAGCATGGCCTTCTATACGCCAAGGACTTAAAATCACCTGGAGCATGGCCTTCTATATGCCAAGGACTTAAAATGACCTGGAGCATGACCTTCTAAACGCCAAGGACTTAAAATGACCTGGAGCATGGCCTTCTATACGCCAAGGACTTAAAATGATCTGGAGCATGGCCTTGTATATGCCAAGGACTTAAAATAACCTGGACCATGACCTTCTATACGCCAAGGTCTTAAAATGACCTGGAGCATGGACTTCTATACGCCAAGGACTTAAAATGACCTGGAGCATGGCTTCTATACGCCAAGGACTTAAAATGACCTGGAGCATGGCCTTCTATACGCCAAGGACTTAAAATGACCTGGAGCATGGCCTTCTATACGCCAAGGTCTTAAAATAACCAGGAGCATGGCCTTCTATACGCCAAGGACTTAAAATCACCTGGAGCATGACCTTCTATCCAAGAACTTTTAAATGACCTGGAGCATGGCCTTCTATACGCCAAGGACTTAAAATGACCTGGAGCATGGCCTTCTATACGCCAAGGACTTAAAATCACCTGGAGCATGGCCTTCTATACGCCAAGGACTTAAAATGACCTGGAGCACAGCCTTCTATACGCCAAGAACTTAAAATGACCTGGAGCACGGCCTTCTATACGCCAAGGCCTTAAAATGACCTGGAGCATGGCCTTCTATACGCCAAGGACAAGGCACACGTTCATGCCTATACACATTGTTGTGATAGACTGGAATGATAAAATGCCACGCAGCCGCTTAACGTTATTGCAGAAGAGAAAATTTGCTGCCTGGTTAGAACTTGGAAAAGAGTGTCGCTGAAATTAAGCGTTTATTGTGTGAGCATTTCAGTGGTTGCTGCCTTACTAGACGAAGTGTTTCCAGGCAGGTGCATCAGTCGCACAGGCCCAATCCGTTGGCCTCCGCGATCACCTGATTTGACTCCCCTGGACTTATTTTCCTTGGGATTCGTCAAGGATCGTGTCTATGTGACTAAGCCACGCTCCATTTCTGGAGTTAGTGGAACGAATTGAACACACGATACAAATGGTTATGCCTGGCATGCTCACCAGAGTCCATAAACAGTTGATAGGTCGCTTGCATTCAGCAGAATAGGAGATATTTTGAAAATTGTACACCATAATTTGTCAATAATTGAAACTGTTTTTACATTTATGTGTTTTAATAAAGGTTTAAAACACTAACCATTCTTTCGTTTAATAGCTCTGGCGGCAAGGGAAGGGGGTATTTGTTTCCAAATCGACTGTACGGCATCGGGAAGGGTTCTTTCTCGTGAGGATGAACATCATTTCAAAAAATTATCCAAAATAGTTCATTTTTTCATAGACTCGTTACTTATGAAAGATTCTGTAGTAACCCACAACGCACACTTTTTCGGAGAATAGCGAACATTCTCAGGAATTTTATGTGGCTGTCGGAACCCTCAAATTCAACAACAATGACGGTGCGGGCCTGGGATTAAATCCTGGTTGAAGAAAATTACCTGGTTGATGTTTTTCAGGGAGTTTTCTCTCAATCTATTAAGAGAAAATACTGGATAATTTTCGGCGCTTGACCCTGGACTCATTTCGATGGCATTACTACTTTAATCTCATTCAGGCGCTAGATAACCATTACAGTTGATAAATCGTCGTAAAATAGCCAATTAAAATTGAATGTCACTTCATCTGTTTAAATCATGCGCCAGGAAACGTTACTGTCCTCAGATTTGTGTGATCATTAAAGAAGGAAATTTCACACGTTCAGGTCAATGTCTAAACTAAGCTAAATTCTAGAGGCATTTAGATGCAAACAATTAAGAATTATATTGAAATGGTAGTTTTCAGAATTTATAATTTCAATCTCCGATGAGAAATTGATATTCACAATAACATTGCATTAATAAATTAGTATTACTCGACGGAGGCGAGTGGAGCTGGGGTCGTAATATGAACTGTAACGATGACGCTGTACGAAAGCAGGAGCAGTACATGTGGTGCTCCGAGCTGCAGGACTCCACTGGCCTCGGTCGAGTAATATTCCTGAGTTCGCCTCAAGATTTCTCTTTGTTACCATTTCAGGTTTCACGAAACTAATGAAACCAACGATGACTAGCCTTATTATCATGTGTATTTTGTGCAGTATAAATTCGTGAAATTACGTTAGTACAACTGATCTCACTCCCGCATAATACAATTCGCAATCTATATTTTCTTACATAGTCCACAACATACTGAATGGTAAGTTGGTAGGATGTCGATGAGGTGTACATTTAGGAAAGACAACTCATGACTTTGATTCACTCTCAGTCTCACACGAAGAAAGATGTCAACTCTGTTAGATTTTTAGCTTAAAGCTCTTCAACCTAAATAACACTAGAAGACGAATTCAGATATGCAGAAAAAAATGTATAAGTGAATATCTAGAAGTCTGAGAACGGAAGGAACACTTATCGTTATCTGGATCAATCACTTCTAGCACTGTCTCTAACGCGAATAGTCTAAAAAACAAAATTCTTAAACTTGGATACGAAAAAAAAAGTAAAACGAACCCCAGTGACGCCCCACGGATACTATCAAATACGGCAAAATAATCCATGTTTCCGGTGTGCTTCTTCTAGTTGGGAACCCTTGAGATCAATTGATTAAGTACTTGCTGCTGGAAGAAAATATTTTCGACTTAGAAACGAATACTGTGTTGACTCCAGTGGTGTGGAGGTTTCAAGATTCTAATCACAATGCTGAGCGTGTACCTTAAACAAGATTAACTAGCCTGTTGGCAATGGATAAAAACAAATTCAACTAATGCAATTTGTGAGTGCAAGATACAGAACTGAGCTAAAATAATAACATACGTCTTCCTAATTCCCTCTTTTTCTCATTGTTCTCGAAAATTCGTTGCGACGGGCAACATTGTTTCCACGTTCCATTAAATATTTCTTGTTGTCTCGTTTCTCCTGCTCTGGAATCCAATAGCTTGTAGTACTATCCGCAAAAAGAAATGCGAAATTTTAATTTGTAGTGTTTCGTATTTTGCGAGATTCCGGAAACATAGCATCTAAACTTGATATTAAGCAAGTGCTATCCGTCTTAACGGGTTAAGTATAGCTTAAAGCAGTAAATTTTTTGGAAATATTCAACATTTTTTCCTCCATTACTGTATCTTGTACAATAATGAAAATAGGTATGTGTAAAACACTGTACTTTTGCTATATGAAAAACAAAATATTTTTACGATTTAAAAAAATTATATACATTTTTTTTTTTTCAAAATTTAAAATTGTGGCAGTTTACCGTGCAGTGATGAAGCGTTTCCCTCATAATTCATAAACTTATTAACTTTTTTCATGTTCTTTATCTTTTATTTTACTGATGAAACTTATGTTTACAATATCACACTCTTTCAACTACATTACTTAATAAATAATATTTTTTTTTTATTTTGTGTTAAAGAAATACTAATATTTGACCATTATTTAAATGAATTTAATTTTTATCAGACAATTTATGAAAGATAGAGAAGTGATCTTGTATCATATTATAGATATGGCATGCATAAATACAAAGAAAAAAATTCATCACAGAATGTTGAATAGCTTTGAGTTATGTGAGAAAAGCTTCATCACTGCACGGTGAACTAAATTTAAATATATATATATATATATATATATATATATATATATATATATATATAAAGAATTTTTTTAAATCATAAAAATTTTTTTATTTATTTTTATTTTTATTTATTTTATTTTCTTTTTTTTTTTTTGCCTATAGCAGAAGGACAGCGTTTTGCACATATTAATTTTCATTATTGTACCAAATACAGTAATGAAGGAAACAAATGTTGAATATTTCCAAAATTTTACTGCTGTAAGCTGTACCTAACCTCTTAGAGATTCCTTATTAAATTTGTCCAATATTTTAACATAAGAGTCGCGAATACGTTTTATTGGTATGGCTTTCAAGGTTTTCTTCCAATTAATTTTCTTTCATGTAACTATATACTGCAATATTAGACACACCCGTTGCTTGAAGTATTTCCAAAACACAATTAATGGAAATTGATTGTTTACCATTCTTTGCATTGTCGCTCTGGAAATACATCGCATAAATATGACACACAGCTTCCTTGGTGTTAAGAGTGTGTATAATGTCCTCTACCACCTGTTTAATAGAAAGTAATTACTAGGTTCACCAACACCAGCGCAACAATCACGATATCCATAATCTTGGATGAAAAGTAATTCTAAATTACATGTTTAAATATTTAACTAGATTACAAGCAGGCCTAGACTAAGAAAGGATAACATGTTGTAGGAAAATCCTGTCAAACAGGTAACCTATATGGTAGTAAGTAGCACACCACAACCCCTCTTGTTACTGATTGGCCACATTCGTCCTAACGTTTAAACTGAACGGCGGGAAGTTTTCTTTTGTAAAAAAAAAAACAGAGTGTAATAGCTGGGTTGTCAGCTATGTGCGGCGGGTACCTCAATTTAAATCATGACCAGTGTAAGAAGAATTTTTTTTTTACAGATGTGATTTTAGTCGGTTATCGAAATGCACAAAGGGCGTCCGCAGAATCCAATATCAGTGGTAGCACGATGGTTAGAAAATTAGAGGAAACGGATGGAAGAGAGGGAAAATTGAACATGAAAAATAGCCAGTTCTGAAATCTAAATTATCCTGCCCACACATTTATGTTTCAAAGCACTCGCTTTTGTTGAATTGTTTATCGAGAGTTTGAGAAAACATGTATTGGATACGTAGAGAAAAATAAAAGAAAAACTCTTAAAAATAAAAATTTCAGTGGTAGTACTATCCCCTGTGGACGTTCTTGAAATGCACTTTCGTCTCTGCTGACACAAATTGATTAATTTTATTATCAGTCTTGTATAATATTAGTCCGACTCCAGTGATACACCACGGTCACTATCGAAGACGGGAAAGTATTCCATGGTTCTGGTGCGCATCTTCTACGTGGAAATACTTGAGATGAACTAATTGAAAAGAATAGTACTCGTTTTTATGAGAAAAGATTTTCAACTCAGAAACGGACACCGTGTCGAGTCTAATGGTGTGGAGGATTTAAGATTCCTATCATGATGTTGATCTTACATCTTAAGGGGACACTGTGATAAAAAAAATGTTAAAATATTAAGAATTTTTCACTTAAAAACCACTACTACGCCTACTTTCTTCCTGCCGAAAGAATTTGTTTAATTCCGCTTCTAAGTTGACTAAAAATGTTTTTATATTGTCTGTGTGGGCAATAGAATGAATATAGTATTTTTAAATTGCCCTTTACCACAATTGTTTTAGTATCTCTGACCGTACTATTTTATAGTAAATATTGTCCAAGTTTTATGAAGTTTTACAGACACATAGACGCCGTGCTTTAGATAAGTTTCAAGATTGATTGTGTATAAGTTTGTGCACCGAATAATACTTTTTTCAATTGATGTTAAATTAAGAAAAATGAATCACAAAATTTTGAAGTAAATAATTACCAAATTAAGGACATACAGAAGAAATTATAGTCAGAGACATTTCTCTAACTATTCTGCAACATATACCAAGGTTTGATAAAATAAGAATTAAATTTGACTAAAAATACGCAATGTCTTAAAATACTAACAACATAATAAGTAAAAACAAGCAAAAAAAACACAAAATTGCAATCTCATTCAAGAAATTAAATTACAACATCGCATACAGAACAAATAATACTCTACAAAAACATCTCAATACACAAACAACACAACAAACAAATACAACCACACAGGCGTATACAAACTCAAATACAACCCTGCAACAACTTCTACATCAGGCACATCTTCTCAAACACGTTACAAAGAACACAGGACTCCACTATGTGAAGTAATCAAAAAACCTTGTTGCTATAGACAATTTATAGACTTGCTAAATTTTATCTTTAAAAGACTATAGATACATATTTCACCATTATCTGTGTAAAAATAAGTAGTAGATAAGTAGTATACCACATAACAAAAACTAAAACCCTTCCATACCGCTTGCTGAATTAGGGTCCTTTTCCACGGATATTTAATAATAATAAATAATAATACAAAGAACACATCACACCATAACAAAATTACAAAACACTTTCACATATGCAGAACACATGACAAATGCTAACCACACCCACAGAGACATCAACACAAACATGGAAATTCTACACATCCAACCGAAAAGCCAGAAACTGAACACACTAGAGCAATACGAAATATACAGCCACACAAAAACATATCCAAATGAAATTTTCATCACACAACACAATTTCAGAACACACACACTATTTGATTCCACATTACACTACACAAACACACCCTCACAGGAAACAAAAGTCGCCAAGACCAACAACAATCAGTTCTGAAGATAGCCAATAGCAGGCTGAAACATGTTAACGAGGTAATGTAACATTGAACATAAGAAAGTCAAGTGATACGTTTTCCAAAAAAAAAAAATGTACTATTAAAAAACTAGGAAATCAATTACTTACAAATGTTAAATATTTCAATACAATCTCAGAGGAAACATATTACTTACAGACATGGTCCAATCTATGTAGTAGCTTTCCCATTTATATTAACTAATTATAAATAACGTGAACCTTTTATTGTACTAGAGTCCTGTAGTGACCTCATCGTAAACTCGGTGTATACTGGAATTCCGTTTAACTTTCTGTGCTATTATGCGACACCATTATTTAAAAGCTTCATTAATTATTTTGATGTGATAAAGGCTTCATTAATTATGAATAGATACATACGAGCTACCTCCCTGCTATCTGTACATTAACTATTTTGATAATGGAAGGCACGATGTAACAGGAAATCGCGGGCGCTTCTTAAGGCAATGTTTTTAGGAATAACTTCAGATTTTACATGTCGGAGTTTCTCTTCTTATAAGGGACAAAGCGTGTACAGAGGATCTTCTGTGAACATTTGGCAAAGGAATCTCGCTAGTTATACACTTTTATAGCTCTGGTAGTGAATTTTCACTGTGGTGCTGACTCTGGCGATATAGGGAGTCGTCGAAAATCAAGTCAACTATGTAATATATAATTCCGAAACTATTGAACGTATTTGAGTGGTCTGAGTGGAAGAGTGTAAACTGCAGAGCAATGAATTCCAACATTGAATATTTCGAATAATCCTTGAAATATTGAATTAAAACTCGGCCGTCTAATACATTACGTAGCATCTAGGACAAAATATAAAACAATATTGTTCAGTATGCGTGACAAATAATAGCTAATTCATCTGAAATGAAATACTACAGCAGTATTTATTATGCACTAATGCTATTAATAAAACTGTATTCATTATCATTTTCATGATCCTACTGTTTATTATAACCTTATTATTTTGTGTATTATGAAAGGAGCTTCTGATATATTAATTTCCATAAAAATATTTTTTTTTAGGATTTATTTCAATTAATAAATAAACAGTTATTAAAATCATTACTCTATTGACACTGGCAGTTCAAAATGAAGTTTGTTAATATCTTTTAGAATATAATAATTGTATCCTTGAGCGTCACTTCAATGGACAAAAACCCATTTTTTCTTCGACGGATAATAGAATATTTCATAGATTGGTTTTAATGTTCTTCAAATATGAAAGCACAAACAAGATTTGGAGAATTCGTGTAAAATATTTACAGCCTTCTGGGAGACTGCAAGGAACTGTGTCTTCACCGGTAACCAAAACAATCCTAATTTCATTAATATTTCTTAAATGTAATTTATAATCTTCGATCACATTTCGGATCAGCAGTTTCAGTTCTTACTAATGACTAAATAATTGCCTAAAGTACTTGGAATATTTCGTCTATATGAAGTCATTCCATTTTCGACAAAAGTGTATTGAAATTATGAATTCCAACCAATCACAGGCATACATCGCGATAATTTCGGCAGCTCGATTTACCACTATCAATTTATCGCATAGTCGTTCTTTTGTTTAGTCAGTGTCGCCAACTGTTTCCCCATAAATCGATGAACATGAATCCATTGTACCAAATAAATTGCGAAATCCTACTTCCACATCTACATCTTCATCTTTTAATTCCATGTCCATTGTATCTAAAGAAAATGGCAATCCTTCATAACAATTGTTCATTTAATTAATGTATTAATCAGGTTATTATTTTGTAATTATATAATAAAATATTTAAATAACATTGTGATTTCAGCAGATAATGAAAATATATTTCAGTTATAATAACAGGAGAAAACCGCAGTACATAAGCTTATAATTAAAAGTTTTAAACCTGTATTTCGCTTTTCTCAATTGGCATTACTGAATAATATGCAATTTCTTTATGGCAGTAATCAATATTTATATATTTCAACTTCACAATATCTGAATAGGTTAAGTATTCATAAATATACGAGTGTAATATATAATTTTTAAAATTTGTGAGCGAAGTTTAGGGATATATTATTTACATCTTTATACTATTCACGAAATAGTCCTAATACAATGTCACTCGATGTCTGAGAATTCCCAGATAAATCCCAGATCTCTTGTGACATGACTATAGATAATCTGCGGAAAGGTTCCTGATTTAATATTGTATGCTTGATCATAAGGAAGAAATGTATTTGTCAGTCCTTCCAAGTAGGGGTTGCAAATGTGCTGAAATCAATTTTATAATATTTTCAACTTAGATATGTGGGAATACATTTTACCATTATCTTTCAAATGTTTTTTTTTCACAAAGTTACTTTTTTATAGCCACAAGTCAAAATGGAAATCAAAATATTTTCTTTGAGCTCTGGATACTATGTTGAGGACACTTAGAAATTCATAAATATAGCATGGTTTGCAAGATTCAAGGGCCAGTATTCGTGTTAAGCAGAAATTAACTGCTCTATACTGCCAATGTTAAACTTGTTTATATAATTACTCATTTCCTCAAGAGCTGCTAAAGACATCATACTGAAATTTCTCAAGTGTAAAAATAAAGTGTTTCTAAGAAAATTAAAGCAGATTCATTAAAAATGCAAGTTGTATAAATAGATTTGATATGTAATTTATTTTATTTTCTTATATTTTTAACTGAAAAGTTTTGTTTGCTCAAACTAATAGAAATACACCACATAATGGGCGTCCATTTCATTAATGTATTCTTGTCAATATGTGTTTAATATATATTTCATCCTTCTATAATACATAGCTACTGAGAAAGTGGGACATTTACATAACAAATAAAATATCAACTTCTTTTTTGTACGGAGGAGGGATCCGAAGGCTTACACTGCAGCCTGAGGCTTATTGTACTTACCACTCCTATTCTGTGAATGATTGGGTAGCCGAACGGCCACGCTGCTGTACAAGTACAGCACGCTGCACCGTAAACTTTACCCGGACTATGGTATATGATGATATGTGAATTAATGATGACGAAATGAATCCGAGGTTCAACACCGAAAATTACAGAGCAATTCTTCTTCAATTGGTTGAGAGAAAATCCCGGAAAAAATACCAACATTAGTATAAAAATTAATATTTTATAACGTGTGTGTGTGTGTGCGTGCGTATGTGTAAATTTCAGTATAGTATCTTCAGTAGTTCCAGATATAATGACTCATTAAATAAGCAAATTGAAAATTGGAACATTAGGGAATAGAGCAGTTGATTTTCACTTGAATGAAATCGAAGATAATTTTTTATCTCAGAAGAAAATTAAACTCCCATATCGGAGTTCACTTTTCTCGTTGACAACAATTCCATATTGTTTTTATAGACTCCAGAAAGTAAGAAGGTAACAAGTTGCACGTATTTTGTCCTCGGAATATTTATTCCAATTCCTCTTCCATTACTATTCCATTATTCCATTGTACCGATATATTATAATTTATAACAGTTAAAATATTCTCAGAACATCGGCATGAGCTCGCGGAACCTCAGGATTCCTCGAAAATCCGTTTGGAAAGCGCCGTTGTAAAAGAAAATGTTGAGATCTTTCCATATAAGCAGTAGGAGAATTGGTGACCTTTGATGCGCAAATGTTAGAATTTTTTAATGATATTTCCTGGTCGATATCTGAACTTTTAACAAAATATATAGTTTACATCAGACAAGTGTACTCTATAACCACATGGCCTTATATTCAGAAAGTCTTCATGACGAAACCAGAAAGAATGTATGGTTGAAAATGCTGGTTTCTATGAAACAGAAGTTAGTAATGCTGTACTTCAAACCCCGATTAGTTACAAGTACTGCAGAATGTTGATAAGAATGATAAGTATTTATATTAACAAAGATACCACTTCTACTTCCGAAATCTTCCGCAACCTTTTATGCTGGTGAACTGAATTATTTTCGAAACACTCAATTTACATACTAAAGTATTCAGAAATTTGAAATTACATGGCGTCTATATAACAATATTAGAGCGAAAATTCAACTATTGAGGAAAAACTTCACGAGACTATATATATATTTTTAACATACATCTTACTAAAACTGGCGAGTATCAAATTCTGAATACCAACTAGCTGATTGAGTTATTCTGATTATAGTTATATTCTCGTAAAGTCTTCATTCATAACGAACCGAAAGCCAGAAACCATCCCAATATTTGTAAGTCACAGCTATACTTTTAATCGCATCATTTGTGTTATGTGAAATATTATATCAACAATTAGGCCTAACAAGCAACAATCTGATGGGGGCAGATAAAAATGTTATTTTTTTTTACCATGTTAATAATGTTAAAAGAAATGCTTATACAAATTTTTGCCACTCGACTGCAATTACGAGGCCGTCCAGAATGTAATTTTCCCTCGGATCGTTTTCACATAAAATGCACAATAGCATAGAAGATTTACTGAAATAGAAACAGCAATTGTTGCGCTATTTGTCAACATATCCCCACTGGAATTGAGACAATTGTCATACCATGGGATCAATTTTTGTATACCTACTTGTGCCGTAGAAGTCAGCCGTCTGGGATCGGAACCAGCGTTTGACAGACCGTCTGCACTGATTATTATTATTATTATTATTATTATTATTATTATTATTATTATATTACTATATTATTATTATTATTATTATTATTATTATTATTATTATTATTATTATTATTATTGTATGATTTGAGGCTTTCTCGGCGTTGGTTCGCTAATATGTTTTCGCGGGATATCAGCCGAGTTAAGATTTTGGAATGCTCCAAGCTTTCGACTGCTATCTCTGCAGCCATCTTCAGGGAAGTGATGTCCGAACAGAAAGTCGAAAGGTTATATAGATGTGGCTGTCTCAGGTGAAACGGGATTGGTTGGCGGATCGGCCAATCCGGGGCCGGGAATTGTCATCGCTCGTAAGCTCCGCCCCTCCCGGGATTACTGCGTGAAGTTTGGCGGGCGGCGAGCCCTGTTCCGCCGGTTGGAATCGGTTGCCGTCCTCGGTCCGTGATCTTCATGACCTTGATTGTAAGAGGGCCTGAGTTGGTCTAAGGCCGGTGTCCATGCCTGACTGAGCTGGAGTCCACTGTCTCTGTTAAAGTTGTTTTTCTCCAGCTTGATCTCTATGGCCTCCTTGATTGTACGATCCCAGTAGTGGCTTGATTTGTTAATGACCTTGGTGTGGTCAAACAGTATTTTATGCTCCTTTTCTATGCTGTGTTGCGCCACTGCAGATTTTTCCGGGTAATACAGCCTCAGGTTCCTCTTATGTTCTTTGATTCTGTCTTCTATTGTGCGGCCAGTCTGCCCTATGTATACTTCGCCACACTCGCATGGAATCTTGTAAATCCCTGGAGTCCTTAAGCCCTGACTGTCTTTAACTTGACGTAGATGACTCCGGATTTTGCTCTGTGGTTTATGGATGGTTTTGATATTAACCTTCTGGAGGATTCTGCTTATTTTGTGTGACACGCTCCCGCAGAATGGAATGAAAGCTTTCTTTGTCGGTTCTTGCTTGCTGTCTAAGTCTATTGTGTTACATCTCGTGGTAACTTGTTTGAGGGCTTTGCTGATGTCTCTCCGGCTGTAGTTGTTTTGCTGTAGTGTTCTACGAAGATGGTCCATTTCTGCAGGCAAGTTGTTGATATCGGAAATGACTATGGCGCGATGTAGTAGACTAGTCAGGACGGACTTCTTCTGCGAAGGGTGGTGGAGGCTGAGTGCATTCAGGTACAGATCTGTGTGCGTCGGCTTTCTATACACGCCATGTCCGAGAGTACCATCTGCTTTCCTGTGTATGTGGATATCCAGGAACGGCAGTGAGCCCTCTGACTCCACCTCCATGGTGAACTGGATATTCGCGTGGATGCTGTTGAGATGTTGTAGGAACTCTTGTAGCTTGTCTTGTCCGTGCGGCCAGACCACGAAGGTGTCGTCTACGTAGCGGAAGAAGTGGCTCGGCTTGTGTGTGGCTGAGTCTAGGGCCTGGTGTTCGAAGTGCTGCATGTAAAAGTTAGCAATAGCAGGTGACAGCGGGGAGCCCATTGCCACGCCGTCGGTTTGTTCGTAGAACTCACTGTTGTACGTGAAGTAAGTAGTAGTCAAGGCCAGTCTGAAGAGTTGTAGAATATCATCCGGGAATTGTTCCGCTACCAGTTCAAGAGCCTCTTTTATCGGAACCTTTGTGAAGAGTGAAATTACATCGAAGCTCACTAGTAGATCTGATGGGACCACTGTGATGTTCTCCAGAATTCTAACAAATTCTGTAGAGTTTTTCACATGATGTTCACACGTTCCAATCAGGGGTTGGAGCATGTTGGTTAGATGCTTGGCCAGGTGGTATGTGGGCGACCCGATGGTGCTAACAATGGGTCGTAATGGTAGCCCTTGTTTGTGGATCTTGGGGAGCCCGTAAATCCGAGGTGGTGTGGCCGAGTGTGGTAGTAGAACTTTTATAACCTCGGCAGGCAGCGAGGAAGATTTCAGCAGCGTGGTGGTTCTTCTTATGATCCTGTTAGTGGGATCACGTGTCAGTTTCTTGTAGGTCGTGTCTGCTAGTAGTTCAACAATTTACTGGTGGTACATTGAAGAGTCCAACACCACCGTAGCGTTTCCTTTGTCGGCCTGGAGAACGACTATACTCTCATCTTCACGTAGCTCCCGGAGCGCTAGTCGTTCATTCCTCGTGATATTGGGTTTGGGTGGTCTGGCTGTGTTGATTATTCGGCAGACATCTCTTCTCACTTCTTCAGATATTCCAGGAGGAAGAGAGGAGATAGCTTGCTCCACTCCACTGATAATGTCCTTGACTGGATATTTTCTTGGAGCTGGAACGAAATTTAGGCCCTTGGCTAGTACCGATATGGTGTCTTCGTCCAATGTTTTACTTGATACATTAATGACAAGTTTGTTCTTGTCCAGCGGTTGGATGCCTGGCTGTGAGGGGGCCAATCTGTGGAATTTCTCCATTTGCCTCCCTCTGACTTTCTTCATATGCATCTGTACCTGGGCGGTTAGTGACCTGTCGATCCATTCTTGATCAGATGGTTGTAGCCTCCCGTAGCATTGTAAGCGTAGCTGTAGTAGCTCCCGTGAGATGTTGTTGAGTTCTATGTACTATGTACACTTGCCTTCCTACGTAGATGTCGAGACAAGAAAGTCGTCCCTAAATTTGCTGTCGTTAAACATGAAATTCGAACAGTGAAGGCCCAGAGTATATGCAGACGAGCCAGCTTGGCCCCCATAAGGGAGAGAATTCATCACACATACCTGGAACTCAACAACATCTCACGGGAGCTACTACAGCTACGCTTACAATGCTACGGGAGGCTACAACCATCTGATCAAGAATGGATCGACAGGTCACTAACCGCCCAGGTGCAGATGCATATGAAGAAAGTCAGAGGGAGGCAAATGGAGAAATTCCACAGATTGGCCCCCTCACAGCCAGGCATCCAACCGCTGGACAAGAACAAACTTGTCATTAATGTATCAAGTAAAACATTGGACGAAGACACCATATCGGTACTAGCCAAGGGCCTAAATTTCGTTCCAGCTCCAAGAAAATATCCAGTCAAGGACATTATCAGTGGAGTGGAGCAAGCTATCTCCTCTCTTCCTCCTGGAATATCTGAAGAAGTGAGAAGAGATGTCTGCCGAATAATCAACACAGCCAGACCACCCAAACCCAATATCACGAGGAATGAACGACTAGCGCTCCGGGAGCTACGTGAAGATGAGAGTATAGTCGTTCTCCAGGCCGACAAAGGAAACGCTACGGTGGTGTTGGACTCTTCAATGTACCACCAGTAAATTGTTGAACTACTAGCAGACACGACCTACAAGAAACTGACACGTGATCCCACTAACAGGATCATAAGAAGAACCACCACGCTGCTGAAATCTTCCTCGCTGCCTGCCGAGGTTATAAAAGTTCTACTACCACACTCGGCCACACCACCTCGGATTTACGGGCTCCCCAAGATCCACAAACAAGGGCTACCATTACGACCCATTGTTAGCACCATCGGGTCGCCCACATACCACCTGGCCAAGCATCTAACCAACATGCTCCAACACCTGATTGGAACGTGTGAACATCATGTGAAAAACTCTACAGAATTTGTTAGAATTCTGGAGAACATCACAGTGGTCCCATCAGATCTACTAGTGAGCTTCGATGTAATTTCACTCTTCACAAAGGTTCCGATAAAAGAGGCTCTTGAACTGGTAGCGGAACAATTCCCGGATGATATTCTACAACTCTTCAGACTGGCCTTGACTACTACTTACTTCACGTACAACAGTGAGTTCTACGAACAAACCGACGGCGTGGCAATGGGCTCCCCGCTGTCACCTGCTATTGCTAACTTTTACATGCAGCACTTCGAACACCAGGCCCTAGACTCAGCCACACACAAGCCGAGCCACTTCTTCCGCTACGTAGACGACACCTTCGTGGTCTGGCCGCACGGACAAGACAAGCTACAAGAGTTCCTACAACATCTCAACAGCATCCACGCGAATATCCAGTTCACCATGGAGGTGGAGTCAGAGGGCTCACTGCCGTTCCTGGATATCCACATACACAGGAAAGCAGATGGTACTCTCGGACATGGCGTGTATAGAAAGCCGACGCACACAGATCTGTACCTGAATGCACTCAGCCTCCACCACCCTTCGCAGAAGAAGTCCGTCCTGACTAGTCTACTACATCGCGCCATAGTCATTTCCGATATCAACAACTTGCCTGCAGAAATGGACCATCTTCGTAGAACACTACAGCAAAACAACTACAGCCGGAGAGACATCAGCAAAGCCCTCAAACAAGTTACCACGAGATGTAACACAATAGACTTAGACAGCAAGCAAGAACCGACAAAGAAAGCTTTCATTCCATTCTGCGGGAGCGTGTCACACAAAATAAGCAGAATCCTCCAGAAGGTTAATATCAAAACCATCCATAAACCACAGAGCAAAATCCGGAGTCATCTACGTCAAGTTAAAGACAGTCAGGGCTTAAGGACTCCAGGGATTTACAAGATTCCATGCGAGTGTGGCGAAGTATACATAGGGCAGACTGGCCGCACAATAGAAGACAGAATCAAAGAACATAAGAGGAACCTGAGGCTGTATTACCCGGAAAAATCTGCAGTGGCGCAACACAGCATAGAAAAGGAGCATAAAATACTGTTTGACCACACCAAGGTCATTAACAAATCAAGCCACTACTGGGATCGTACAATCAAGGAGGCCATAGAGATCAAGCTGGAGAAAAACAACTTTAACAGAGACAGTGGACTCCAGCTCAGTCAGGCATGGACACCGGCCTTAGACCAACTCAGGCCCTCTTACAATCAAGGTCATGAAGATCACGGACCGAGGACGGCAACCGATTCCAACCGGCGGAACAGGGCTCGCCGCCCGCCAAACTTCACGCAGTAATCCCGGGAGGGGCGGAGCTTACGAGCGATGACAATTCCCGGCCCCGGATTGGCCGATCCGCCAACCAATCCCGTTTCACCTGAGACAGCCACATCTATATAACCTTTCGACTTTCTGTTCGGACATCACTTCCCTGAAGATGGCTGCAGAGATAGCAGTCGAAAGCTTGGAGCATTCCAAAATCTTAACTCGGCTGATATCCCGCGAAAACATATTAGCGATTATTATTATTGTTATTAAACGTTTTCGTGGTCAAAGAATTTTCTTCACTAAATTATTTAAATCCCTTTCTCCAATAGCCAGGTATATTAAAAGTGCTAATTTGCAAGATCTGACTTGATTTTACTTACGCATGATATATCCATACTTGTTATTTAATATATTTCATTAATTGTTTGATAATGCCATTTATTTTGTTGCATTTGATGAATGATTAATGTTGACCATTATATTGATTGTATTTCATCTCACTGCCTTTTTCTGTCACTCATTCGTATAGCCACCGGCGTGGCTCAGTCGGTTAAGGCGCTTGCCTGCCGGTCTGAAGTTGCGTTCGGGCGTGGGTTCGATCCCCGCTTGGGCTGATTACCTGGTTGGTTTTTTTCCGAGGTTTTCCCCAACCGTAATGTGAATGCAAGGTAATCTAAGGCGAATCCTCGGCCTCATCTCGCCAAATATCATCTCGCTATCACCAATTTCATCGACGCTAAATAACCTAGTAGTTGATACAGCGTCGTTAAATAACCAACTAAAATAAAAAAAATTCATTCTCATAATCATTTCTTCTGTTTTGTTTTGTTTTTTTATTTTGTGCTAAACTGTAATTGGCTTTTTGCTGTTGTTTTGCACATTAATATTCGAAATAATTAAATAAATAAAATAAATAAATAAATAAATTATTATTATTATTATTATTATTATTATTATTATTATTATTATTATTATTATTATTATTATTATTATTTGGCCTATACACTAAAATATAACTATCATCTAAAAATGTATTAATTAACAGAAAAGATTGTATTAGAAACCTTGGTGTATTAATTGACAATAAATTATATTTTCACAACCAATTGATTATATTTAAAACCACGCAATAAGAATGTTAGGAATAATTCGGTCAATTACTTAGCCCTATTCTTTTCCAACACCTGACTCTCTTTTAATACTATACTATGCATTAGTGAGATCGAAACTTGAATATGCATCTGTAGTTTGGAACTCTATTACTAGTTCTGATTCGGCAAAACTGGAAAATATTCAAAGGAAATTTATTGCATTATGTTCGTACCGATTCCTGCCTAATAATTCTGAGTATAACTATGATAAAAAAAATGCGAGCACTTTAAATGTCTAAGCCTGCATGCCAGACACCATGATCTCGATTACTTATTCTTATGTAAGGTCCTTAATGGTGTCATTAATTGTCAATCTTTCTTAAACAGTGTCAGCCTTCGTATTCCTATGAAGGACATGAGATATCACAAACTCTTCTATATTAGAAATTCTAAATCTTCCTCGTCGGTCTCCAGATGTATTAAACATTCTAACTTACATGTAGGCGATTTCGATCCATTCAATGTATAAAAGTATTAGAATAAGGCAATGTCTTTGCTAATATTATTTGCATAATCCCTATACACAAATCGGTAGTACGAATCAACTCCTTTCCCTAATAATTTATAGTTTTAATTCTCGTAAATGTAGTATTGTAATCTATGTTCTTTATTTTGTTGTTAACACAAGTATTTAATTTGTGACCATAGTTGTTCATTTTAATGTATTAATTGCATTACTGTACTGGACTTTTATTGGCCAATGACTGTTGTCCAGCTCATACATATCAATAAATAAATAAATAAATTATTATTATTATAATTATCATTAGTATTATTATTATTTATATTATTAGGTATTTTTTTTGGAACTCATGTACTGCGAATTATTCACGTTAAATTGTGGACGTGTGAACCTCTCTCGTTAACGTACGCTGTATGAGGAGCCGCAGTGTACAAACCGACCTCAAGTTTGCAGTTGTATGTGCAAGCTTCACGCCTACATAAACAACTAGGGTATGCAAATTCTGTGCAAAGGTTCTTTTGTTACGGTATGAAACAGCCGTTCTCTCCGCGGGATTTTACTTATGCAGCACCAGATGGGGGGAAAATGTATAGAATATACATCAGTTATCGCAAACTTTCAATGATTCTGGAGGAAGGAAGCTTTTCATTGCACCACTGCAAGTCTTCCTATTCGTCTTCACATTATCCTTTTTTCCCCCTACTCCATCATATTCCTGCTGCACACACACTGAACATCTGTTGCATCGTTGTTTCTCTCATTGATTTTGGGCTTTGTAATGGAACGAATGATTCTGTGCCATTATATGTAGAAGCGTAACCCAGTTTCTCTGTCTATATTAATATCGTGAACAAACAATATAGGCCTACGGGCTTCCACTTAAAAATGATCTCTTATACATTATTTTCATTTTGTATTTGGTCCTAAGGCCTATAAAAATTTGTTTGTCCGGTACTTAACGCAGGAATCAAAACCGACATTCTTGTAGCCCACTATACAGGGTGAAATGTAATAAAACCGACAAACTCCGGGGGGTTGTATGGTACACCAAAACAAACACTTTTCTGTAATGTCATATTGTGCTGTGAGGCACTATTTTGCGAGGACAACAGATCTTAATGTAACACAAACCATTGTCATGCTTTATTGCTTGAGTCTTTTATAAAACTTTTACACACCAGAATTACTGCAAGAGATGTTAAAAACATTTACACACTAAAATCAGCTTCATTGACCTGTACACAAGAGTTACATCGGTGGGAGATGAATTGTCAAACGCGGTAAAAGACTTCAGGATTATCGTTTACTTTCCCTGCTGCAGCAAATATCCGAGCCATCAGATTATCTTCTGATTCAACTGGGATTGCGTAAACAAGATTACGACATTGTCCCCACATAAAAAATGTCGGAGTCAAATCAGGAGTCAAATCAGGAGGCCACGATACAGGACCGTCTCTGACAATCCCCTTCCCTGGAAATTGTTGGTTCAAGTAGTCACGCACACATGAGTAAAATGTGCCGGTCCTCCACAATGCTGGAACCAAATGCGTCGTCTTGTAGCTAGTGGCACGTCGTCCAACAGGTCTGGCAATGTAGTCGCGAGAAAATTGTAGTATCGTTTACCATTTAGTGGACTAGGTAGCAGATATGACTCAATGAAACAGTTGTCAACTACACCTGTCCGCACATTCACGTACGCATACGCCTTCTGCCGGTTCAATAAATTCTCTGAGAAAAATATGACATTAGAGAAAACCATTTGTTTTGATGTCCCATACATCCTCCCGGAGTTTGTCGTTTAATTACTTTTCACCCTGTATAGATCCCAGTCTGCCGCTGCGGAGTAATGGTTAACATGTCTGTCTGGGTTCAAATCCTGGTTGTGACAAGTAACCTGGTTGAGGTTTCTCTAAGGTTTCCCTCACCATCTGAAGCGTAACTGCTGGGTAATTTTCAGTCGAATTCATTTCGGCCATCATTTGTTCACATGTCATCGTCATAAACACCATAGTCGTATAAGAGCGCGACCGTTTGGCTACAAGTATCGTTCACAGTCATTCTCCGAAAGCAGGAAATGGGCCGGCATAGAGACGATGGGTGTTGCCTGCTCGAAACTGGGAAGTCAGCCGTGTGGGTTCGGAATGCGTTCAGTTTGAGGGTTATAGCAGTAGATCTTGTAGTTCGCAATGGTGAGTCGTAGTGCTATGTCCTGAATACATTCAAAGGAAACTAGTCCTATGGCAATATATTTTTTTAATTTCCAATTTCACAAATATATACGAGTATTAGGAACGTACAATAGGTCTCTAAGTGTTCCGAAGATGAAGTAAGCAAGTGGATTTATTAAAAATACATAGGCCTACACAGAAACTTGGTACATCCTTTGGGTGGGAAGTGTGTGAAAACATGATATCTGCAGTACATGTGATTGGGGAATAACTTTTAGTTTTTTAGCAATTAATTTATTAAAAATATTGTCAAATATTTCCGTAGAATGTTATTAATTTTAACAAGAAAATTTTGCTCAGGATGAGAGCTAAATTTCTTATACATCTTGATTACACAACAACGTTTATCACTATATCACTTCGGAAAACGTATTATGTGTCTTTCTCGTGTTAAATTTACATTACCGAATTAACATGTTTCAGCTTGTTATCGGCCATCTGGTTGTTGCTGGTCTTGGCGCCTTTTGTTTGTGTTTCCTGTGGGGGTGTGTTTGTGTAGTATAATGTGGAATCAAAGAGTGTGTGTGTTCTGAAATAGAGTTGTGTGTTGAGAATTTCATTTGGATGTGTTTTTGTGTGTCTATATATTTGTATTGTTCTAGTGTGTTTAGTTTCTGCCTTTTCGGTTGAATATGTAGAATTTCCATATATGTGTTTATGTCTCTGTAGGTATGGTTAGCATTTGTGATGTGTTCTGCATATGTGGAAGAGTTCTGTAGTTTTGTTATGGCTGTGATGTGTATTTGAAATGATCTTCCAGTTTGTCCTATGCAGAAGTTGTTGCAGGTGTTGCATTTAAGTTTGTATACGCCTATGTGGTTGTATTTGTTAATAATTACCCTCATCAAATAAAGAAATATTTATTTATGCTTGATTCTTCATACCAGGCAGTGTAGCGTAATGTGATAATAAAATAATGATTTTCACGCTAAATGCAGTTACCATAATTCTGTTTGAAATATTTGAGTTACGTTTCTATGAGTTTCAATTTTATATAATCTAATGATTTCTTTGCTGACACTTACAGGAGTTAAGAGTTGTCATTATACGTCATAATATGTATGTTTTCCCACTGTGTCCATGTGTAGATTTGAATTTGTTGCAGCTTAAGCGTGTGACATAACGAAACTTACATCCAGGTCTCTGTAACACTGTAGCATCACTGTCACGTTAGTCCGTATTGTTTCGAATTTACTTCTATCACGCTGTTACGGTGTCGCTTTCAGTTTTGTACAATAAATATCGTCTCATAGATGAAATTATTACACCAATAGTTACATTTTGGATCTATGTACCTCAATCAGTGGGTCCGTGGAATTATTGACAGGAACGAGCTCAATAATTATTTTATATGTTATTTTAATCTTAAATATTTTATAAACGTCGTATAGGCAAAAGAACTTTCTTATTATTTTGATATTCTTGCCTTTTCCTAAACTTCATAACGAAAAACTCATAGATAGTCATAAGCCTATCACTTTCAAATAGAACCTATACATTTCGAAATAAATATACATTGTGATTCACGAGGATTTACCGCCCTTTACGGAGCTTATTTCCGAAGACATTCTGAGAAAAAAATGTCATATAAACATGGTCCTATTCTCAATATTTACAGAGCTACGTTTCGTTATTGGAACGCAATTCTGTGAACGCGTGATCTTGGTCAGCGTGCAGTCAGCAGCCAGCGCGAGCGGTAGGGAAATCAGAGATAGCCGTATGCAGTTACGTAGCGCGACGAGTGCCATTCACAAGTGTGCGGCCATGTGTACTCAAGCGGACGGGGACATTTTTTAAAATGTGTTGCAAACTCTCCAAGACTGTAAATTAGGATGCAAAATTGAACTGAAAATAATTAAGTCGGTGGAAGTGATGTGATTTGTAATAATTGTTGTGGTAAGAGCATAAGAATAATGTAATTTGCTAGTTAAAAATAGAAAAATATGTCTGTACGAAGCAACTAAGGAGTTCAAAGCACTTTTTAGCTTCATAATATTTGCCAATTAAAGGAATGATACTTCTGAATGGTTCGTTCTCTATTTGTATTATCCTTATACCTTGAAACTAAAGATAAAAACGTATTTTACAAACAACTTTAAATTAGTGTAACTCTGAAAATATTGAGAATAGGAACTATGTTTATATGACATTTTTTGCTCAAAATGTCTTCAGAAATAAGCTCCGTAAAGGACGGTAAATCTTCGTGAATCACTCTGTATTTCACATTAATATATAATTTCCTAAGGGATTTACTTCCAGATATGAAATACAAGCAGACCCTGCCTAACAATGTAGAAGAAATAACTTTTAACAGATAGACAAAGGAACGGTGTGTCCAAAGCTAGAGTTCTATAACATTATCGATACAGGTACTTGCAACATTACAGTAATTTCTTTTATAAATGTGTTTTGCCTCTGATTGACATTCTGGCTGATATGTAAGGTGGGTGCTCCTGTTATGGCCGCGTTCCTGATATAACTACCCCCCCCCCATTGTGAGTTAGTTAACCAAAAAATCCGCTAAATTGCAGCAGCATCCAGTGAAAGGGAATCCTGGGATGTCACTTGATCGTTTTCCATCCAGTCAGGTTGAGCAATATGGCGTCAGTTGCCTGTTTTGCGGTTTTCATGTGACCTCTTCTTATTTTTCTCTGGTATGTCTCCTTTGTTTTATGCATATTTTTCAAAGACTTGTTTCATGAAAACCATAGTACTCCATTCAGTTTTTAATGTTCTGTTGATTGGTGTTGTTGATGGCGTACCTTTTACGAGTTGTTCATAATCAAACGATTTTCGTGAAAGCTTACCTGCTCCTGATATGGCCATATCAAATGCACCATAGCCATATCAAGTTCATTTCACTTTTATTTTTTTACCTGGCAAATTTACATGCCTTATAGCTGGGATTACGCAAAAATTTTTTATTCTAAGAAAAACAACGTAATTTTTTTTATGGAAAAACCTGTTTTGACTACACTTTTGAATTATTATAAAATAGATTAAGTGTCATGTTTATTCATTTTGCACAAAAAATATTTAATTTTAGCACAACTGCGCTATCAAACTGAAAACAATCACGATTTGTAGAACATGGAACAAGGGTGGCCATATCATGTGCACATGTTCCTGATACGGCCACTAGGTAGACTTTTGGAATTTGGGATTTTTTGGACAATTAAAGCTACTTTTTTGGGGAAAGGAAATTGTTTTAAGAAAGCCCATTAGACTAAGAACGAGTAAGAAAAAAGTGGTTTACGTTTTTTTTCAAAATGGCGGCTAGAAAAATTCTCAAACTTTAACATGGCCATATCAGGGACACGTACCTTATATTTATTATTAGGTAGCACAAATACCGAAATTAAGTTTGGAGCTTCCTTACTGTTCAATTTTTGCTTACAACATACTGCTCATGTGCAGTAAACTGAAGTCCCTGTATAAATGCTGATTGTGGACAGTTGTGTGAAATTATTGCCTACATACAGGTGGACTCCCATCAAGACTCGCTCCAAATTTTAATTCCATATCTGTACATCTTACATGACGATATGAGTTAGAGGAAGAACAATAAATTGTTTGTATGCATCTGCAGTATGTTTAGTATAATATGTTCCACTCAACGATATAGGCTATGCAATGGAGGGGAAAAGAAACTGGTCACCTTACTCCTTTATCTTCTCGCTTAGTTGCCTCATAAGTGAGCCTTAATAGTGTCACATAAGACGTTCAAACCTGTCTTGGGACAGTTGACTAAACATCAAATGTGATTAATTAGAAAATAAAAGGTATGGAAGGTAAATTATAAGATTAGTATAGGAATTCAAGAAATTCAGAAATCACCAAATAATTCAGATAAAAAATAAATAACGCATAATTAATGTCGATGTTGATAATCATAACACTATTGACGGTAGTGGATATGTTGATGACAATACTATTTTGTTATTAAATAGTTAAGCAGTTTGCACTTTTTCCATTGCTAATTGTCAAACTGCTAACACGACGTTTTCGAAGAGTGGATCTCTCTTCGTCTTCAGGTGAAAACCTACTGTGGGGATCGTTACAAACAGCTAGCCTGTCTGACTGAATTAGGTGCTAGCTGTTTGTAACAATCCCCACAGTAGGTTTTCACCTGAAGACGAAGAGAGATCCACTCTTCGAAACGTTGTGTTAGAATTTTGACAATTAGCAATGGAAAAAATCGAAACTGCTCATCTATTGAACAATTCACCTTTGCTGTGCCCTCCTTCATTTAGATCAATATTTTCTTAACTCAATGTACTTTAGCAACATTTCAAACTACATATATCTGTAAATTAAATTGTCCTGACCTTTGTCTTCTGCCTTACAAACTGGAGCTTACCTGCAAACAAAGAAAAACTTTAATAGGTAACTTGCAAATACAAATTGTACTGTCACAATGATAGCATTTTACACTCAAATATCTGTACAAGTACGGAAAAATGACTAATTAATACGTCTCAGGGAAATATCGAGGATAAAAAAAAAACACTGCGGCAAAGTCACAGGTTTATTCACAATGTGAGGTTTTCAAATAAATTTCGCATATAGTATTTTACTTGGACATCCCGTGCCATACCGATGTCAAAATATGCGAAGTCAAATGATATATATATATATATATATATATATATATATTGTATACACAGTAGAGCATCTCCTTTAGGCATAGTGAAACGTAAACAAGGTGCAGGTAACGTGTGGAGGTAGGTCGAGCTATACGATAAACACGAGGGATGCACAAGGTTTTAGCCTAGATCACATATACCCAGATTGCTCTGCGTTATAGGTTTTGACGGCAAAAATTTTTGTCAGGTTTATTATGCTGCCATCTAGTTCTTACGTAAGGAGTCACGTCATAACTCCCATTTGAATTACATCAGCGACTGTACTGCCATCTCGTGTTCGTTTACGGCGGACGAGTGTCGATCCTGGCGGTTGTTCTCTTCAAAATGCAACCGATTTTAAAATAGGAATGAGCAATCTATATGTGATCTGGGGTTTTAGTTACAACATTTATGGCGGAGCATTAATTGAAATTATATTTTCAAAAACACACAAAACAAAAGAACACAAATTGCAAAACGTTATCATATACATATTTTAACAAACAAGCAATTGTAACGTTGAAATAATTCAATATAACAAATCAAATTTTGCTGCTTATATGACGTTGCTTTCAAGCAGCATTTTTTACGATAATGAATTTCATTCTATGTATCACTAAGAGAATAACACCAAATCAAGTCTTAACAGAAAATCAAATTTTGGGGCAATTTCAACTTTTGGAGCCCCAAAATTTTAAATTCTTATTTATATTTCTGGTATAGAAATGTAGCAAAAGTGATACTCTTCACTTCTATCAAATTTAATTTTTCAAAATTTTCAAAAGTATCCAAGATACTGCAAAAAATTGAAAGGAGATTATGTATAGTATACTCTACAACAGGACTGAAGAGGTTAAGGAGAGCAATTTTCGTCATGTACGATACATTTGACGAATGTTTGTAAGGAAACTACTATATCTAGGGATGTCATATTTCGCAAAAATATCCATCTCTCTCTATTCTCGTTGTATTACAAATATAATAACAATTACAAATTGTTAGATAAATTTTATTAATTTTCCGTTCGATTTCACATGGACTCGCACACTCACCTGGACAAGCTCATCTGCTATAGTGCGTTTCACGAATAGAGAGGTTTGACCTCATTTTCCTGGAAAACCTGAATGTTCCTGTTTCTGATGCAGGTATTCGGAGACTTGAAATAAAGTCGCTGATGTTTCTGTAGCTCCTATTGCATACAGATGCTATAGTCATAACCAGTTTGCTATTTCAAGCAGTTTGATGTGAATCGCGGTCTTGTGAACAATATAAATCTTAATTGTAAGTTTTATGTTATGCTTATTGCAGTGTCTTATTTAATTGGTAGAAGAGGGAACCATATTCGTTCCGAAAATAAAGAGCTTACATACCGGGGTCACCAGAATTTTCAGTAAGAATGTAACGATTCGAGATGCAGTAAACCTATGCTATCCGTGACTAAGTATGTGAAATAACTATTAAAGCGACTGGAATTAGTGAAAAGTAGAATTCTTGGAGAAACAAACAGGCGAATTGAGAAGTCCAACGAAAACACGGCAGCGGGATTGTTCTGAAAATAATATAGATAATTTCGACAGTGATGCATTAAGAAGGAATATTTAAAGTTTGTGTGGAGAAGGTTACAATCCAAGTTTCAATGACTTATTAAAAATATCCTAAGAGAGGTTGTGTTTCCCTGAGTCTCGATCATCTCTCTGGCGGATAATGAGAAACATTGGGTTCCGCTATAAGAAGAATAATATGGCGCAGAAATATTTGATGGGACGTCAAGGCATAGTTGGGTTGCATAATCAGCTTCTTTGTGAAAATAAAGATATAAGATCAATCGAACATCTCTCGACGAAACATGGATAAATGTGAATATGAAAAAAGGTAAACTATAGACAATGAGTGATGACGACCCAGTTTCGCGCGGCGGCTTGCTTTTACGCAAATAAATACTGCTAATCCGCAAAATTCCATACTTTCTTTCCCACAAAACGACGGATTGCAGATGCGCAAAATATTTCAAGCCCCTAAATTAATATATCCTTAAATAAAATTAATACATGTACAACAACTTACCTTTAAAGCACACTGCGCAGTGATTATCCCGGTATGCCGTTTGTCTACAGTACGATGGGCTGGAACCGAAGTGCAATTTTTTAACGTACTCCAGTAATGATAATTCATCACTTTGATATTTCCTCCATAGTTCAGTTGCAACACGATGATTGTCTTGGTCACGTCTGTTTGTTTTTCTGTCATAACGCACTGTGTTGAAAGAAAGATACGTTTCACTGTGCAATTGCTTTAACACTTCGGTAAATTCATGGATAGAGGGATGAGGTTTGTAATATTTTCGTTTCAAATGACGATGGAACGATTCCGCCCCATTTGTTGTTCTGATTTCATCTCTTGGTGCACTTGCCCACAATTTAGGAAAGAATTTAGCATCTTCACTTACATAGTTTTCAAGTACATAGTCTAGGAATCTCGTTAACTGATTGTGATTAGCAGCAATACTATGCAACTCAACAAACGCATCCCCTATTGTGAATGGAGGTACACATATTAAACCAAACATATATATCAGGAACTTTCCTACTTCGAAATTAGAATTCGTATATTCAGAGCGAAGTCCCAGGACAGAGTGTCTTCCTACACCACGTCTGGCCTAAACAAAAACTGCACAAAAACTGCAGCCTTTAATGGTCATGTGAGGAAACACTTTTTTGACTGCATTATGAGCAGCAACTTCAAAATCTTACACAACTTTTAACACTATATCACTTCGGAGTTCTGATAATGGCCAATAGCAGGCCGAAACATGTTAATACAGCAGATCTCTCCGCACACGTGTACCACGCCACTGAAGATGTCCACCGGAGTAGTGGACGAAACGTTTGGTTGTAACACCGACATACCACGGCCCTCTAGCCCAGAAAATACGCATCCTATTACCGCCGGCCGTGAAAGCCTACATTCTAAGACAAGTTAATACGTTTTCTTAAATTATGGTTTCACAAATCAAGAATACAGTACGTTTCCACATACATTCGTAAGCTGATACAGTTTTCGATAACAGTAAACAAAAAGCAACTTGGACGTACCCCAATGTAGTATATGTATGTAGAGTATAAACTTGATGAAAGTGTTTTGGTGAAACGTAGAATGTTCCATCCGTTAATATATTACGCGCATTACTACATAGAAACTGCAAATTTCATTCACGAGTATAAATTACTGCCTTATTTTCGATATCTACAAAACAGAACTTTTCGCCTCGATTTGTTAAAATATTTAAACTGTTTAACTCTTCTAATGCCTCATTTACATTGCGAGGGTGAGTGGGCATCTATTTCCTCAGGGCTCTGTGCAATGATAATCGAAGTTTAACTGTCTCCATTCTCTGGATATTAAAAGTATCTGACCTCGATAATTCTGTTCGTATTATTTTATTGGGTTGTAAAGTAATTTCTTCACACGCTTTTCTTTTACAATTTGCCCGCAAAATATGTGGTTCAAGAACCCTAGCGTTTTTATTTTCATGATCATGCAGGTCTCTTATATATACTATTTCACTAACATCTGCATTAGTCTGTAAAATTGCGGTACATTTCTTTTCAGTGCATCTCCACGAAATATTTCCCGTACTCATTTTACGCTTTTTCTATATTTAAAATTGTCCTTAACAACGCATTCCGCGCCACGATTTGTGACGGTTCTTATAAATGACATTTCACTTTAAATTCACTTCCCATCACAGCCAGAACTTCCTTCCAACCAAAGAGTTTGTAATATATAACTAGAGACACCAACGGCGCTAGTTTCGCGTACAAAATTGAACCGCTGTTTGGCCGCCATTAAAGGGAGTTGATGCTTCGCCAGGAATGCGAGCAGTTCATGCTTATTGAGGAGTACGAATAAATATAAGTACACTTGAAGGGAAATAATAAGAAAATGGTGAAATACTGCGCCGCAAATATCGTTCTAACATAGCCTACTATTGTAGGATGCCCAGGAAAAAATGCATATCTTAATATTTGGAAGAATGTTCTAAATGCAGTTCCTCCTTTGAATGTGTTTACAGAATGTCGGAACATTTTCTGGATAAAATTTTTTCCAGAACACATTAATCAGGTTTATAAGGTTTATTTCAACAATGTATGTAAGGGTTAGGTGTCATCATATTACAATGGATTATACTCGTAATAGCAAAGTGCATAAGAAAATCCTCAGAGAGCATCTGTATAAAACAGTACAGTTTTGTACAGTATGTACTTCTAGTTTATTGTTGAAAGTACAGCCGATGACAACCCATTTATTACCACCATCACTACCACAACTTGCCTTGCCACCACTACTAGTCTATTAGGCATACTATTACCATCACTACTAGGCCTACTATTACCATCACTACTAGGCCTACTACTACTACTACTACTACTACTACTACTACTACTACTACTACTAGGCCTACTAATACTACTACTACTATTACTAGGGCTACTACTACTAGGCCTCCTACTACTACTACTACTACTACTACTACTACTACTACTACTACTACTACTACTACTAGGCCTATTATATCTCTACTACTAGGCCTATTAATATCACTAACACTAGGCCTACTATTATCACTACTACTAGGCCTACTGTTACTACTACTATTAGGTCTGCTATTATATCACTACTACTAGGCCTACTACTACTACTACTGCATTAAAAAGTCTGTACTGACCTCTTACCTGGTGGACATCAATTATACAATTAATAGATTATGATGACTATTACACTCTTACTACGTCATACTACTTTTGACCAATAAAACGGTACGAAAGGACGTATTTCAACCAATCATGGCTGCTTATCGCACAATTTTATCGCGTCCCTAGCATTTGTTTAATTTTATCGCGTCCATAGCATTTGTTTCTTTGTTTGCCAACATTTGAAACTGCGCTGGTCTGGACGTCAAAAATATATATAAAATTACAAACCACTCCAGTCGATGCACAGCAGTTTCAAATATGACTCGCATTGGCATTCAAGAACAAGAATTAATAAAAATCACTGATCATACCTATGCATCTTCTGAAATCCGATTTACAAATAAATGAAGAGCACCATTCGGAAATCCTAAATAAGTTGAATACACCATGTAGGCCTAAATCAACGAGTTCCACTTCTATTATGCACACGTCCAATATAACATCAATTGAACCACCAGCCACATTCAAATTTGAACATGGTACATTCAATAATTATTCCTTTTAAAATTATTCATGATTATTTTTTATGTCATCGTCGTTAATTAAAACTTTTCTAACACTTGTGTATATTAGTTAGGTTATGTTATAGCTTGTGCTCTGAGAGGATAAAAAGAACTTCTGCTATATAATATTATGGATAGTCACGTATCAGAGATTGTTTAATATTAAGATTTACTGAATAGTAATCATTACATTGTCTGTATAAAGACACTACTGCCATCTAGCATGCATCTAGCGTAATATTTGTAATGTTGAGATGGCACAATAATACATTTGAAGACAGTTGTATTTTCGTAAGTCAATTAATATTTTATTGTATTGGAGTACTTCGTTACTTCTAATCTTTATGTACTTTCTTCTAATCGTGTAATAGTCAATTAAATCTCACTCCAGTTTTGATTTTCTCTAGATAAATCAAAACGTCTAGTGAGATTACTGTTGATAAAAATTTATTCTTACAGTGTTTTAAATTAGTGGTTCCAGAATTTTTATGATCTCATATTTCACCACTAAACATTTTCTAAGCACCATATACCTTCCTTTTCCTTTGCACAAAAGGACAAAAGTATAGATTATTTTAAATATTACAGTAGATATCTATTATTGTGGCCTTAAGCAATACTGGTAATACTGACAATAATTATTCATGTTGGCATTGCCATTATTCAATATTTCACTTACTTATCCCGAGTATATATATGGGTGATTTAATTAATTTTTTATAATATCGCCAAAGATTAATCATATAATATTTCAATAAATACAGCGCTCCTCTGCCATTCATATTTATTTCATCACGACTCATCCTTTGTAAAAGATGTATAAAACAGTGTCTATCACCAGGCTACATCAATGTATTGTGGCACTGTTTTCGAATTTCGCGCTGCAAACACTCCCTTTAATGGCGGATGTCAGTCGATTCAATTTGTGACATTTTCCTTGCCTGCCACTCATGGGTATGTGTCTCTAGTAAGTATTACAAACTCTTTGCTTCCAACAGCAACACTTCCTTTCAACTAGGGTTATGGAAACATCGAACCTCCGCCCCTTTTCAGCGCCATCTACATGGAACATCAAAAACACATTCATCAGCGCCTTCTTCACCAGTACAGAATGGGTTACAATAAATTTGGTATTGCGTTATGAGATGAATTGTGCGGAATTGTAAATGTTGTTTTTGAGTGAGCCGATTGGTTAGGGTTCCAGGATTATAGTACTCCATGTCAGTAGTGAACAGGAGTAAAGAAATGGGTTACTGGTGTTAAATCGCGTTCAACTAAGGAATATTACGAAGAAACTGATGCGACTGTTTAAAAAATGGTTTTAGGAACAGCTTTTACCTAATATTCCACCTAATTCTATGATTGTTATGAATAACGCAATACATGATCATCATACACGAGTGTTCTACAAGGATTATGAATTTTCCTCTGAAACGTTCGGTAGTCCTCTTGACTTCCTGGAAAACTGACCTGCTACTGATTTAAAAATCCGGCGAGGCAACCCTGTCTATTCGTGAAACGCAATATAGCATTGCAGGCAGAAACGTTCTTGCCTACGTCACGCGTTTCGAGCGCGAACCGTTATCCGACTCGGAACTTGGGTGTAGCTATTAAAATTTAACGAAATTATTTTTTTACAAGGGCACTTTATGCAACACCGAAAGGAAAATTTATTTAGTTTCTTCATAGAGAGAGCAAGTAGTTGTTATTTTTATGTAACACTTTTCCGTAGGAAAGTCTATCAAATATCAATATACCTACTTATATCCTTCTTAGTCACTAATATAAAATATGGTCTATGCATAATTATGAAAGTCGTACTCCCAGCTATAATATGAACTTTTGTTGGAATGTCTATCACAAGTCTTTTGAAGTTTTGCCCTTTGAAAGTGGAGTTTTTACGGAAGTACGATAAATTTAACGCATTCAAAATGCGTTCTTAAATGAGAACCGACTTCCTACCCTCCACAGCAGAGGTCTCCAAAAAGCATATCGTCATTTGTTCTCTCGATGCTGCCTGCCGAACACAGTGTGCTTTAAGCCTAGAGAAGGTGAAGAGACTCATACCTCAACAGATGGAAGTGGTCAGTGGGGGATCGCGGCAACGGTCTGCTTATGTTTACAACTAATAACAGCAAAAAAAATAAGAAATATCATACGGTTGTATATTATTTTGACATATATGAAGCTGGAGCCCCGTCTGTTGCTATTGACACAAGTCATTGCAAATTCAACCTCTTCTGTTCTATGGTGCCTTCCAGTGCTTGGAAAAGATCTTCTCCAGTTGTATTTTGTAATTACATCTAGAAGATATGTAAAATGTTCATTAACTTCTCGGATGAAAATGGCTAGATGAACTTTGTCATTTCTATCTGTGCTTTCGTCCAATGCAAGTGAGTAAGCTACAAACAGGTTAATTGTGGTTTCGACTTCAGATTTAATTACATTTACAATGTTGAAATTCCTTCTCTGAACTTTAATTGGAAACAATTTAATTTATTTAAACTTTGACTTTGTTCTGGACACAGTATTTTAGTAACGTCCTGTATGCAGGATTTTACAAATGATGTTTCTGTAAAGGGCTTCATTGATTTCCCAAAATATTTGTAGGCCTACTAATTTCACCTAAAATTAAACGCGAAACTATATGTTTGTCATGCCGAACTGAGTGTAAACATATTGTAATATAGGTACTGATTATTATGTATAACCAATAATTATACAGATAGTCCCAAAATAAATTATTTTCACATGTCCAACATGCCTGCAATTGTATGATATTCTTTGTGAAGAGTTGAGTAGTGTCGTCGGATGTTGAATTTTAATACACCGTTAAAAATTTTCGAACAAATTAAGCATTTCACATTCTCCCCACTAACACAAAAAAAATTCTCTTCCTATTCAACCTTGAATGTAGGCTACTACGTCCATGATTAGAAAACATTGTGAAACGGTGGAACACTCCGACCAACACAATGATAATGGCAGTCCACCACTGCTCTTCGTTTGCGCATAAACATTGAGTACAGCACAAGTGGAGATGGGTGAGGCGGAGAGCGCTCATTACGTACTGGCTTCGGTTCCGTTCAGGGGCTTACCCGCAAGTACGCTTTTGGAGACGTCTGCTCTACAGTACACATTTTTTTTTCTATTCGAGGAATTGCACAGTTTTAAGGTTTTTTGCTGTCCGATTTGTCATGGAATGTCCCATAAGGAGAAACAAAATTACAAATGAGTTGTGGGAAAAGTGCTGTACTATTGAAAAAATAAATCCGTGACGCAACGATCCGTGGAGAGCCAAGGCCGGTCACCTGCTGATGGCATCACGTTCACATGCCTCCGCAGAGGTGAGCGATCAACCAACCAGAACGGATGTATCGTGTGACTAGCACGATTATTACCCCAGCAGTGTCCCGCGCCGTGGCGTCGTGGTCTAAGACATCCTACCTAGGACTCGGAATATTTCGAATTCTCATGGCGGAAGCAATTTTCTCATGAAGTTTCGGCCAGTATATGGGACCGGTGTCCACCTGACATCGTGATGCACTTGGGGAGCTACGATGGCTAGCGAAATCCGATTACGAAAGTCAGCTATAATGGCTGGGGGATCATCTGGTTGAATGATCGTCCACTTCTGCTTCGACATGTGGTCGTGAAGCCAGCAGCCGGTCGGTCTGTCATGGTTCTTCATGGGCTGTCGTGCCTCGGATTATTATTATTATTATTACTCCAGCAGTTATAGACCACAACCCTACGGTCCAAGACACTGTACTATAGAATGTTCCTAAATGAACAAAATTAATTATATTTTATAAAGTTTTACAATTTCTCCACGTGATTCCTATTTCTGCTTCTATTTTTCTAATTTCATTCTGTTGTGTTTATAATAATATTTTTAAAGCTTTCTTCGAAGTTCTCCATTTCTCCGTTAATCTACCTTAGTAGCAGTAGCAGTAGCAGTAGTAGTAGTAGTAGTATTGAGTGGCTAGGGGCGGGTTAGTGACGACCCTTCAACACGTCGGCTCGAAAGTGGCCTATTGCGCACCCCGAATTGTGGGATGAATAAGAATGAGGTATACCAGCCCACTGGTCGCATGAGACCTCTCACCAAATTGACCTTCAGTTCATACCGCAAACGTGCCAAGTAGCACAAGCTCATTCCCACAGGCCTTCTAAGATGTCGAAGCGCCCTCGGAAGCGCTCTTAAAGAATGAATCATGGCAGAGATAATGCGAAAGGCTTGGAACCCAAAGACGGTTTCGAAGAGGACGTCCCTCCTGCAAGCGGACGAAGATATGCGCATGACCTGAATATACCTATGGAATGAGATAAATATAAATGGTATATGGAAATCTAAATTCTTTTTCTACAAGGAAGGGGAAGGGAATTGGATCGTGCCAATAAAAATTCCAACCCGGCATTTGTCTAAGTAATTGTAAAAACCATAGTCAGGTTGGTCGGTACAGGGATTTGAACCGCATACCTTCCGAATCCGAGTTCCGTGTGGAACGAATGAGCCACTTCGCTCGGTCAAACTACTTTGATTCCCATTCTATTTGTTTTTCAACTGATTTACAACTACTTATATCGTTTTCATTTCGTCTTTCTAGCCTATAAACTTATCATAATCTAACTTATATTCAGTATTCTCTTCTCTAATAAATTACTCCTTGTATAATTTTGAATTACCTTTACTCCCTTTTTATTTGCAGTCTGCCGAGTTAACTTTGTGGTAGTGTGTCTACTTCCAGATTAGCCGGCCCTAGTTCGATTTCGTTTAAAATTTCTACCTCAAAACTAGAAGAGTTGGCGGTGCTCAACTTCTAATCACTAGGGGTGCTATTCATAGACATTTCGCAGCATGTGCTACGAGCGTACTAAGCTAGCCTCGGCTATCCACTGGTTACTAGTACAGAATTCAAATCATATCCTATCGCTAACACTGGTTTATGAATACGAAAAACGCTGATCATCCACCGGAAGCCCGCGCTAAAAATGTCTATGAATGCGGCCCTAAATTACGTACCACTATGCCTGGGTTAAATCCCAAATCTCTCCGCAGTGCATATCAAGAGAAAGCATATGTCACTGTTGATATTGATTCGTTCCTCGGATGGGGATGTTAAGCCTGGCGTCTTCCTTGGTGCTATTCAACAGGAGTAGGCTACGTGCCAGTACCGGGTTTCCCCTTTTCCCTTCTTCATCTTTATCATCATCCTCATGCATTCCCTACATATACTTACACGAACACTTAAAAATACACTCATTCTAGTACATGATATAACTCTCCGCAGATACACACCTTGCGTTGCGTGGCCCGCCGAAGTAGTGTGCAACTTCAAAATCGGTGACAGTCCTGCCATCTCTCCGCAGGATGCGGAACCCGAATCTCGCAAGTGAAGTGGGGAGGCATTACACACACACACACACACACACACACACACATTTTCATTAGTTTCTTTCGTCACATCAAATTTCTTCTCCGTAGTCTTTGTTTTATTGTTTGTTGTATTTTTCTTTTTCTGATATTTTTTTACTTTGTTTCATTGTCACGCATTTTTGTCTCCTCCTTTCTTTCCTTGATACTAGATTTATTTTTCTGTTCCATCTTATATTCCGTTTCCTGCTTTCCGTGCCTCTAACTAATATATCTCTTCATTTACCATTATCTCACGTTTCTATGAATCGTAATTTCCTTCATTTTACTTACACTTCATAACTTCGTTTCCTTCGTCAAAGTTCGGTTTTCATGCCCATCTTACTCTTCCAACCTCTGCGTGCTCTTTTTCGTATTTTAATCACTCACTCATCTCCTCAGTCTGATCGTCTTCTGATGCGTCCTCTGTGACTCCTCTTAACCTCGTACGTGCGAGTTCGACACCCGTCGTCGCATCTGCATATGTCGGGGCTTCTCATTATACTAGAAGACCAGAAGGAGACTCGCACTCGAAGTGAATTTCTAATGAAGACTCTAGTCCGCAGAGCAGCCCAGGGGTGCAACGCGGCAATTCTCTGCCGATATTTTCACATTGAAAATCAAGACGACACAATCAGGTTATAAACACATTTTGAAATATTCTTTCAGAGGCTTCAAGATTATATTACTGTGAATTAATTCCCTCACTTATTTTAGTTACAAAATTTAAGTCGAGGAATTTTAAGTTTTATTTTAGTCATTTTTAAACAAAGTCCCGCGCCGTGGCGTTGTGGTCTAAGGCTTCTGCCTAGGACTCGCGCTACGGAATGCGCGCTAGTTCGAGTCCTCATAGGGGAAGAAATTTTCTCATGATCAGTGTATGGGACCGATGCCCACCCAGCATCATGATGCACTTGGGGAGCTAAGATAGGTAGCGAAACTCCGGTTTCGCAAACCAGCTATAACAGCTGGGAGGATCATCGTGCTAAGCACACGATACCTCAATACTGGTTCGATGATCGTCCACCTCTGCTTCGGCATGAGGACGTGAGGCCAGCAGCCGGTTGGATTTACTTTTTTTTTAGTGTTTAAAGAAATGTTTTTACCCATAATATTCAAGATATGTAAACAACTAAAAATATTGTAACCGTAGTAACATAAACTTCACTAAAATAAACTAAAATCATTGTTAATACTTGGGAACAAGAACACAGTTCTACAGAATCTTAATCGAAGGTTAAAGCGTGGATACTACACGTCACAGTGAAGGTTTTGAACACCGGTGAAAAAAATAAATAAATAAAAACTTATTATGACCAAAAATTACGTTCGGGCAAATATCTGAAAATATTTCCGTTCTCTCTACTACCTTTTCATCATTTTTAAAATGTACGATTTTTCCTATCTTCGGCACACTTAATTTTGTTGCCATCAGGAAAGCATGGATTTCAACGGCTCTGTCTCCCATATCCCTAAGGGAAAGTCTTTACTTTTTTTCCTATCTCCGATGCTCAGAGAAACAGAAAACTCCTGCTGCTGAATGAATGAAAGCTCTACAAAAAATGTTCCTGTGCAGATGTCTATGAAAATCCTCGAATTCGGGTTCAGCTCCTGAGAGATGAAAATAATAGCATAGGCCTAATTAAGAACAGTACTTCGTAGGCTTGAATGTAAAATAAATATTTTTAAAGAACTGTAGCTCATTAGAGCGACCGCCTTCGTACCCCTTCTACCTCACCCAACTTTTCTACCAGTGTGGTCATAGTGTTCTAGTTGTGCACGGCTATATCAACATTTATTATCACGGCGGCAGGTACACAATACTCTATCAAGAATTAGAAATGAACAGATAATAAAATCCTTAGGTACATAACTTTGGAAAGTAAGAGAAAAACGAGTGAGGGAAATAAATAAGTTAAAAACATGTAAAATAAATTGAAAATGTGTGTGTGCATATAATGTAAGAAGGTCTACCTATGTGTGTATATTACACATATATCGACTTGGTTGGCTCAGCTGATATAGCGCTGGCCTTCTATGCCCGAAGTTACGGGTTCGATCCCGGGCCAAGATTCATGTCAGTAGATTTACTGGCATGTAAAAGAACTACGGGACAAAATTCCGACACACCGGCGACGCTAATATAACCTCGGCAGTTGCGAGCGTCGTTATATATATATATATATATATATATATATATATATATACACACATACATATTGCATATTTCGATCACATATCACAACTATGGATTTGTGGTTAAAACAGAGATTTCGTTTTGAATATTCTATCATATCATAATGTTACAGAGAGAAAATGTTTAATTTATTAGTCTATTTACTTTTTCCGATGTGTTTGTACATTGAAATAAGGTATATAGTTGTTTTCATAGCTGATTGATAACTCTTGACCTCTAGTGTGTATATAATATAGTGTAATATAATATAATATAATATAATATAATATAATATATATAAATTGTATGTTGGTAAATGAGTGATAGCTATATGACGGGAGGTCAATGCTGTCATTCAACACTGTAACGCTCTGTAGCCAAATAAATAAATGAATAAACTAAAAAACGTAGGCTACTGTAGATTGAAGAGAACTGGAACATAGCAAAATCTAAACCCGTGAAGAAATACTATTTCCAAAGTAATGGGTATATGATTATTTTGTTGTTGAAGTAGACGAAAATTGGTTATGTATTGTGTCCCAGCCAATTTATTTATAACTCGTCATTTCAATATTAAACGACATTTCAACAAAGCCCATATTAAGAATTATGGAATGGACAAACTTTCTGATAAGTTCATTATTGCGAACTGTATATTGAATATTATTTCTTTATACACTCTTAAATTAAGGACATCACTCGTTGTGTTCATTTTGTATTGAAATGAATAGCAACATTTATATTAACTGTCAAGATTCTTTACTTAAATATTATAAATTTATGTTTTTGTAGGTGATGATAGGAGGAAAGGTTTGGAAAATAATTATAATATCAAAGTAACTACCGACAGAAAATCTAGCATAATCGTAAATATTGAAACGGTATAACGCATTATAAATATAATGACTTTATTACGATCCTTTTTGAAAATCGCAGTGCCGCCACTCATGGACCTTCCACACGTAAAAAATGTCAACAACTCTAAACAGACGTCGATCATCCCCAATAGAAGTGGAATGAGGATGACGTCATATTTCCCCTACTTACAGGTTCTGCAGGTCTGTCGTAAAAGTATGAACATTATTACAACAATAATACAAGTTGGCGCTATCTGTATTCAAAAAGTGGGAAAAGTATCTTAATAACGGTTTTCGGTCCTATATAGCTCGTATGCGTCATCAAAGCTGTGGGAACATTGCGTGAACAAATGAATTAGGCGTCGCGATGCGGTTTCGCGGTTACAGCTCGAGGGCTGTGTAATTGAAAGAATCATTTATCGAACAAGTGTGTTTCGTAATCAGAATCTGCTACTACTGCTAAGAGGCCCACGGCTAGGTGACGAAACTACAAATGAATTACATTAACAGTGATAAAATCCGAATTTTGAATTCTCTCAGGCGTTGCTTTCTGTACAACGGAATGTTTTGTTTAAATATAATAAAATCATTTCATTTCTTTTATTTCCTCGTCTAGAGTGCAAAAGGACTTTGTTTCGATTCTCGCCAGGGCATGTGGAGATTTGTCTGCCTTTAAAAGTTGTGTAATATCTTCTGCACCACACTCCTGACACGATCAGATAACTTTCCTTTTGAAGATAGGTGTTACTCCAAAATTCTCATAAGATTGATCACGGCACGAACCCACAGATTCGAATTCCTGAAAAGCAAATAAATTATGATAATGATAATAGTGTTGTTGCAAATTATTTGTCCTAATAGTGTTTCGAGATATTTGTGAGATTTGACACACTTTAATAAATACCACAAGAGAGTTCCAGAAGTTCACCACTAGAATTCGGGAGAATTCCAGATAGTCCAAATGTAGTAGTTTCAGAAATAACTAAATTAAGTACGTACCTATACCGACAGGTGGCTAAAGTAGCGACACTGTTTCGTAATGAAGATCTCATAATAATAATAATAATAATAATAATAATAATAATAATAATAATAATCCGTGGCGCTACAGTCCATGAAGGGCCTAGACCGACCAGCCGACCGCTGGCCTCACGTCCACATGTCGAAGCAGAGGTGGACGATCATCCAACCAGAATGGCGGTGTCGTGTGGTTAGCACGATGATCCCCCCAGCCGTTATAGCTGCTATTGGCAACCGGATTTCGCTACCTATTTTAGCTCCCCAAGTGCATCACGATGCTGGGTGAGCACCGGTCCCATACACTGGCCGAAATTTCATGAGAAAATTTCTTCCCCCATGAGGACTCGAACCAGCGCGCATTCCGTAACGCGAGTCCTAGGTGGGATGCCTTAGACCGCGACGCCACGGCGCGGGACCATTATAAGTATAAGTATTGCAAAAATGTGTGAATTAAAGTTTTGACTATTATGTAAATGATAACCTAGAATATGCCATTAGGAAAGTTCAGGGTAACAGATAGGGTTTGGAATTGAACGGGTTACATCAGCTTCTTGTCTATGCGGATCACGTGAATATGTTAGGAGAAAATCCACGAACGATTTAGGGAAAAAAATGGAAATTTTACTTGAAGCAAGAAAAGCAATAGGTTTGGAAGTGAACCCCGAAAAGACAAAGTATATGATTATGTCTCGTGACCAGAATATTGTATGAAATTGAAATATTATAAAAATTGGAGATTTATTTTTCGAAGAGGTGGAAAAATTCAAATATCTTGGAGCAACAATAATAGATATGAATGACACTCGGGAGGAAATGAAACGCAGAATAAATATGGGAAATTGCTGTTATTATTCGGTTGAGAAACTTTTCTCATCTAGTCTGCTGTCAAAAAATTTGAAAGTTAGAATTTATAAAAACAGTTATATTACCGGTTGTTCTATATGGTTGAGAAACTTGGACTCTCACTTCGAGAGAGGTACAGAGATTAAGGGTCTTTGAGAATAAGGTGCTATAATAATAATAATAATAATAATAATAATAATAATAATAATAATATGCATATGTTGTATGAAACTCCATTACTTCCACTGGCTCGGCTGAAATGGAGAATATTCAATAATATAATAATAATAATAATAATAATAATAATAATAATTATTATTATTATTATTATTATTATTATATATGCATTTGTTGTATGGAACTGCATTACTTCCACTGAGTCGGCTAAATTAGAGAATATTCAAAGATAATTTATTGTCTTAAGTTCTTATAGATTTTTACCTAATTCTGTTTATAAATATGAAGTTAATTGGAAATATTTTAATTGCTATAGTTTATTTACCAGACGTCAAGATCTTGATTATTTATTATTTTTTTTGTAAAGTCATTATGGGTGATATTGATTGTGAATCCTTCCTAAACAATGTCAGTCTTCATATTCCTGCTAAGGGTTTAATATTTAATCAAATGTTTGATAATAGAAATTCTAAATCTCTCTCTTCGGTCTGCAGATGTATAAAATATACTAATTTGCATGGATTGAACGTGGATTCATTTACTGTGTAGCATATACTGTACTTTTGGAGTTTTATGACAGTTATTAATTTATGTCTTTTATTTAGATATGTATTATAATATTATTCTCGTTATATTTTATATCATTTGTAGTATAGGCCTATTCATTTATATGAATCCATCCTTTCATTTTCAATTGCAATAATTATTTTTAATTGCCATTATTTTAATAATTATTTCTATGTACTTTTATTGTAATTTCTATCATTATTAATGTTCTTGTTATGAAATTGTCATCTGTTGAACTGTTATTGGCCCTTGGCTGTTGTAGAGCACATTAAATATTAGTAAATGAATTATTATTATTATTATTATTATTATTATTATTATTATTATTATTATTATCATTATTATTACTATTAATGTTATCTCGTTTCGAGAATTAGAGACCAATGTAATCTCAGAGAGATACTATCTACTTACGCAAAACAGAAAAGATATGAAATCCAATGAGAAGCACAGAAACCACTGGACCACAGACGTCGGCTTTTAACGTCTGTAATTAATAACACAGAGGTTTGTGATTATACAGAAATACTTTTCTTTGTTTTACTGCAACAGATTCTGTCGTTACGAATTGGGTGCAAGAAGGTTTTAAAAATGAAATTACTTGGTGACTTCTATAGACATGATTTCTACATTGCTACGAGTTTTAATTTCCAGAAAGAATGAACACTAAAATTGAATCAAGTGTCAGGCCTTAATTGCTTCAGCAGGGATGAGCGCTGAGTAAGTTATTCCTCGAGCTCCATGTACGCAGAGAATTTTGTGTCTGGTACCAATACAGCTGTTACTGGCTTCATGTAATAAATGGCGTCTGGAAACTTTGGAAATCGTCCTACTTCTGAAACTTTAGCAGCAAAAGTTATTAAGTGTAAAATGCCAACACAAAACTCAGAAGCTATTCCAATACTGGGTGTCAAGAGAGACGAATTTGAAGAGCTCTAGAATAATCATGATCAATGTAATTGCCATCGTCGCTGGCAATTAATTATGAAATAAAGTAATACCTTATTTCAGCACCTCTTGATATCCACGAAATTTCTATCATCTTTCTTCTTTTCGACTTGTTTTGCTACTCTACTTTTGTGCACTATAATGACGTATACTTTCATATTTGTCTTATTTATTTTATTTTTTATTATATCTCTTCTAAGTTACTAAGTTATGATAATTCTTGTTAGTGTGTAATCTTATACATTACTTGATATTGTTTTCTGTAGAATGAATTATAAATTTATTCATATAATACGTTTCTTGTTTATTGTCTGACTTCCATTAGCTGGCAGCTACAAACAAATAACTATGTTCTAAATACTATACATTATATTATGGTAATCTTGCGTTTTAGTGGTGTACACTTCGGTAGGTATTTTAATACATTCATCACTTTAATATATGGTAAATCATTCAAAATGATATCAATTCAATTCAGTAATAGATATATCAGTATTATAAAAATAATTCGCTTGAAAACAATAAGCAAATAACTTTACGTAATGGAGTCTTAGTTGCAATAAACTTCCCTTCAATAATTTTCAATTAATTTTATTTTCCCCCCATCGAAACAAAAACCTATATACGTCCTGGCGAACATGTTATTATATTAATGGAACAATGCATTTTACAAAACAAGAAACTATGAAACATCTACGTCTTTATGAATTATATCAAGTTCCGAGTGATTTCCCCAACATATTATGATTATTTGTAAACAGAGTAGTCCAAAAAAAATGTCTACACGTTCGTTCATCAATAACATTGGAACAAATTGAGATAAAATTATCGTTTTTGGGGAAATTGTAGTTTAATGTAGGTGTTCGAAGTGGCCACCATCAGCATCCAAATACTGTCAATACCGCCGAACTGCACCACGAACTACGTTCTGTAACGTGTCCAGTGTGATAGCTGCATATGACATTTCGATTTGTTCTCGTAGTGCATCCAGTGCAGCTGCTTTTTCACGATAAACAACTTCCTTTAGGGTCCCCCATAGATATAAATCGAGGGGTGTTAGATCTGAGACCATGCTGGGTATCGACATCACCTCTTCAACCTATATATCGTACGGGTAAAGTTTCATTCAATTATCACCGTGTCCGAAAAGATGTAATGGCTCCACTATTCAAATTCCCGAAACTACACACCGAACCCTATTCTTCTATGAGTGCAGAGACGTTTCTTGAATATTGTGTGTGTCATGTGAAGAGCAATGCGAGTTATTTACGAATTCAGATATCCACACAGATGGAACCACGCCTCGTCTGTGATGTTTAGGATGTCAGGTAGCCGCACAATCAAAACCAAGAACCAAGTGCAGCAACGAACTCGTTTCTTCATGCCTGCTTCCTGCAACTCGTGTGCGCTGGTTGTCCTTTATGACTGCAGCTCCCTACCTTACGAATGATTTCCAAGGAAAACTATTAAACAGGCCCGGAAATTTTTTAAAGAGTATGCCAAACCAGAAGAATTATGCTTGCCAGACTCATTCAACAAAGATCCAGTTGTTACTGAATTCCTCACTAAGGCCAGTCTCTCTTAGAAGGCATGTGCACACCGTTCATTTATCTATCTGCAATCAATCCATCAATTCATGCATCTATCAATCAGTCAATCCAACAGTCCATCTGTCCACCCATCCAACCACCCAACCATCCCTCCATCCACCCACACATCCAAAAGCACCCGCCCATTCACTCACTCATTCATCCATCAGTCCATTCGTACATCGGTTCACCAGTCCACCCACCTATCTATCCCTCCATCCACACACCTACCTGTCCGTCCGTCCATACGTCCGTCCGTCTATCCATCTATCTATCAGTTCATTTGTCCATCCGCCCATCAGTCCACCCACTCACCAATTCTTCCATTCACACACTCACCCACCTTTTCACCCATCTATCTACCTACCTACCTACCCACCCACCCACCCACCCACCCATCCAGCAATATAAAATGCAAAACTTACTGTAATCGCTGCTACTTTCAGGAAGAAGGTTTACTCTCAAATCAGAATCACTATCGGAATCACTGGAAGAAGAGTCGTTTCCGATGTTAATAATTAAACTGTCCACCACATGTACATACATATTCGAGTTCCCACATCCACTACTCATCAGAAATCACATGTCTGATATCATGTTGTCACACCTCGGCCGTGACCTCTTGTAAGGCAGCGTGGACAAGCTCCCGCACCTCGCGTAATTTGAACGTCCAACTAAGCTCTTTTCCCCACTTCTTAACGGTTTACCTTTAGTGTCTTGAATAATATCACTCGGTCCTGCCACTGTCACTGCGACTGGATCAGCCATAATCACACAGTATTCCAGGCAAGCGATACAACACGTGGTGCACTACCGGTACTACTGCAAACTGTCGTGCGAATTGACTGTCCGTTATAAATGCGGGAAGTTGCAAATACACAGAATTTATATTATTGGTTACATTATTATATCGTGTTAGTTGGGAGGCCGGAGGGAAGAAGACCTTTAGGGAGGCCGAGATGTAGATGGGAAGGTAATATTAAAATGGATTTGAGGGAGGTGGGATATATTGATAGAGAATGGATTAATCTTGCTCAGGATAGAGACCAATGAAGGGCTTATGTGAGGGCGGCAATGAACCTCCGGGTTCCTTAAAAGCCAATAAGTAAGTAAGGTTATAATTATATCAGTGAATCAACCATTATGTGAGATATTTACACAGTCTACTATATACAGTCACGAAGCTTGAGTTTTGAGGGTGCTAGAAACAATAGACTGTGACGGTACTATTTTGCATTGCCTGTAATGAGGCGATATTAGCGATCCTAGTGGTGAGCAACTATCTAATGTTTGCATATTTACTACGTATTGAGCTTCGCAACTGTATATAATAGACTGTGATATTTATTTCCATGTTGCATACGGCTTAAATGTATATATCTCTATGAGAACATAGACGAAAGAAGCTAAACAAAAGGGAACTATTTTCTTTGAAAGCATTGTTGGTGATACGGTCAGGCACCAATCATAGTACTTATAACCATGTGCTTCTATTTACGTTGTTTTTTTCTTATGATGGACGGAGAGTAGGTGTAAGCAGTTGTATTTCTAAACTTTTTTATAATCTTAATAATCCATACCATGAGTTCCTCCGGGGGGGAAATAGAGTTTTGAATAGTTCGTCATAGATTTTGGGCACGTAATACCAGTAAAAGCGTATCCCACACAGGGGCTTCAAGGTAAAATTTGTCGATCGTTTGTCGTCATCGTTGAATTTCGAAGCAGAATAATTCGTACAGTCTAAACAGTCGGCGAATGAAATAATAATAATAATAATAATAATAATAATAATAATAATAATAATGATTTATTTTAGCTGGCAGAGTTAAGGCCGTAAGGCCTTCTCTTCCACACAACCAGCAAAAAGTATATATACATATGCATGAACTTACAAAGAATTCAATAATTTGATTTAGATGAGAGTTACATGTATACAAGAGTTATTTACGAATTAAACAACAAAATACTATGAACTATTAATTAAACACTGAAATAAACTGGGTAGCAGAATTAAACTAAAATACATAGAATGTTAATATATTTCAAATTATATTAGATAATAGAAAGAGATTATTATGAGACAATTTTGAAAATGCAGCACAATCAGGATGATGTCTAAAGAAAAAAAGCAACAGTGTAGTCAGTAATATTTTAAATCAGTATGATTGGAGTGAAATGCTAATAAGGTTATCTTTTAAGCTGTTCTTAAAGGTGTTTGTTGTCTTGCAGCCCCTAATACTTTGTGACAAGGAATTCCATTGACGCGAGGTGGATATTGTAAAAGATGAGGAATAACAAGATGTTCTATGAAGAGGTATATTTAGCGTGCCACAGATAAGTGATCTGGTATTTACGTCGTGGTTAGAGTATAGATAAGGAAAACGAGACGAAAGGTAATTTGGTGTTGAGGTGTGCAGAATTCGAAAGAGTAAAGACAAAGAGTGTAAAGTTCTGCGTTCTTTAAGTCGGAGCCACGAGAGACTTGCGAAGGACGGTGATATGTGATCATATCGTCGGATGTTGCACACGTATCTGATGCACATATTCTGAGCTCGCTGTAACTTGACTGACAGTTCAGAACTTAGATCACTTAACAAAACGTCACAATAATCGAAGTGCGGCATTACTAGGGTTTGTACTAGGGTAAGTTTTAGTTGCTGGGGCAAGAAGTTTCTCAAGCGACTCAAAGAGTGAAAGGAGGAACAGATTTTCTTTATCGTTTCTTTAACTTGAAAATTCCAACTTAGATTATTATCAAAAAAGAAGCCAAGATTTTTTACGACAGATGAATAAGGGATTAGCGTGTTGTTAAGGGTAACAACTGAAAGATTACTGTTATTAAGGGAGTTAACTACACGCTTATGTCCAATAATTATGGCTTGAGTCTTACTTGGGTTAAGTGCGAGTCCGAAATTGGCCGCCCAAGTGGAGACAGTGGCTAGGTCACAATTTAACTTGTCAATCGATTCATTGATCGTATTGGGTCTGGAATGTATGTAAAGTTGTAGGTCGTCGGCATAGAGGTGATATCGGCAATACTGTAAGTTCTTTGATACGTCATTAATGTAGATAGAGAAAAGTAGTGGTCCTAATACGGAGCCCTGCGGCACTCCCGCCTTTGTGTATAGCCATTGGGAGAATTGATTATCAAGTGAAACACACTGTTGGCGGTCCCGTAGGTAGGAGTCCATCCAGCTCAAGGTATTGTCTGATAGGTGCAAAGTTTTCATCTTTGCAAGAAGCAAGTCGATATCAACAGAACCAAAGGCATTGCTGAAATCGAGAAGAGTTAGTGCCGTTACTTCACCCCTATCCATAGCTTCACGGATGTCCTCGGTCACTTTAAGTAGGGCTGTAGTAGTGCTGTGTCCATGCCTAAAACCCGATTGATAGTCATCGAGGAGTTTGTGTTCGTCGAGATAGTTCGTAAGTTGTCCGTGTACAATATGTTCTAATGCTTTTGAAAGAGTGGGAAGAATTGATATCGGTCTGTATTGGTTTACTGTAGAAGGTGTGTTAGATTTAGGTAAAGGTTTCACTAATGCCATTTTCCAGAGTGAGGGGTAGGACCCAGTCATAATAGATGCATTGAATATATGGGTGACGGTCGGCAGAATCACATCTATTATTTTATACAGGAGAGTGATATTTATATTGTCTACACCTTGGGCTTTAGATTTCAAACATCGCAGCGTCTTCATTACGTCAGTCGGGTTAATGTATTTAAAGAAGAATTTATCCCATACAGGTTGGGGGCAAGATCTGAGAAATTCAAGAGTCTCTTTTTTATGTAATGGTTCAGGTGGAGCAGTGACGAAATGTTCATTTAGGCTATAGAGTGACAAGTTGATGTTATCTACCCGAGGCTTTGCTTTTGTTAGACCCAGGTTATTATATAATATTAAGTTAAACCCCTGCTATACCACCGGTGTAGCTCAGGTGGTACCGTGTCTGTCAGCTGATCCATAGCTACGCTTGAACGGGTTTTCTGAGGTATTTCCCAACTGCAATGCGAATGTCAGGTATTATCCTTATGGATCTTGGGCCTGATTTCGCCAACTAGTGTATTATCTTCCTGTGAGCAGTTTGATGGAAGCTAGATAATACAGTAGCCTAATAAAATTGATATAGCGTGATAAATGACCTAATAAATCTACCGTTAGTACTGCCACTACTAACAATACTACTATTACTCATTCATTTATAGTGTTCTGCTACAGGGCATATCTTTCACTACAAACCTAGCATTCTCCAACCTTTTCTATTTTCTGCCTTCCTCTTAGTCTCACCATATGATCCATATATCTTAACGTTTATCATCTGATATCTTCTTCTGCCTCGAACTTTTCTTCTGTTTACCATTCCTTCTAGTGCATCCTTTAGTAAGTACTTCCTTGTCAATCAGTCAGTTCCTCCTGGTAAGTTTCAGCATTATGATTTCTCGGCTCAATCTTTCCAACACAGCTTCATTTCTTATTCATTTCAAATGCTACTAGTAGTTTCTCTTCAGTTCGTCGCAATATCAATATTTCCGCCACATACAATGACACTCTCCAAACAAGGGACTTCACTATCTCTTACTCAGTTATTTTTCCAGAGGTTCGTAGAAGATAATCATTTTTCAATTAAAAGCTTATTTTTTCATTGCCATTCTCCTTTTGATTTCCTGATAGCAGCTCATGTCATTACTTATAGTACACCCCAAGTATTTGAAGCTTTCCACTTCTTCCACTGCCTCATTTCGAATTCGAAAGTATACCTTCTTTAGTTCTCTCCTGATAACCATGGTCTTCATTTATTTGCACTTATCTTCATCCCATACTGATCACAGCTGTCATTTAATATCATCTCCTCTTCTGCTGTCCACAACTGTGGAGTAGCGAGTCTGGCCGCGAAATCAGGTGGCCCGGGTTCGATTGCCTTTCGGGACATGTTACCTGGTTGAGGTTTTTTCGGGGTTTTCCCTCAAACCAATATGAGCAAATGCTAGGTAACTTTCGGTGCTGGACCCCGGATTAATTTCACCGGCATTATCACCTTCATCTCATTCAAACGCTAAATAGCCTAAGATGTTGATAAAGCGTCGTAAAATAATCTACTAAAAATAGAAAAAATCCTCTTCTGCTAACGACGTCATATCACAGAAAATCTTATACTCTTTATTCATCTTCCACCTATTATAGCCCTCATGTACTGAAAACAGTTGTTCACTAAATTGTTCAATTAAATATTGAACACGGTAGGTGATAAAGGGTATTCTTGTCTTACTTCTCTCTCTAGTCCACTTCCCTTTGAACTGCTACCGCTACCACTACTACTACTACTACTACTACTACTACTACTACTACTACTACTACTACTACTACTACTACTACTACTACTACTACCACCACCACTAAAATAATAATAGTAATAATAATAATAATAATAATAATAATAATAATAATAATAATAATAACGCTACTATAAGAATTACTGAAAATTTTTCGCACTCTATTCAATAAACTGATAAATTGTGACATTAAAAAAAATTGAGTAAACTCTATTTTCACAGAGAAGATTTTGATTTGTAACCTGTGCGTGGACATTCATTTTCTCATATATTTGGAATTTGTTTAATGGTTACATAAAGGATAATACTTCTCGACACCTGTTAGAGTACGTTATTCTCGACCAGTTCAAACATCTAAGACCAGATCTCTTATCAATTGATTCGAAAAATGGAACTTGCAAAGAGTTTGGGGTTGTTGCACTAATTATATATCGAAGTACAATCGAACAAAGATTTTTAACAATCGAAGTTCGCAGAAGCGTGAAATCTTAGAAGACTGCTTTCCATTATTGCAAGTGGAAACATTTGCGAAGTTACTCTCAAAGTAATGAAATTTGGTTCGCAACCTCAAATTATGTAGAGAAATTTAGAAACATGTGGTATGGCATTTGAAGATCTTCTTCTCAATAACATTAAACATAATTATAAACATTAAACTAAGTCCTTTCTCCACATTTTCTGATCCTGATAATATTTTTCTAATGACCCATTGTAGAGCGCACTCAAAAAAAGTAAAAAAAAAGAGAGAGAGAGAGTACAGTGAAACTTACCTTATCGGACACTTCCCAATAGCGGAATCCTCTCAATAGCGGACATTTTAAAATTCCCCTGCAAAATAACATTGGCCTTTATGATAAAATTCTTCCAAATAGCGAACATTCTCAATAACGGACAAGGACACTGAAATGTATCTCCCAACAACAATTAAAACTTCCAAATAACGGACAACGTGAAAGAAAAAAAAGAAAAAGACGGTTATAAATTAAATGAAATTCTAACGGAATTCTTTGCAACAATCATTATAGTGCATTTGAACGTTCATCCTACTTTATTGAAGGTAAGCAGCACAGTTGTTAGTTGTGATACTGCATGTGAGCAGTCCGTGCTATCTTAGATTGTCAAGTTGAGTGTTCGGAAGTACAGTCACATTAGAGATATCACAAAAACGTAAACGTTTGTCACTAAAAGAGAAAGTGGATATTGCAATAATAATAATAATAATAATAATAATAATAATAATAATAATAATAATAATAATGATGTTTTATTTTCCCTTGCAGAGTTAAGGCCATTAGACCTTCTCTTCCACTCAACCAACCTTAATCAATACAATACATATTTAAATTACAAATATTTACACTACACTTGAAAGGTTCTCCAGCAATATTCTTCAGTTATAACGACTAGTAGACTACATATTTATTTAAATTTAGATAAACCTATAAGGTAAAGTAGTAACTTAATTTATGAGCTAATTTAATTCAATCTATTATAATTAACTTAATATTTGAGATAGCTAGTAAAATGATGAAAATTAATTTAATATAAGCTTACTAAGACTATCTTACAGGGAGAATATACAGGTTGTTTCAAAAATACGGGGCATAATTTCAGGTATGTATTTCCCACATGTAGACAATCAAAATAGTTCATTACAACATGTGTCCGGAAATGCTTCATTTCCGTGTTATGGCCTTCACAACATTCAAATTCACCGGAACGGTTTTCTTTCCGCAGGTCGTTGCCGTCAAAGGAGACATTAAGAGGGCACTCTGACAGTTCATTCCGAGGCGAAGGTTATATTCAGTGTTGTGTAGGCGTTAGACTGTGCGACATGTATTTAAATCAAGAGCTGGCAGAGATACACTTCATGTACGGTAAGGCGGATGGCAATGCTGCGCTGGCTCGTCGTTTGTACCAGGAGAGGTACCCACAGCGACAATGTCCAGATCGGAAGACATTTGTACATCTCCATTACCGTCTGTGCGAGTATGGAAAATTTAACTCTCCTGGTTTGGGAAGGGGACGACCAAGATCTACAACTCCAGAAGTACAGGAGGAGATTCTGGAGTCTGTGAACATGACTCCTTCTATCAGCACACGAAGGGTAGCGTTGTAAGTCAATGTTCCTCATTCGACTGTCTGGAGACTGTTGAAAGAGTATCAATTGTATCCTTATCATTTGCAACGCAACGTGTACAGGCCCTGTCACCAGCAGATTACCCTGCACGAGTTAGGTTCTGTCAGTGGTTCTTGCAGCAGTGTGGTGTAAATCCCAACTTTCCTGCCTTAGTATTATTTACAGATGAAGCACAGTTCACACGAGATGGCATAACAAATTTCCACAATCAGCATGTATTGGCGTATGAAAACCCACTTGCAACTGTTCCATCTCATCACCAGGTGCGGTTCTCCCTCAATATTTGGGCCGGTATCATTGGTGATCGATTAGATGGACCCCATGTACAGTACTTGTAAACAGACTTACGGGGCAGGCGTACACACACTTCCTGGAAAACACCATACGGTACCCCATGTTTTAGAAGACACTCCACAGATCAATCGTCAACACATTCACTTCTTGCAAGATGGCGCTCCTGCACACTTCAGTCGTACGACTCGCCGGTACTTGGATCGAAGGTTTCCTGATCGATGGATAGGTAAAGGTGGCCCAATTGCTTGGCCTCCACGCTCACCTGATCTGAACCCTCTCGATTTATACTTGTGGGGCCATTTAAAAACATTGGTTTATTCGTCTCCGGTGCCAGATTTGGAATCCCTTCGGAATCGAATTGTGGCATGTTCTGAGGACATACGCAATACTCCTGGAGTTTGGGATCGTGTTCGCAAGTCAATGAGACATCGATGTGAGGTCTGTATTCAAGCAGGAGGTGGGCATTTGGAACATCATCTGTAATGATAACGACCTGCGGAAAGAAAAACGTTCCGGTGAATATCAATGTTGTGAAGCCAATAACTCGGAAATGAAGCATTTCCGGATACATGTTGTAATGAACTATTTTGATTGTCTACATGTGGGAAATACATACCTGAAATTATGCCCCGTATTTGTGAAACAGTCTGTATATATATATATATATATATATATATATATATATATATATATATATATATATATATATATTTCTATAATGAGAATATTAATGTTATTACCATTAGAGGTTTTGTAAATCTATTTAGAGAAATTAATGATAATAATAAGAATGGACAGATGTTAGTTTCATTATAGGAAAAAAATATTAATCAGCAATTAATCTGTTAAGTAAGAATTTATGTAATTTTGACCGAAATGAAGTTATAAAAACACACTGGAGATGCCGGGGATCGAACCCAGGGCCTTGTAAAGCATAGTGAGAAGGGAAAGTAAGTGTACTTGAGCTTGCCACAAAGTTTAATATGGGAAAAATTCAGGTTAGTGGAATTTTGAAAAACAAGAATTTTTTTTTTAAATTATACACTAAGAATGCAATTTTAGGTGAAGTGGTACAGTGACTGATGTTTATTTTATTTAAAAAACATTTACTGGTACGATTTCTCTCTGGATGAATACTATAAACAATCTCACTGTCTACTGTACTGTACTGTAAAATATAGTGTTGAATATGTATGAGAAATTTTAATGTACTGTATACATACTAACGATTTTCTAAATAGCGGACACTTCTCAATAACGGACATTTAATTTTTCCCCGGCGGTGTCCGCTATTGGGAAGTTTCGCTGTATAATGTAGTTATTTAATTCCATAAATTTAATTAATGCTTTTTAATACTAAACAATCTCTATAACAATTCACCTATTATGACTTTGTCCGGAAATGGCATTCACATCTAAAGAATGCTCTATGTTAATATATTATCGACATATTTGGTATTCGTTAAATAATGAGACAAATAAGAACAGAATCGATATTTTTATTTGACAGAGGATGTAGCTCATCCAATGATTTGCATGGCAACTGACATACAAGCTATCGGGAATTTGCTGAAAGAATAGAGACTACCCTTGCATATAAACAGAGCATCTTCAACGTTGATCTGTAGCAAATATCCTGCGCACAACCGTGGGATGAGGGCTCAATCCTTAGAGATCGGCCGCCCACCCGCCTCCATACCAACTGCATATGGAAACATGAAAACAGTTTCGAAAACGTATCACATTTTTATGAGGTAAAATACCCCAAGAGGAAACCGTTATTTTTAACAAGTAACTCGGGAAAGATATCTCCTACATCTCTCGGGAAGCTGAAGGCAGAAATTTGAAGTCAACAAGACAGTCTCCTTGTAACGGAGAATACTAATGAAGTCGCAACGTTTGCTGTGCAGTCTCTCTGAAAATTACAAACATCTGTCTTTTAGCTCTCCACCCTGATTCCCTAGCTTTGAAAATGGATGTAGCGCTTTTTAAATACCGTCTCAAACTACGTAGCACTATTGAAGCTAGTTATAAGAAAATGTAACTGTAAAGAAGAAATAGGTTAACTTTATACTGTGAAAAATCAACACAAATATAAACGAAGCCGATGTCCAAGCACTATCTTTATTAAACGGTAAAACTAAATAAGATAGGGATGTCATACGGATAGGATGGCATGTACAATAAATCTAAGAATAATTATTTTCGGTTTTCAACCGTCAGTTAAGATTTGACAACTTCACCAATTTAAAAATACATTTTATCATTTTATAGAGTACCGTATATTACCAGGGTAATATCAAAAAACCCAAAAGTCGCTTAATCTGTAGCGTCCGTTATGTCTGGTAATAGTCGCCTTTGGCCTGTTCTTTCTTCAGAGAAATTCATCTTGCATCTATTTCTAGTATTCCAATATCTCGGTATAATTGCGGTTTGTAATTTTCGGAAGCCTATTCTTTTTCATTTTCAAAATGTGCTGGTAACAGCTGTAGTTTTTTTGTACAAGTGTTTCTACTAATTTACACATATCTAGCTGTTTGCGGATATCTGAATTTCTGTTCTTGTCTAAACGAGTAACACCAGATATTGCTCTAAAAATTTCATGTTCTTACTTTCTTCTCTTCTTTTGTCCTTCTTAATTGTCCAGTTCTCGCTGCTATACATAATCATCTAAGTATCTAAGGCATTATTGGATTTTATTTGTAAAATTCTTTGTGTTTTTTGCCTTATTGATTTTCTGATAGTCTCACATATGTCTTCAAATTTGTTTAGTTTAACGTCTATATATTCACTGCAATCCTGTATTAAAACCTAAACAGTTAAAATTCGAAATGTGTTCAATTGATTTAACATTTATTATAGGCGTTTTCCCTTAAGAGCATAACCTTAAATCAGTAGTTGAAAGTTCCTCTTGAAGACTGTACATGTTTGTTTTTAGACTATATTCTGATTTCCTAAATATTGCCTGATTATTGGCAAATAAAATCATCTTTAGGAAATCATTATTATCCAAAAAGCATCCATTTATAAAATTATTTCCTCATTTTATCTGACTTCATTAACAATAAATAACGAAGCAGGGGACATAGGACACCCCTTTATAACACCTTGATTTATTAGTTTTTTGGTGTTACCTATTCTACCTCAACTTTCTAGTACTATTACTTTTTTTTTTCCTTATACATAGACTATATTTTTATCACATATTGGATGATTGGGGTATTCCTTGTTTCTCATTATTTCATATGTAAAACTAAAACATAAATCATACGTCATTGCTATATAGCATAATTTATAATATTGCATTTATATAAGGCATTGCAGCCACCAGCGTGGCTCAGTCGTTTAAGGCGCTTGCATGCCGGTCTGAAGTTGCGCTCGGACGCGGGTTCGATCCCCGCATGGGATGATTACCTGGTTGGGTTTTTTCCGAAGTTTCCCCCAACAGTAAGGTGAATACCAGGTAATCTATGGCGAATCCTCGACCTCATCTCGCCAAATACCATCTCTCTTCACCAATCTCATCGACGCTAAATAACCTCGTAGTTGATACAGCGTCGTTAAAGGCATTGCTATATTCATTGCAGTTGTTCATTGGAGTTCGCTTATAATGAGTATTTCAGATGGCCATAATGTTCTAAAAAGGTATAGTAGATCGGGAAGCTGACAAGGCATAATGCACCCAGCGTCCCTTGAGATAAAACATGTAACTGATAAGTATTAAATGTAAGTAAATGGTAGAATATCAATACCATTAATTATTATGTTGAATAAAATCACCGTAAAACTATAAAATCTTACATAATAAAAGTACCTACGGTAAGTATGACACACAAGCAGTCCATTTTTTGTCCAACTAGAAGGTAGCATAATTACACTCATATATTAACATTAACATCTTATATAGGCCTACTTAAATGTCTTCGTTGGCTTAGACAGTTTAGAAGAACATATACGTAGGTCTACATCAGTGGCGGCCCCTGCATATTTCTTAAGAGGAGGAAAGAAGTTAACAGCGCAAAATGACACCTTCTTGAGAGAAACATGCTGCAAATTAGCCTACATGCATACATGTAAGACCAGGTAGTGTTAGGGTGTATAGCAAAAATCTGTTTTTGTAAACTGAGTTTCCTAAATTGTCCAAAATATAACATGTTTTCACTTACATTCGTTGTTGAATAATTGCACAAATTAACAATTACAAGGAAATTCACGACCTCACAGCATTTTTCGCGCAAACTGCAGCATCACACGTGTTGGAAGAGACCACCTACTAACACGTAACCGGAACCGTTTTACGGAAATGGGAATGAGAAATAATCTGTTAGGAAAGCGAGAACACTGCACCCACCCATGTGGTCTGTGTAGCCACATGTACATTTTACAAGTTCAGTATCACATGCTTTTGAAGAATGTCAGTTCTTGTAAAGTCATACTACCATTATTGTTCAAAGCTGCCGGTGGCCGATTAATTTTGTTATGTTAAAAATAATGTAGTTTGCAGTACTTTCAATTTCAAATATATTTGTACAAAACTGACAACTTGGCTGTTGTCCTGTCCAGTAGACAATGAATGGAAGTGAATTTCAGTGGCCAAAAAGATCTGCGATACTAACGTAGAACTACTTCCTCTTTGTTTTATATAAATCCAACTTCAACTTTCAGATATCCTCGAAAGTTTCAAACCATGAATACGTAGTAGCTTATTATAAAGTGCAATGAATAATATATTTTGATTTATAATTTTAAGAAAGTTTATATGGTGTCTTTCATAGCGTTGCGTTAGAACTGTTTTTGTTGTGCCTCTTCCTAGATGTGTTATAGTCTGGTTGAATGCAGCATAGTTAGATGGCAGCGGTAGCGAGCTTGCTGCAAGACCAGTCGGTTTCTATTTCCCGCCCAAGCGCTGATTCAGAGGAGGATCTCCTCCCTATCCGTTAATTTACTCGCTTTAAAACTCTGCTTCTTTCTCTGGCCGCTAGTGCGCTTTTGTCTATGTGTATTAACTGCAGTAAAGGAGGAATGGATTGACTTTCCTCCACACAAACAATCTCGCATCATTCTCACAGTTTTCTAGCAGCACATGAGTGCGCGTCGTTTAAAACTCGATCAACCGAGGTTTTCTTGTAGCTGTGAACTTAAAAATTATCGAATCTTCCTCGAATTTCAAGGCATATATTTCATTTGGTATTTATTTTCAAAAGAAGAAAAATGTGAGGAGGACGTTCCTCCCTTCCCTCCTCCGAGGAACCGCCACTGGTCTACATAAGATTAGTAAGTTAATACACACAATTGCAGAGTGTGATCCCAAAACGCGTTCACTCCATTCGTATGAAAGGACTGTGATAAGGTCTGAACGAGTTTTCAAGTGATATGCACAATAACACAGACTTTTACACAAGGATTGGCGTTGTTTTGGAAGAAAAGATGCTTAAAAGTATAATGATATACTGTAGGTCGAAAAAGTAATATATATGTATAAATAATAAAAATGGACAAATGGACTAAGGGAGTTTTGGGATCACATTCTTCAATTATACAGCACCACACAAAACACTAGCAAACTTTCTCAAGAATCTCAAGTGATGTGAACTAGACAATAAAAGAATAGAAAAGAAGAAGAAGGAAATAACAGAGTAGTGTCTATTATGCCTACGCCTCTGTTACAACTTACACCATACTTAGGCCTATACATTTCTTCCTAGAAAACAATTTTCTCTGAGGCTGAATACTGTGCCAACATTACATTTATTAATCGATGAAATCGAACTGTGAAGAGATAATGGACATGTTCTAGTATGTCCATGTAACTCTGAATAACATTATATCATTTACCAATAAGAAGGCACATATTATTTTCAAATAAGACTGGAGCCATCTTGGCATGGATAGTTCAGTATCTTCCCAAATATCTTAGATCCAGTTGCATTTATTAATATATGAAGCAGATTGCATCACACTGATCCAACTAACCGTAACCGGTTGAAAAGTATGCAGAATTCTTTTATCATTATGAAATAATGTTAGTTGTAAGACTATTAAGACCTATCCAGATTGTTCACAAGATGCTCTTCAACTTTCCAACGCTGCCTCGGTGTTTCTGAATCTTGGAGACGTGGAAGTAGAATTTATAAAACATTTATATTACCGGTTGTTTTGTTTGGTTGCGAAACTTGGACTTTGACTTTGAGACAGGAACATAGGTTAAGGTTGTTTGAGAATAAGATGCTTAGGTAAATATTTGGGGCTAAGAGGGATGAAGCTACAGGAGAATGGAGAAAGTTACACAATGCAGAATTGCACGTACTGTATTCTTCACCTGACATATTTATGAACATTAAATCCAGACGCTTGAGATGGACAGATATGTAGCACGTATGGGCGAATCCAGAAATGCATATAGAGTTAGTTGGGAGGCCAGACGGAAAAAGACCTTTGGAGAGGCCGAGACGTAGATGGGAGGATAATATTAAAATGGATTTGAGGGAGGTGGGATATGATGGTAGAGACTGGATTAATCTTGCACAGGATTCACAATATATTACGTGACATTCGTCTCATGGCTGGGGGAATTCTCGGAAAATTGAGCTCACGATCTAGTATACACTTCCGGATTAGCTACGTCGGCTATTGATGACCGTAAAAATCTCATTTGCTACTTATATTTTTATTAGTATTAAAAATATCCCCGCTAGTCCTATGTTTAAGATATAAATTTACTGTTATGTTTTGTAAAATTAGTTTTATAATTGTTTTTACAAATATTGTTATTCCTTGATTTAATGTAAATACAGGATAGATGTGAAATAATCTTGCAGACTGAAAGCGACGATATGGTACACTTAAATGAATAGGAAACCTATATTATGTTTGCGATTAAATGCACGGTTAATTAGAAAACTAGTTTGGAAGTTTCAGCGGCCTGCCAACATCGCAGCGAACACACTACTCTTTCTTTTCGCAAGAGGTTAACGAACTCAAGCCTATCTCCTTACTTTTCACCTCCCTCTCTTACTACAACGTTGCAATCTGTTCGCTTCCTTCAGTAGTCTGAATTCATGGTTTTAAAATTAAATTTACACAAAAACAGTCCACGCCATTCAAAATACGCCAGTGGGATAAAGGCTGGTTCACAATAAACCGGGAACGGAAACGACAACGAGAACGAGAGCGGACATATCGTTAAATAAAATGTATTTAAATGTGAGCATTCACAATTAATTGTCACGTTCCCGTTTCCGGGCTCCGGCAACTTTTCGTTAATTGTACTTATTCACATTTAAATACATTTATTTTAACAATATTTCCGTTCTGGTTCTCGTTGTCGTTTCCGTTCCCGGTTTATTGTGGACCAGCCTTAAATGATTTCATTATTAATTTTTTATGGATATGGACAAAAATCACATCCTACTTGCAACAGTTCCGAATAAAGGCTGATTCACAATAAACCGGGAACGGAAACGACAACGAGAACGAGAACGGAAAAATGTTAAAATAAATGTATTTAAATGTGAGCATTCAAAATTAATTGTCACGTTCCCGTTTCCGGGCTTCTGCAACTTTTCGTTAATTGTACTTGCTCACATTTAAATGCATTTATTTTAACAATATTTCCGTTCTCGTTGTCGTTTCCATTTCCGGTTTATTGTGAACCATCCTTTAGAGTGTGTTAGACATTTACGAAAAAAAAAAATTTTTCTGAGAACTATGAACTTTCGACCAATATGGTATTACACATTTTTGTTACATGCGGTACAACATGGACTATTCGCTCTGAAAATCTGCAAGATTATTTCACTTCCACCCTGTTTAGTCAATGAAATAAAAGTGATAATGACGAAATGATGTTATAAACAAAGTACTGAACATTAAATATATTATACAAAAGTGAATAAATTGACACTTAGCCAAGATTCAATGAATTTACATTGGAGAGTTCCATTCAAAATTATGATGCAGTCATTACACAAACATAAAAAGATGGCAATCATTATTTTCTTTTCCGTGCCGGTACTAAACAAAGCAAGGGACACAGCTGAGAGTCCAGGGTGAGTTATGTGTCCCCCGAGAGAAGACCGGAATGTCACTCAACCCCGAGAACCCGGCTGGTCTAGGCAGTTTGATGGCCGCGTTTCAACCAGTGGCGCCCCACATCATCAGTCAGCACTGAAACAAAACACACCCGCTCCGCGCTGTCAGATTAACTTGTCCTATTTTAAACTTGCCATAATTAGTTTCCACCCTTACAACTCCCCCTTCCCTGCTCACTATCTTTCGCTGGGTTAAGGGATTGCATAGAGCCATAGAACATTAATTCAAGTCCTGTTTATTAATAGTCTGCTTTATTAATTCTGTAAATATGTTGAAACACACACATTCCCTTTGTGACGTAATCTTATGAGAATGCAGTCTTACGGAAAATGACGCTACAAAAATAATTACATTTCCTTGCGACTGCAGTGTTTAACTTGCAAGCATTCACAAAGCAGTTAAGCCATGAATTCAATTTTCTAGAAACCTGCCATGCAAATAATATTCATGATGAATTCAGTTACGTAACATCCACGAGTCGCGTATATTATTCCACTTCTACTAAAACCCTAATTCATTAATATTATATAACGTTAAGACACAATGTTAGATCGTGAATTTTTACGAAGTCCAAGTTCGTATCATTCAAATAGAGTTGGTGGTGAATAATAGGATTCGCATTATTCCCCCACTTCCCTATCCATGAGTTGACAATAATTGTTCAACTTTCAATCCATCACACACTCATAAGATAGCACGTATGACTTTCTGCTAGCACAGAAACCTGTGCTAAAAAGGATAAATCTTTATTTTCCCTCTTGTTTAAAAAAGTTCCTTGTGCAGACGCTTGTATTTCCCTATTTTGATTATGCTGATATTTTCCTGACTGATCTTTCCAGTGACAACAAAACGAAATTTCAACGTGCTCATAATACATGTGTACGTTTAGTAAGCAATGTTCGCAAATATGATCATAATACCCCACCCCTGGAAGCAATAGGTTGGCTTGAACTAGATAAGAAAAGAAATTTACATTCACTTCTCCTTCTCTTCGAAATCTCGAACTCTTCTCTTCCTTCGTACCTGTCGTCTCGCTTCACTTACCTTTCTTCCCACTATAATCTGAACACACGCTCGCGTCATGAAACAATACTAACACTACCATCCCTCCTCATACTCATCCTCTTTCACAATAGCCCTGCCAAGACTTCGCTACCTGCTAGCATCAAAGACTGTCGAAATAAAATTGAATTCAAATGTAAACTTACTAGGCATTTGGTCAATAATTGAGACTCGTTCAGACAAGTTTTTTTGTAAATAGTTATCTTAGTCTATCACAAAATATTTCAATATCCGGTAATTTCATCACTATAGAATTTTGTTATTCTAGCTTTAATTTGTGATTCAGTAAATACAAAAAAAGTCTTTGTCCTTAACTTCTATAATAAATTGTCTAGCTTTCATTAATCAGGTAATCTTTTCATACTTCGATTTTATTGTAATTGTAATTGTAAATTTAATGTTAATTGTAATTTTATTCTTCATATTGTAGTTGTAATCCCCTGGTTGAGGGACAGAGAAGGCCTGACGGCTTTATTTCTGCCAGGTTAAATAAATAAATGCTACTAGACTACTACATTAGAACATTAGAGACTCTTTGTTTCAACATTCGTTCAATGTAAGACAGTTCAAAGAAAAAAATAAAAATGTAACAAAATGTGTACTTATAATGATAAGTTATTACGGTATCTTTATTTATTCAAACAGAATTGAGGAGTCATCAAATTAAAGGGGTCTCCTTTCCCAAATAATTATGGATGTAATAATGTCTACAAAACTTTTCGGTATCATTTATATTAATAGAAAAATAACTAAGGAAGAGAATAGTGAAGTGCTTTGTATGGGGTAGAAACATGACATGATGACGAAGCGAATAGAAGCATTTGAAATGTGGATATGGAGAAGAATGAAGCGTGTGAAGTGGACAAACAGAATAAGAAATGAAGCTGTTTTGAAAGAGTGATTGAAGAAGGTATGGTGCTGAAACTGATCAGAAAGAAAAAAGGAATTGGTTGGGTCACTGGCTGAGTAAAAACTGCCTACCGAAGGATGCACTGGAAGGAATGGTGAACGGAAGAAGAGTTCGAGACAGAAGAAAGATCGAGCGGTTCGTCTCAGGCCACTAACGTCCCAAAAATTATTTTGTCACGAACAGTTTTCGTACCAAATTAGTGTTAGTACCACGCGACTGGGACCAAAACGAGACACTTTTGTCTCAAATCTTTTGTTCCACATTTCTTTTCGTTCCACTCGTTAAGTACGAATATAACGATAAGCCTACATGTTAATGTTAGAATTTTTTCAGAACTCATTCAACAGTGTCACTTAAAATACAGTGTTTATTGTCGTTGGTACAGCATTATAACTAATTCATTCATTCATTCATTCATTCATTTAGTGTTCTACTCAAGGGCAGGTCTTTCGCTGCAAACCCAGCTTTCTCAAGTCTTTCCTATTTTCTGCCTTTCTCTTTGTTTCCTTTGTTTTGTGATAAATATGTAGGTTTCTAAATCGGAATTGTAAATTACAAAATGATCTGTAAATGGACCGGCCAAGGTTGACTACGTATAAAAGGGGGAAACCCAAACTGATTTACAAAGGATTCTTATACAAAAAAAAGGATAGGAAAGGGGATGTTAAAACCAAATGGAGATGTGAGAAGAGACAATAGTGTTCAGATAGATTACATTTGGCCATAGGTAGCTTACAGGTATTGTGTGAAAAAGAGCACACTTTTTTTATTTTTGTCTCTTCCCTGAACTCACCTAAAAGCTTACAATTTAAACTCTGTGAGATCAGAATAAACACAATATTAATGTCAATAATGCACACTGTTTGGGATTTAGTAACAGACACGAATACTGTAGCCTTTCCTTTGATTTTAAATTGTTTAATCACTCAGTGTCTAGAGTCTTACATGGCAATACATTTAAATAATGAAAACATGTCGATTTCTTGTTCAATCAATTATACTCCACTAGCTTTGCTATTTTACAGCTTAGATCAATGTTAATGGACTGTTCTGATATCAATTTACAACGCTTTAGCGTACTCCTACTTGTTCTAGAAATGTTCTTTTATGGGTAACTCTGTTTATCGCAACAGAATTTTCAAAGTTCAAAAGAGAATCATGAGACATATTTTTAGTCTTAAAAGCAATTAATTTTCCTAGCCTATTTTTGAAACATAAAACCTTACCTATAATATCTTTTATTGTATAAAATTAATGAAAATGAAGTTGTTTGTACACACCAACAGTTTCATGACTATATTACAAGTTTTGATCATATACATATGTCAGATCACCACATGTTTTCTACATTTGAAAAATATCCAATATACGTTAGAGCAAAGTGTTTTAACAAAGTGCTTAAAGAAATACAAACATTACCGTATTTTTTATTTAAGAATGGAAATAAAAATTACTTCTGGACAAGTGTCACTATTGCTTACTTGAATATTAAATTACATATTTTAATTTATTATTACTATTATTATTATTATTATTATTATTATTATTATTATATTATTTTGATCATTCATGTAATAGAATACTTTAACAATATGTTATCTCCACTTGTCTTATAATATTATATATCACTTGCATTTAATTCTTCTGAGAATGTCAATTAATTTCGTTTTCCATAGAGTATTCTAAAATACAGAGACAGGCAGCGAAAAGATACCGCACTATGCAGGGTCGTCGGGGAACAGATTGCCTGTAATTCATTGCTCGACTCACCAATAAGCTTTAGCAGCGCAGACGGGCGTTCAGTTTCGTTACTGTAGGCCTAAATGATTAGTTAAGAGTTACCTAATGAATGAATGACTGAATGAAGTTGAAAACTGATGTAGATCTTACCTCTCATCAAAGCAGCTCTTGAAAATGATGTCCAGCGTTCTTGATACGAACGTTCCATCGCGATAAAAAAAATTCCGAAACACTCGTATCTCCGCCTCTGAAATTTCAGGTAACACTCGTCTGATTTCATTCTCCAGGGCTTCAAGAGTATGTGGATTGTTTTTCTAAACTTTGTGTTTTAAAGTTCCCCATAAATAAAATTCACAGGCACGTAAATCGGGGGAAAGAGGGGGCCAAAGTCTATGACTAATAACATTATTCGCTTATCGAACATCTATTCTGTTCTAATGCATGCATTGATTTCTGAGCTGTATGGACAGTGGCGTTATCCTATTGGAAGTAGGCATATTACTTTTCATCCTCAGTCAATATGTAAAAAAATGGCTGCAGTAGGCTATGTTTTGCACATATCGTTCCGAATTAACGGTATCATGCAAATCTAGGTAAGCTCCCTGAGAAGCAGACTTGAATGAAATCAAGGGAAATAATTGTTCCGGGACCGGATATCAATCCCGGTACCTTTGTTCCTGGGTAACTCAGTCGGTAGAGTATTCGTGTGCTAAGCCAAATGTTCCGGAATCAATAACTGGCCCCGGAACAATTTTCCCCTTGAATATATTTAACGGTGTCATAAATGAAAATAGTGCCAATGATTCTGCGTGCAATAATGCTACACCAAACACCGACTTTCTGATCGTGAAGAAGAGTTTCATGCACTACACTCCCAATACTTTGAAATCTGAGAATTCACATACCCACTTAAACGGAAATAAGCTTCGTCCGTAATATAATTAAAAGAGAGGACAATACCATCTTGGTCAGAATGCAGCATCCATCGACAGAAATTTATGAGGGCAGTTGGATCCCGTTGTGTTAACTGATGAAGCACTGACACTTTGTAAGAATGAAAGTGTAGCATTTTCAGTTCCCTTAATGCCGATCTTTATGAAATACCACACTCCTGAGCCAATCGGCGTGAAGATTTCCTTGGGCTGGTTTCAATTCTTGCTTGAATATGTGCAAGCTTCTCCTCTGTTAATACCCTCTTCTGTGGTTGTCTCTTTTTGTTTGAAACGGACTCTGTTTCTCGCCATTTTCTGAATAACTTGGTTATGTATTGTCTCGAAGGCATTGCAGCGTCACGGAACTGACGTAGAAACTTGCGAACGGTACTGTCTTTAGGAGAAATGTCTCAACTACAAATATCCATTGTGCAATGCTATACATCACCATACTGATAGCGAACACAAATAACACAAATAATGTTCAATAACAAGGCAGTAATGCAACACTGCGTAATAATATGCGCTCAACAAACATTCCATTCGTCAACTAAACTCTCAGTCACTGGCGTAGCTCAGTCGGCTAAGGCACTTGCCTGCAGATGAGGAGTTGCGCTCGGGTGTGGGTTCGACTACCGCTTGGGCTGATTATCTTGTTTGATTTTATTCGAGGTTTTCCCCAACCATAAGGCATATGTCAAGTAATCTACGGCGAATCCTCGGCCTCATCTCGCCAAACATCATCTCGCTATCACCAATTTCATTGACACTAAATAACCTCGTAGTAGATACAGCGTCGTTAAATAACGAAGTAAAAAAGCTAAACAATCCGTACGCTTCCCGCTGTCCACCACTCCATCCTCACCACTCGGGAATTTTAGGCCTACCGTATTATTTATTAGACGTCCCTTGCATAATGCGGTAACTTTTCGCTGCCTCTCTCTACATTAACAACTGAACTAATTTCCAAGCTTTCATTTTGTTTGTAGGCTATTTAGTAAATTTTCGAGTTATAACTAATTCATTAGTTTCAATTTTGTTGTTAGGTCTACATGCTGGATTTGAAGCGTCCTACTTCATTTCTCAATATTAGCTTAATTTTACAGTGACCTAACAACTAGAGAGAAAGGTGGTAATATTTACCCCTTAAAGTATTCAGAGGAGTAAATAGCATAGTTTTACACTCTTAAAATATTACAGAGTTTTGGAGAGGTAGGACTATACATCACACAGCTTTACCCTTCGTTGTAACCAAAATATTAAGTTTATTATTTATTCTAATAAGATGAAAGATATTAGAAGCCAGTTTATTATCATAACAAGAATAATAAAATTCGAGCAATTATGATTAATCACACGGAACGAATGTTTTTCCTGTCTGTGGTTGAAAATAACAAAATTATGAATTCAGAAGCAGTTTCAATATTGTCGAAACTGAGTGCTCAAAGTGCTGTTCCGTGTTCTATATGTTCATCAATTCACGGGCCTGCGAAATTAAATTTTTGTTTTGCGGTAGAGAGCTGAACATTCTGTTCTCTGTCTTCTTACTAGAGTTGAACATTTTGTAATCCATTGCCGATTACAGTAATTAAGACAAAATTACTAAAGCTATTATCACAAATTAACTTCGCTCTAAGATATGCCATTAGGAAAGTTCAGGATAACACAGAGGGTTTGCAATTGAATGGGTTACATCATCTGCTTGTCTATGCGGATGGCGTGAATGTGTTAGGAGAAAATCCACAGACTATTAGGACAAACACGGAAATTTTACTTGAAGCAAGTAAAGCAATAGATTTGGAAGTAAATCCCGAAAAGACAAAGTATATGATTATGTCTCGTGTCCAGAATATTGTACGAAATGGAAATAACTTACTATAAAAACTGGAGATTTATAATTCGAACAGGTGAAAAAATTCAAATATCTTGGACCAACAGTACCAAATATAAATTAAAATCGGAATAAATTAAACGCAGGATAAACATGGGAAATGCCTGTTATTATTCGGTTGAGAAACTTTTGTCATATAGTCTGCTGCCAAAAATATTTGAAAGTTAGAATTTATAAAACAGTTATATTACCGGTTGCTCTATATGGTTGTGAAACTTTGACTCCCAAGTTGAGAGAAGAACAGAGATTAAGGATGTTTGAGAATAAGGTGCTTAGGAAAATATTTGGACTAAGAGGAATGAGTCCCGCGCCATGGCGTTGTGGTCTAAGTCATCCTGTCTAGGATTCACATTACGGAATGCCCGCTGGTTCGAGTCCTCATGGGGGAAGACATTTTCTCATGAAATTTCGGCCAGTGTATGGGATCTGTGCCCACCCAGCATCGTGATGCACTTGGGGAGCTATGATAGGAGCGAAATCCGGTTGCGAATGCCAACTATAACGGCCGCGGAGATCATCGTGCTAACCACACGATATCTCCATTCTGGTTGGATGATCGTCCACCTCTGCTTCGGCATGTGGGTGTGAGGTCAGCAGCCAGCTGGTCGGTCTAGACCCTTCACGGGCTGTAGCGCCAAGGATTTAAGAGGGATTAAGTTTAGGAGAATGGAGAAAGTTACACAACGCGGAACTGCACGCATTGTATTCTTCACTTGACATAATTAGAAACATAAAATCCAGACGTTTAAGATGGGCAGGGCATGTAGTACGTATGGGCGAATCCAGAAATGCATATAGAGTGTTAGCTGGGAGGCCGGAGGGAAAAATACCTTTGGGGAGGCCAAGACGTAAATCGGAGGATAATAGTAAAATGGATTTGAGGGAGGTGGGATATGATGATGGAGACTGGATTAATCTTGCACAGGATAGCAACCGATGGCGGGAATGAATCTGCGGGTTCCTTAAAAGCCATTTGTAAGTAAGTATTACCATAAGTGTGAAAGTCGTAAAAATAAGAGACGTAATATACGTTATACTTCAAGTAATATTTTTTTTCTAATTGTCTATAATCAACTTTCCAGAAATTATCTTTTAACGTAATGTTTAAAGAAACATTAATTTCAAATCAACTTTATAATATGTAACTAGCATTTTTTCATAATGAAGATTTGCTGTAATCCTTCCATGACAATAATTATTGTAAGACTTGTCATGAAAAATCTACGGGACAAAATTCTTACCACCCAAACTCCGAAACAAATTACAGTGTTGCACCATTGTATTTTTGTATAATGCTGACTTCTACAAGATTTAATCACTTTCAGTTTCGTCAAATGTTTTCATATTCTTCATACCTTTCCCCTACCTAAGGCCTTAAATTTTCAAGTGAAAATGAAACATTCTATATTCTACATTCTACCTTAAATCATGACACTAAACAGAGAGGACGTTCGGGATGTAAACACAATTTAGTAATCAGTATGTTTGGATTCACAGTGACACACAGAATCCGTGTGAACTATGCTTGGTATAAGATACGAGGCGGGCAATCCCAGAGAGTTGTATGGCTTCACTATTGATCACTCAGATGCAACGAGTCAGGTGGATTACACTCAAACTTACTGCACACAAATTAATCGCTAAGTGACATAACCAGAGCATGCGAGCTTCAATAGGTGGTAGTCTGTTCACGTTATGCACACAACTTTCAAAATGGAGATTACGTCTCTTTGAAACAAAATGTGGAATCAGGGAGAAACAATAATTAGTTCTCTCAATGTTGTCTGCAAACTATTCAAACAAATGATGTACATATTAATTAATTTAAATGTAATAAGGTAATTTCTCTTGATATGATTTTGGACTTTACGGGGCTTTATTTGGTGCGGAAAGTTTTTTAGTTTGTACAGTGTCTTAAACGACAAGTGTAAAAATTCAGATAGTCAAGGGGCAATCAATAAGTTTCCGGACTTCCTTGAATGTAGGCAATAGGCAACACACAGGATACAAGAAACGGAGAAATTATCTAGAACCAGGGAAAAGCCTGAAATCTGTACTTGAAAGGCAGAGAAGAAGACTAGTCATAAGGCTTATAAGAGATTCCAGGAAAACATCGACATCGCCAGCAGACCATGGCCTCTTAGTCAGGACAACTCTCACCCCATATATATATATAGGTTGTCTCCAATAATAGGTTGAAGTTTCGTCCGAAGCCCACTCAGCAACATTGTAGATTATGTGAGTAACGAAATCCTGTTTCGCAAGCCAGCCATAACTGCTGAGGGGAGATCATCGTGCTAACTTCACTTTAACCCTATGCTGGCTGCTATAGTTATTAGAGGAGAAAAATTCGCTCTGGCTCCGGGGATCGAACCTGGGTCCTTGGTTCTACATACCAAGTGCTCTAACCACTGAAGTATGCCGAAGTTCAATCCACAGCACCGGATCGAATTCCTCTCCTCTAGTGCTTTTTCTTTTGTGGCCTTACTTCATGTTCAACATAAAATTATGTTGACATATATTAAGTCAACGGCCATTATATAAGGAGCGCACTGAATTGAGTGACTTGGTGGCCGGGATTCCACAGTATATTATGCACTGTTGGGCGAAGAATCTACGTAAAGTTTAGTTTTTGGTCATACAGAATTCATCTGTTGTGGTAACAATGGTTGGAATTCGATACGGTTCCGTGGATTGAAATTCGGCGTAGCTCAGTGGTTAGAGGACTTGGTACGTAGAACCAAGGACCCAGGTTGGATCCCCGGCGCCGAAGCGAATTTTTCTCTTCTACGAGTAATAACCACTGTTGCCATAACAGATGAATTCTGTAGGACCAAAAATTAATCTTTACGTAGACTATACTGGTTGCATGATCGTTCATCTCTACCAAGGCATATGGACGAGAGAACTATAGGCTAGGATGTCTTAGCCTTCTACGTGCTGTCGAGGAACCAATTTGTACTAATTTTTACGTCATTAATTTTAATATCTTCCAATTGCAAAATATATATTAGTCAGTTTACAAACCTTTTCACATTTTCTGACAGCCAAATATTAATTTACAGTCACTGATAAATATATCGCACTTCAAGATACCACTCCCCTCTATCTCTCCATAGGTCTTCTCCTAATTGTCTTCTTTCCATAGCTGCCAGAATGCCCCTTTTCCATGTTGTCATAGGTCTTCCTCTTTTTCTTCTTCTTGACGGGGTCCATTCATTTGCCATCCCTGGGAATCTTTCCGTATTCATTCGCATCATATTGCCATACCATATTAGTTGTTTTGTGAAAATATCCTCTACAATATCATTCTTAACTTGCATTTTCTCTCCGATTATATCGTTTCTAATTTTATTTCCTCTCGAAATGCCTGATGGTCGTCTCCAATAATCCATTTCTAGGTCCAAAAATATATTTTTGAATGCGTTTTGCAAATGCCAAGTTTCTGCCCCCCATATAAAGCTGTATTTCTCACAATTGATTTATAAATTTTATGTTTAGTTTCAATTCTGATTTTATTATCCCATAATACTTGATTAAGATTGGATATTGCATATTTTCCTTTCTTCAAACGTTCTTTCATTTCTACATGGTTCCTTCCATCATTTGTGATTGTAACACCTAAATATTTTCTGTAGATTTTATTTTGCTACATCCATGGAAATCTCTTTGTTTTAATGGTTACATGTAATGCAGGGCTAAAATATTACCAAATTATCGAAGCTTTATTTTGCGCTATCCTACGCTCCAATTCGTGTGTCATTTTTTAAAACTAAAAATCAGTCACTGAAAAATTATTTGCCTTGCAATGTTGACGCACTGTGCTAATAACGTGCTACAAATTTAGTTCAGAGGTGAGGGAGCCGCTCTCCGATGCGTGATTGTTTCCGAAACCAAGGCAACGCATGCAAACACTACAGAATTAAATTAACGCCGCTACTAGTTCAGAAAAGCTACGCGGAAAGGAGTTTTATTCCATTGAGTTCCAATTTGAATTGGAAAAGCTGGTGTTGAAGGGGAAATTGCTAAACTTTCCGAATGAGTTGCTATAAAATTGGAAGAGACGTTACCATAAAGTTAACCCGAAAGGGGAAATTCCGTTTTCGTAAGTTGAAAGAGGCGGACGGAATAAAATGATCAGGATAGGAAAATTTTCGTCCCACGAATGCAGCTCGCAAACCCAAAGACTGCATTTTAGTTTTATTACTGAATTATGCTGAACTCACAAGAAGGCAAATCGCTTATAGCCTTACAAAACTGAACTTCATTCCTGATTTAAATAAGAAGATTAGCAGAATACATTTACTAAATTTCTCATTTTGATCTGTGTGGAAATGAAAACTGTTATTTGTTTAAATTTTCATTATTTGTATTATTGTTATTGCTAGTAATAGGATTGCTATTTTTTACTGTATTGCTGTCTTCAGTAAATTCTCGGTATATGATGAATGTGTAGTTAAATTTCCTTTTAATTTACAGAATTTGCTGCCATTTTAAGAAATCAACAGCAGATGTAGGCTTATACATTTATATACAAAGTACTAAACAACTTTTCTAAAAACTGTTACTGATTGACAAATTTGGAATGAAAATGAGTGCAGTTATTATATTTATAGATGTTGTGCGACCGTCACTTAGGTCGGATGACTTTCTAAACGGATGACTACTGTGTACGACTCCCGCTCACACTTATCAGGATTTCTGACACCACCATTACACTCAATAATGGAAAAGAAACGAGTTTACTGGAAGAGCTGGGGCTCTCAGGATATTAAAGGAAAACTACTGGTTACTGAATTTAGCTTAGTAAGCATGATGATAGAAATATTCCGACAGTCAATATAATGTAATATAATTTAATAATTTATTTAGAGTTCAGTCTAATTGGCTTATCACAGTTTAAAATCAATAACACTTACAAATGTAAATGATCATTGCAAACTATACAATTGAAATGCAAACGTTTTTGCCCTTTGGGCATCATCAGGCATTTGACTCACAATATCTTATACAATTTTTACCATATCTTTGCTGTGAAATGCGTACCAGATAATTGATATTTACAATCTTGTGTATATTAATAAACTATTTACATGATTAACTCTATGATAAATGACAATCTGAAATTTAAATGAATACAGATATTAAAATTATATGTGATAAATTGTAACTAAAAGGTTGTGTTGATCTTATATCTCTTAATTATAAAATTGTGATCATTAAACAACATAATGAAGAAGATATGATTCACCTTAAACTTCATAATAGGCCTATACAGGGTGTTTCAAAAATACGGGGCATAATTTCAGGTATGTATTTCCCACATGTAGACAATCAAAATAGTTCATTACAACATGTGTCCGGAAATGCTTCATTTCCGAGTTATGGCCTTCACAACATTGAAATTCACCGGAACGTTTTTCTTTCCGCATGTCGTTGTCATTACAGAAGATGTTCAAAATGTCCACCTCCTGCTTGAATACAGACCTCACATCGATGTCTCATTGACCTGCGAACACGATCCCAAACTCCAGGAGTATTGCGTATGTCCTCAGAACATGACACAATTCGATTCCGAAGGGATTCCAAATCAGGCACCGGACACGATTAAACCTATGATTTTAAATTGCTCCACAAGTAGAAATCGAGAGGGTTCAGATCAGGTGAGCGTGGAGACCAAGCAATTGGGCCACCTCTACCTATCCATCGATCAGGAAACCTTCGATCCAAGTACCGGCGAGTCGTACGACTGAAGTGTGCAGGAGCGCCATCATGCAAGAAGTGAATGTGTTGACGATTGATCAGTGGAGTGTCTTCTAAAACATGAGGTATGTTGTTTTCCAAGGAAGTTTATGTACGTCTGCCCCGTAAGTCTGTTTACAAGTACATGGGGTCCAATTAATCGATCACCAATGATACCGGCCCACATGTTGAGGGAGAACCGCACCTGGTGATGAGATGGAACAGTTGCAAGTGGGTTTTCATACGCCAATACATGCTGATTGTGGAAATTTGTTATGCCATCTCGTGTGAACTGTGCTTCATCTGTAAATAATACTAAGGCAGGAAAGTTGGGATTTACACCACACTGCTGCAAGAACCACTGACAGAACCTAACTCGTGCAGGGAAATCTGCTGGTGACAGTGACAGGGCCTGTACACGTTGCAAATGATAAGGATACACTTGATACTCTTTCAACAGTCTCCAGACAGTCGAATGAGGAACATTGACTTGCAACGCTACCCTTCGTGTGCTGATAGAAGGAGTCATGTTCACAGACTCCAGAATCTCCTCCTGTACTTCTGGAGTTGTAGATCTTGGTCGTCCCCTTCCCAAACCAGGAGAGTTAAATTTTCCATACTCGCACAGACGGTAATGGAGACGTACAAATGTCTTCCGATCTGGATATTGTCGCTGTGGGTACCTCTCCTGGTAAAAACGACGAGCCAGCGCAGTATTGCCGTCCGCCTTACCGTACATGAAGTGTATCTCTGCCAGCTCTTGATTTGAATACATGTCGCACAGTCTAACGCCTACACAACACTGAATATAACCTTCGCCTCGGAATGAACTGTCAGAGTGGCCTCTTAATGTCTCCTTTGACGGCAACGACCTGCGGAAAGAAAAACGTTCCGGTGAATTTTAATGTTGTGAAGGCCATAACTCGGAAATGAAGCATTTCCGGACACATGTTGTAATGAACTATTTTGATTGTCTACATGTGGGAAATACATACCTGAAATTATGCCCCTATTTTTGAAACAACCTTTATACTTCTATTAATTGATTGTTCGTAGTGCGAGTTTTGATCTCAATGATTCGTCAGTCCATTCAGTGGTGGAATCCATTATTTATGTTTATATATACTGCACTAGATTATATGTATTGACCTTTTGTATTTACATTAAAACCCAGTCTTTCAAAAGAGGAGAGGGATAATGGAAAATCTCTTATGAAAAATAGCAAAGGCGTTTAGCTCAGATGAAAATGCTGATCCAGATGATGAAGCTCAGGAAGAGAACATTTATTTAAGACAAACTGTGCTGCTTGTAATGATGAACTTATTAATGATGTTGAAGATGAAATTTGAAAAATATTGGGTGTGATAATTGTTGAAACTGGTTTCATCTCAAATGTACTGAATTTAATGCATTGCCGTATGATATTGCAGCGGGTAAAGAATTTCACTGTCAATTTTGCTGAATTTTTTTTTTTTTTTGTAAAAGAAATATTGTTTCAATTGTGTCTATGTCGGAAATGCCTTCTTTAATTAATAATGAAAGCACATGTATGATGTTTATTTTATAATATTCAAATAGTAAAATTGAATTTAACCTAAATTTTTTTATAGGCTGAGTGCTGGTTTGTAATTGGCTGGACACTGGATTTTTGTGGCCGAAAATTTGAGAATTTGTTACTACTAGGAAAATGTATTATTTTTAGTCCAATAAGTGTAGTTATAATGTTATGTTATGTGAAATTTCAAAACTATATTATTTATTTGCAATGGTGATTACTAAAGGAAATAAAGTTAAATGGTTTTCTTATCAGAAACTACTATAGTGTATTACAGTACTGTTAACAGGCTCGGGACTCAGTTGGTATGTGCCAATGGACCCAGTTGGCGTATTTACGTTTTAGATCAGAAGTAAACTTTTATTCGGGATCCAATTGAAAAGCAGACAAATATTACATATAGACTGGTTATGTCCTTCCTTCTAGGATACAATATTCTTACATTTGCAATTAAAATATGAAACCAATGCCTAGGATTATGAGTATAACTGTAAAGAAAGAGTTTCGTAGTAGGAAACATGTGTCAAAATGTCGGAATAGAAGTGTAATTTTTTCACTGAGTGTGCAGTTCTACGTAACTAATTTCAGTCGCTCTTTTGAAAGACTGGAATTTAGAATAACTCAAATGGACGATGAAAGGAACTTCGCAGTGAAAAGAAAAAAATTTCCAGACTAATTTACTTCAGCGTCGCTGAAATGGCAATAGATGTCGTGGAGAAGAGGACGGTGAATTTGCACTAAACTAGTCTGATGTTATTTTGTCATTTTCCCGTTGCATCACAGTTGTCGCAGAACAATTGCTGAACAGTCCCTAGAAACAATTACTCAGACATATTAATTAAACAAATAACATCATCATTTTATCATTTATTGTGTATTGTTAATATTGTATATACCACTGCCACCGGGTGCTTGCCCACTTGCAGTGTAAATAAATACATACATACAACATTAATTGTATTTTGTATTGCAAACGAAGTTCTTTTTATAAAATGCATTTACGTGGAACAGATTAATCAACAACATATTTCGTCTGAAATTATCTTCAAAAATACCCGTGAGAATAAAGATTTTAATTACAAATTAGATAATTGAATTTAATATAATATTAGAGAAGTATAAATTCATTTTTGATTAAAACTTCTCTTTTAACATAATTTTTTATTAAAGCTTACTATTTTCCATTCTAGAATTAAAAGCGTTTAGGTTTTGGATTCCAATGAAATTCTAATTAAATATTAACTAACAATGATGACGGATGAGTCGAAATAACGGAAATATATGTACTTCGGTACATCGTAATAATAATATAATATATATTAAATAACAAGATATTGCATCATTTTGTTACTTGAATAGTGTAGTGTGAAGTTATACAGAGTTGTTTCCGATCTCTGATAACGAATTTGAATGACATCATGTGCGTCAGGAGTCACATGACAGCTGAACTGTGGCGCGAGGTGACAGACCCGTAGTGAGTGATCTCATAGGCAGAGTGCACAGCGACTCACAGCAGAAATTCCAAAGGAAATCAACCCTTTTCAGGAGGGGTGCATAATAACCCTTTTCGATGCCAAGTACAGTTAAGTGAAAATGAAAGAAGCCTATAATAAACGAGGTTTCGTTACTTTCAAGAAAGGTATCTTCTGTGTACTTAATAAAAATGGTAAAGCTCGAATGAAATTAATTTGTATCATCTCGTAGGGTGCGGCGACTTGCGACGGGGGTGTATTTGCTTGCTTTTCCACTCTGAAATTAATCCCATCCAAGCTTTGCCAGTCTTATTAAGTACAAACAAGATGCCTTTCTTGGAAATAATGAAACCAGGTTTTTTGCAGACTGCTATGATTTTCATGTAACTGTATTTAGCATCGGTAAGAGTTGTTATGTACCTCTCCAAAAAAGTCTCTATTTTCTTGGGCATTGCTAATGTGATACACCGTGCACTCTTATTATGAAATCACTCACTATAGGTCTGTCACCTCTCGCCGCAATTCAGCTGTCGGTGTGATATATAACGCACATGACGTCATTCAAATTCGTTTTCAGAGATCGGAAACAAGCCTGTAAAAGTTTTGGTAATTCAGAAATCGCGTGTTACATAATTAAAAACTATGGGATTGTCATAGGTAATGCAACAAGTACTGTTCATCGGTGATGTATTCATGAGCAGCCCAGCGCAACTAGTTGTGAATTCATCCAAAGTGAATTAAGAGCATTAGTACTATTTTTAGACAGTTTTAAGAATACAACATCATAATAATTTTACTAAGCTAGACATTTAATGAGAAAAGTGGTATAAATTAATAACCATGCCGAACTTACATGCTTCGGGTTTGTTTATGTTACAGTGAAGTTATACACCGCCTGACATAAACAGATTTAATCACGTGGCTCACTATTGTTTTTATTCAAGAGCTGAAATGGCACCGTCGAAAGTAGTTATACTATGAAATCATGATAGGCATATTAAAGGCATATAGGTTCCGAACATTCCATAGTACCTACAATGTGCTTATTGTGTCACGACTTCGAATTACGAAGTTTAGTTGACCGTAACACTTCAGTTGTGGCTTTCCTACTTCCCTTATATAGCCTACAGCTAGGAAAATCATCTGTATTACGTAACAAGAATGTTTAGTCCACCGTTGTGACTGAGGGGTTAGCGAGTCTAACTCCGAACCCAGCGGCCCCGGGTCGATTTTCCGGTCGGGGCGAGTTGCGTGGGTGAGTTTTTTTTGGGGTTTTCCCCCCATTGCTATAGATGAATATCAAGTAACTTTGTCAGGCGATTGGAACCCCACACATCTTCGCCACTTCCTTTTCTCCCTATCATCCTTTCACTCATCAACCCGTTACTTCTTCTGGTTTTCAGATCGCTCAACAGGCGGCCCTCAGAAGCTGCTGGGTCTCTGGACCGGCCTCCGTGGATTGCATTCATATCATGATGGTAGCTTCTGCAACGGAATCAGGGGCAGACCTTCTCGGAGGAGGACTTCCGCCTCGGACAGTTAAGGGAGCCTTGGGGGGGTTGCCGAAGCAGGAGTGGTACATGGAATCTGTTGGCTGTAGGGACCGGTCGTTAAGGGGGTCAATTGGTTAGGTCGGTGCGCATAGAGGATGGTGGGCACGCAACTCATCCCATATAGGGGGGTGTACAATAGACCTCAGGTCGTACTGCGTGGGAAGTTCCCTCCCTCCTAACGAGGAAAGAAACAAGAATGCTTTCCAGAAGACTCTTGCTAATCCGACCGTTCCTTGCAAACATGAGTGCCGGATTAGCAGGAGTCTTTGATTATTGAGATTGCTTGAAAATATAATTAAATTTAATGTTATAATTTACGCAACTCCAGTTGCACTTCTAAATCGGAACTAGAACGTTCCAGAAGTGGCTGGCGCGTGTGCAGGTATATATGTAGGCTATATACATTAATATGCAATAAAGTTTATCACATTGCTTCGGTGCAAGTTCTCCACAGAAATATTATAATAGAAATGATAGGAAATAGACTAGAAGAAGGCGAGATAGTTGAGAGGCCGGATTACTGAGGACCGGACAGAGGAACACTGATGACTATGCATTTGATGGCTGTATTTCTTCCTTCCCCTTCTAGTCTTGTTTCCGCCTTGTTTCTACAATGCACAGTTGCCACGTATTCCTGCCACATAATTTGTGAACGAACTTCAAACAAAATACGGCCAAATGATCAATGATACGCAGAAAAACTAATAAGGACACGTTTGTTGCAATTGTTCGACAAAATCCCCTAACATCACCTATCCAACTTCTTCCACTTTTCTAGAAACTACATTCAAAAATTAAAATGCTACTCTTTTTTAAAATCCGAACAGAAAAGCCCACAATGACAGTACATATTTGTTTAACTCAATACAATGATTCATTTATCAAAAGGAACTTATTTAGTACCCTTCCATCTGTACAGGGATACGCCTGCTAATATAAATGCATTCAAAGTGCAAAAGTTCAAAGTCCACTTACAAAGAACTCTTGCAACTCAAGTCCTGCGTAATTTACTGAAGTATTTATTTGATCAACCGGAAAAAGCAAACGATTAAAATTTGTCTTTTCACAAAAAAGATATCTGTGAAAGGTACTACGAAACAACCTTGAAATAATATAAATAGAAAAAATTAATATTTCCCGTTTCTTTAGTATTATACAAGCTTGGTCAAATTAGATTCATAATGAGTATAGAACTCAGTAGGTCAAAGTGTTCTGTAATGTAAAGCTACACATATTCATAATTCATAACTTTTATTGTAAATATTCATTATTTTTCTAAGCACTTTTAAAAACAATATCAAAGAGCTGTAGTTTGAATACCTAATCCATCTCGTTTTTCATAAGTGCAGATTTTTATAAAAAAAAATAATAAACTTCAGATATAAGTAGCACGTATTAAAATTTAATGAACAATTATAAGTAAACAAGCAAGGACAAAACACCAGATTTTACAAATGAACGATCAATCTCTCACTTATATATATGACAAAGAACAATCAACATCAAGCAGATCTTGGAAACAGTTCAATACTCAACTGAAACTAAATAATGTCCTTCCAAGAACACACAAATTTGTGATGTGCTACCAATATAGGCTACAGAAGAATAATTAAGCTATAAAAATTTAGTAAATAGTTGATTTTCAACAAATAAAGCAACCAAAAACAAAAATAAACTAACGAAAGCGTAATTCCTGACGAATTGGGAATAACAAACAGCATAGAAATTCGGAACAAACCTATATCAAAATTATCCGTTTCAAGGATTCGATCCCTTGAGTCTGGGGAGTGTGCATGTTCAGAAGTTGTTTTACTCAAAGACGACAGCAATTCTGTCGGAGAAACCAGTCTTGGAACAATTTTATACGCTTTATTTCTTTCTTCTCAATCCAATCCCAGGAGGTCTTTCAGCGATCTTAAGTTAAGATATAGTCCTTACAGTTTAATATCGTTTTAAGAAACTGCGAGAGGGACTGCGTGAAAATATTGTGTAGTGAAGTTTGGGACGACAGAAGACTTCATTTAATCCTACTTCAACACTGTCCTTGTCCATAATTCTATATTGTTTCTGTTGATGTTAAAATCCAATGAATAACACTGGGCAACAAATTTAAACTTGTGCTGTCCTTTAGATGAAACTATGTAATTTTAACTAAACGAGAAGTGCTAAGCTAATTTCTGAAAACCAAAATTTTCTATCAGATACAATTTTTATGGTACATGCACTTCACTTATTGACACAAATTTGTCACACTAGCACATAAAGCAATCTTAGTTTGGCCAAAATTCACAAATTAAAACGCCTTTTTAAGTCTTTTACGTTAGTAGACAGCTTATGCAATCTCTCTGATGAGTGACCAGCGATATTCAGCCAGCATATGTGTATTCCAATTTCCACTGAAGCGTTTTGGAACTATCTCCCCCTGTTCATCGCTTACAGCACCAAGTTTTTTGGGGGGGGGGAAAGAAGTCCATGTGGCTGTCAGGAAACTGTACTTTCAGTGACATGTTGCATCCCATAAGGTGAAAGTAGTGCGACATTTCACTAACATTAAATAACTTTTATTTTGGAGGAACAGTACGTGCTGGACAAAAACTAACTACAGATTCGTTTTTACGACCACAAAATACATCGAATACACATTTTTTTTTATAAAAAGGACAAATTTCATGTTGTAGTATAGAGTGTAATCATCAATATCATCATCATGCCATACGTGAAGACTCAAATGCCTGTCTCAACTTTGTACATTCTATCTCTGTCTAATGCAAGAACTTTTGCAGTATGGATCTCAAAGACTTTTTCTAAAAAACGTGTATACGTTGCAGTTATTTTCATTTCCTTTGTACTGTATATCAATGACAATAATTAGGCCCTATTAATAATTATGAAGTTCTGAAGTAGAAATAGTCTTATTCGTTATTAGGCAAGGAAGAAAACTTGGGAATTAACCGTCACATAAAAATTCAATCCTATCTAGACGGTACAGCTTGTATTCCTCTTGTTTGCCTTATATTTCTATTGTCCTAATTACTTTACCTCGGTACTCCCTTGTATTCCCTTTATCCTCCTCCTCCTCCTCCTCATTTCCCTCTTTTCATTGTATTCTCTTGTACTCCTTATATTCCCACTGCATTTTCATTATTCTCGTCGGCGATTTCAACAGCAGTTGTATCCAGAAGCGGAAGCGTCGCCTTCCTCGACTTCATACTTGACACATTTGTTTCGAGAACTCTCCTCTTCAACGATGTCTACGACACTCTGTGGCTGGTACATCGATATGGTCTTCGTAAATCATTTGGATTTCTTGCCATGTAGCCATCAGATATCATACTTCTCATATCACCGCCCTATTCTTGCAGTGTAGGATTCCAATCAATCTGTAGAGTGCCGTGATCTGTCGCTCGATAAATGATGGTTGCATATATGGTGATCACATCGATAAAAAAGAGGACACAAAGCTTCAAAAAGGAGCACATTGTTCGAAAAAAAATAGGACAGAAAATATGTACTTAGATTTAGGCTTAGGCCTATATTATACTTTAAATTACGTCAATATCTATTTTATTACAAAATATTTACAGTACAACTTTAAGCCCGTAGCACACTACAGCGAGAAATATGTAATGCGTTTGTCGAGCTATGGAAAATGTTTCCTTTAGCACGGAGTAACGCTCGAAATAAGGCATAGCTGACATTGGTCGGCTAACGGTTTTTTGAAAACATAGCTACCCCACCATCTGTTTTTCGCTCCCACAGGTAACCTGACCTAATTGTAGCCTATAAAATGTATATTACGTGAATGAAATTGAACAATTAATAGAAAGTCAGATGTTCAAATTTATGTAACTTTATTTCTACGAGGTCATATCAAACCCAAAGACCTTGTACAGTTTTATATACAAGGTCTTTCATCAAACTGCCTCCCGTATGGCATAATAAAATTCGTATTTTATTTATCTATACAGATATGGCTTCACTGCGTAGCAACATATTCCTCGTTGGCATGTGAAGACAGAAGCATTGCAGGAAGGGCTTCAGTCACAAATTTAAAGAAAAACGAGATATCGATGGAAATCATATCGTTATGGGTAACTCCATCGGCCTGTGCAGAAAGATATTCAGTCCAATGCTTGGAAAGATAGAAACTGAAGCGTCAGGCTCAGAGTTCTATGCAGAAATGAATATAGTGTACAGAATGTTTTTCTTAGTTTTCTGGAAACTAGGTCTAATGGACTGAAGCCCTTTCTGCATGGGGCGATTCAATTATGAAAAACCTTAGTAATGATTTTACAGTTATGTAGCTACAAATGAAAGTCAAGGAAACTATAGGCCCTAATTATTAAAGAGGACAAAAAATATCTAATTAGATTTACATTCGCACCTCGATTTCTCGATTTACTAACTACCTCTGAGCAACGACCATAACAAGGAGGACCAAAGAGAGTTACGATCGTTGGAAAAGAGTATATCCGTCGATGTTGCTGCAAACTATAGGCAAATTATTTAAAAAAGGCGTCAAATAAGATAATTTCAAAATATCAGGCATGCAAGTTACGAAAAGGAGGTCATTTATTGATTTTTTTAAATCCGCCCGGACCCCGGACAAAGGCCTAAAAAGGAGGACATGTTAGGACAAAAGAGTATGTCTGGTCACCCTACTTATTACGGTTTCAATCCAACATTCGTCGAGTAGTCCTAAACTCTTTTTCTTTGGTATTAATGTTGGAAGTTGTTTTGAAATTATGTTGTTCTCCGTTTTCTTGACATTATGTATTCCAATTTAGATTTCACTTTAAAAAAATAATATATTTTTCAGTATAAAGCCGTATAAAATATAAAAAATGCGATGAAAATATAGCTATTATTCCTATATACAGAGTGACCTGTAAGTAATGTCATTAATTTCAATAGATTATTCTTTGAGACATTTCAAACAAAGAAGTTTAATGCAATTTTGCTGAATTTTGCTTCCTTTCTGAGATAAAAATATTTTTATATGAATCATTTCACAGCGTGTTTTGGGAAAGTCATTCATTTAATATACAACCTCGGCTCATTTCTCGCACCATCCACAAGTAGTTCTACATAAAGGCATTCAGCATATTACATCTTTGCACCTGTCGACAGGTAATCTAATCAACAGCAGTTCTATTTAAAGATGGTCGTATGCAGCATAGTAAAATATACACTTCCCGATTTTTAATGAACAAGTCTGGAGGAAAAATAACCTCTTTGTCATTCGATTTTCATTTGTCTATTATTGCACTAATGCCTTTTAATAGGACAATATATACGTCTCTGTAGTACAGATAGACGTTAAAAACCATAAACGTTTACAGTTCCACCCTGAATAATTATTGAAGTCGTTAGCTGGCAGATGAAAATCATCGTTACTTAACAATAATTATAAAGTAATATAGCAGAGAAGTTATCTACAATGAATATTGTCCTGTAACACAACTAAATGCGAGTATAGGCCCTATTATTCAGAGGTGGAATATATATGATCACATGAGAGCAAGAAGTTACAGATTCTTTGATTTTTTAGCCTTAGCACAAAGAAGCAATAATATTATCTTATTGCTGGTTTGCTTTTCTAGACTGAACTTCAATGTGACAGAAGAGAGTAAAATTCTGTTCGAAATATTCTACTGGACAAGTAGCCGAAGTAACCTTTGAGGCTGGCTTCAAAGTGAGTAGCTTATATCCATCTGTAGCCCATAGAAGCTAGAGCAACCTCTAACGACTCAAGTTGCGACTATTTCTCACATTAATATTTCTAAAATCAGGCTTCCCTTACTTCATATACTCATCTCAGAGGAGATTGGCAGAGCTGATTTGGACACTGGAGATTCAGTATTCATTATGAAATACTGCCGGTCAATATTTTTTTATAAAATTTTGAAATCAAGCTCTATTCTATGGTCCCTCTCATCATACAGGTTTTAAAGTATTAACTATTGAAGAAATTTATAAATATAGTTTACTAACTTACTACCACAGAAATCAAATAAAACATAAATCTAATCGACATGAATATCGCACTCGAAGACAAGAGTCTACTTTTCCATTATTGAGCCTAAATGTCACACAAGTGCAGCTCTCACATATGCTGCAAGTTTCGGCACAAGACTTTATAATAAAATTACAAACCATTTTCCAAATTTGAAATATTTTCAAATTGAAGCTTTTGAAAAATAAATTTATAAAATTATTCATGATATATAATATTAACAAATGTGTGTATTTTTTTACCTTTTATTTCTGTGACTATATTCATGTTGTTATTGAATATCACTACTGGCTTCTCTCCGAGTGTCAATTTATATTAAATATATTTTTTCTCTCTTTTCTCTTTCTTCTTCTTCTTCTTCTTCTTCTTCTTCTTTCTCTTGTGTGTTATTTATTGGCTTGAATTAAGTTACTTATTGTATTTAGTAAACTATCCTTTTAGATTTTATGTTATACGATTGGCTAAGACCACACCGTACACGAGCCTGGCTCTTATGGCAGTGGCTAGAAACATTTATGTTTTATAATTTTAAATTATACTCACTAGCTAGTTAAATAAATTAATTAAAAACTCTACGACTTCTCAGATGTCCGTCCAGTTGGTTTCACATTCCCAACATATATTTCTCAGGCAGACTTAAGATAAATAAAATACTGAATGTTAGCCTCTATGTGACGTAGAATGAAATTTCTTAAGTTGTAAAAGTGTAGTAATTTTTTCAAATACTCTTTCAATGACATACAATAGATTAGGGTTAAATTTCACTTTTGATACTCAATACTCTTTCACAATTGAAAAGCGAAACAATTGCTAAATATCTGATTGCTAAAAGAAGATGTAAAATCGAAGCATACAAAAGAGAATTCACTGAATAAAAAGTCCTTTTCAAATACTTATTTACAACAGTTATTAGATTTAAAATCTTATGGTGAATTAAAACTTAATTTTAATTCGGAATATGGATTATATATATTTCTCGTGTTAAATTTGTACAGTACCTGGTTAACATGTTTCAGCCCGTTATGGGCTACCTTCAGAACTAGTTAGTACTGGTCTTGGCGCCTTTGTTTGTTTCCTGTGGGGGTGTGTTTGTGTAGTGTAATGTGGAGTCAAATAATGTGTGTGTTCTGAAATTGAGTTGTGTGTTGAGAATTTCATTTGGATGTGTTTTTTGTGCGTATACATTTCGTATTGTGTTAATGTTTTTAGTTTCTGGATTTTTGGTTGAATATGTAGAATTTCCATGTCTGTGTTGATGTCTCTGTAGATGTAGTTAGCATTTGTAATGTGTTCTGCATTATGCGGAAGTATTTTATAGTTTTGTTATGGCTGTGATGTGTTCTTTGTAACGTGTTTGAAATGATCTGCCTGTCTGTCCTACGTAGAAGTTGTTGCTGGTGTTGACTTTGAGTTAGTATACGTCTGTGTGGTTGTATTTGTTTGTTGTGTTGTTTGTGTGTTGAGATGTTTTTGTAGAGTATTATTTGTTCTGTATGCGATGTTGTAATTTAATTTCTTGAATGAGGTTGCAATCTTGTGTGTGTTTTTGTTTTCGCATGTTAGTGTGATTATATTTTATGTTCTTGTGTTTGTGTTGTATTCTTATGTTTTTGTTATTATGTTTTGTCTTTCTTATTATGTTCTCTGTTATGTTAAGGTTGTATCCGTTTTCTCGTGCTATGTATTTGATTGTGTTTAGCTCTTCTTTGTAGTCCTGTTGGCTCATTGGTATGTTGAGTAGTCTGTGTACCATTGTTGTCAATGCAGCTTGTTTGTGTTGTGTTGGGTAATTTTATTCTTAATCACCAGTTCGATCAGGCATCGCACGCGATTGTTTCTTGATTGGTGTCGAGTTTCATAACTTCAAAATTTAAAATTTGTGAATATTTCAGTGAACGTTTTCCTACTATAGAGGAATTAATTATTACGTTGCTTGAAAGCGTAGTCACATCATCTTCCCAATTTCTTTATATCCTTTTAAATTCACTTTGAATAACTTTGTTAAAGAATTGGCGAGTTATCAAAATATTAATTAAATTATTCATTCATTGTATTAATGTATGAATGTATTTATTTATATTTTAATTACACACAAATACTTGTTAAAAATAACAATACGGCTTCTTGTTCCTATCGTTACAAGTGTACAATGTAACTATTGGAGGAAATACATGAAGAGACAATAATATTAACTTAGAATTGCATGTAATACTGTCCAAATACTGAACAAAAATAATAATACGTCTTATTGTTCCTTTCGTTGCAAGTTCACAATCTCACTATTCGAGCAAATACAGGAGTAGCCTGCCGAATATTATGAACATCCAATTACAGAGGAACGTAGATTAACATCGCCTTTGACTCATGAATTGTAGATTATCGAAATTGTTTGCTGTCATTTTTAATAATTATCTTTCGATGTTTAATGCCATTAAATCCAACTGTCATTGAAATTTTACAGTACTAATCGTTATTTTTCCTGCACCATATTACAAAAGAATCTTTAGGATGACGTTCTCTTCAAACTGCAATAAGCAAGAATAAGGTTCATTCTTCTTACATAACAAATCCCTTATTTTTTGTGTAATATAATGTACTTTATAACTATATTCCGCATATTTTTATAATTATATTCCTAATATTTTCACGCATATTACTGTATAATTATGATATTGTCTACATAATTCGGGATGTAAGCTAATTTATTCTGAAATGAAACTTTCTATGTTCGCCTTGCTGCTTCGGCAACTTCTTAACCTCCGATGTTGAGCATACTTTCTCCACTGGTTTCGCAGGAGTCATGCTTTATCTTGATTCTTGAAATAACTGGATACTGTTATTAAAAAGTCGTGATTCTTCAAATTGTCGAATGTTAGTCATCTAAGAAACAATTTACAGATATTTGATGTAGGGTACATGATGAATGGTATAGGCTTAACTTCGATGACACATGGCTTGAATGGCGTTAAACACGAACGAGAATTAATGCAAATTACGGCAGTCAAAAATCAATCTAAGCTTGTATGTGACTACATAATCATTGAGTACTTCAACATTTCCTACAATAGAGGCAATTGGACTTGTAACAAAATAAAGCGCTATGCTCTTAGTTTTGTCCAGTATTGGGGGATGGATGGCTGGACGGGTGGACAGACGAATGAATGAATGAATGAATGAATGAATGAATGAATGAATGAATGAATGAATGAATGAATGAATGAAATGGACTTCTAACAACAAAACAAAGCGCTATGCTCTTAGTTTTGTCCAGTATTGGGGGATGGATGACTGGACGGATGGACGAATGAATGAATTAATCAATGAATTTGCAGCTATAGAATCTAAATCAGCCAACTGAAAGAGACTTTAGATAAATTAAAAAGGGATGTAAGTGAAATAGAAGATAAAATTAGCCACGCTTTTATGCAATGCAAAATTTTTTAATTCCTGAATTAGGAAAACTTTCACTGAAAAATTCACTAATTTTTAAAAGCGTAGTCTGTATGTCATGAATGGAGTATTGCGTTTGGTTACTTTGGGTACAAGTCAGATGCACATGAATCATACTAGTTTCGTTTGCAACGGAAAGCTCAGACTCGTCTCCCCACTCGTTTCGTGTGTTTACATCTGCTTATTCGTATAGGACAGTACAGGCATTGAATAATGAAAATACTACTCACATACAAGATACTCTGTTATGTGTATTTAATAGCAAATTCATATTTATTTAAAGCCATCTTATGAAAGACAGAAGATTATTCTTACAAATAAGTAAAACGCATTTAGATTCTATACAGGCTTATGTTTTTGTTTAACAATTTATTTTTCATCCAAAAATTTAAAATAAATGTTTATTATTCTTCTTCTATTTAGAGAGTTTTCTACATTTAATTAATTACACTTTATTTGCATTTATCTTCATCTCATACTGCTCACAGCTGCCATTTAGCTCCAGTAGCATATCCCTTAGTATTATATCTTCGGGGAGAAAAATTAAGAAGGTAAACTTGTGAATTTTAAATAAGACATTAAAGCAAATGGACAGCTTCAAATACTCGGTGTGTACTATAAGCAGTAACATGAGCTGCAGCCAAGAAGTCAGAAGGAGGGTAGTAATAGTCAAGGAAGCTTTTAATATAAAAAATATAATATAATATGCAGATCTATGGAAAAAGAACTAAGGAAGAGACTAGTGAAGTGCGTTGTGTGGAGTGTGACATTTATGGGGCAGAAACATGGACATTACGACGAAGTGAAAAAGCGACTAAAAGCATTTGAATTGTGGATATAGATAGAAAAATGTAACGTGTGAATTGGACAGACTGAATAAGAAATGAAGCTGTACTGGAAAGAATGAGTGACGAAAGAATGATACTGAAAGTGATCTGAAAGAGGAAAAGGAATTGGTTGCGTCACAGACAGAAAAGAAATTGCCTACCGAAGGATATAATGGAAGGAATGGTGAGTTCGGGGTAGAAGAAGATATCAGATGATAGATAACATTAAGATATATGGTTCATATGCAAGAAACATGAACATTACGACGAAGTGAAACAGCAACTAAAAGCATTTGAAATGTTGATATGCAGAGAAGAATATAACATGTGAAGTGGACAGACTGAATAAGAAATGAAGCTGTAGGGCCTACTGGAAAAGTGAGTGAAGACTGAATGATACTGAAACTGATCTGGAAAAGGAATAGGAATTGGTTGGGTCACTGGCTGAGAAGAAATTGCCTACTGAAGGATATACTGGAAGGAATGGTAAACAGAAGAAGAGTTCGGAGCAGAAGAGGATATCAGATGATAGATAACATTTTATATGGTTCATATGCGGAGACAAAGAGGAAGGTAGGAAATGAGAAAGATTTGAGAAAGCTGATTTTGTAGTGAAAGGTCTTACCTTGGGTAGAACAGTGTGAATGATTGCATCGTTTAAAATATATATTATCAATGTGAAAATAAGTTTAGAAGTAAATAACATGACAAGTTATAGAAAGGATTGAAATTCGACTATTCAAAAATAAAAAATGTTAATATTGAAATACAGTATATAAAATACATTTCGGCCTTGATGTTTCAACTTTTGTTCATTTAGAATTGTTTGTATGTTATATCTGTCTCCACGAATTATCGTCTCTAATGTCAGATTACATAAATTAATTATAAATATACCCACTTGGTTCACACGTGAACATTGTAACTGGACACAGCCTATTTATGTGCATATTTATAAACAATTATGGAGATTACAATAATGCAATAAGCGACATTAAAAACATAATTATTTACACTGACTACTTGCTTAACGAGTCTCTACACATTACCAGTGACTGTAAACATTCTAAGTGTTTCAAAAGAAAAATTTCTGTTTCTTTCTGATAAAATAAGTTTTCGTCTTTCCTAATGAAGTACTCGCTATCAAATTCTTGTATTCTTCCAATTCTTCTATTGGAGTATTCATTTCCAACAGCCTAGCTTTGTTTTGTTTTGACATGTTCACTGAACAGCAGACCTGAAGTACATGCCTAGATTGTTGCGGGTTGCTTGAAAGCTTCAGTTTACCAGCAGAAGTCATGAAACTCGGGCTCTTTGCGAAATCAAGGAAGGCAATATGTTTAACATTGGAGGTTAAGAATGTCGCTGTTGTGGCAAGGCGAACAGACATCATTAGAGAATAATATCCCGGAATTGTAGACAAATTCAAATTGTAAAGCTTTGCACCAAATACGTTAAATAAGTGATACAAATGATTTCCAAATGGCCAACACAAAAGACGTCGGCGTGCGTTTTCCCTCTCGGAGCATTCATTAGAGCACATGAGGGAGGGTAATGTTATGTCTCAATGATCGTAGGTCTGTAAAACAAGCAGCGTCAACTAAAAAATTTGTGACGTAAGGCACTCTAACGTCGAGTAACAATATGAAAATGATCATTCGGTGTGAGGGGTTATAAGAGGGTGAAGACTGTGTTGGATTGCAGGTTAACTAGTTCAACTAGTTAATAATAGGACAGTTCCAACAGGTCAGCTAAGCGATTTGGAAATATTGCATTACTGCCGAAATGTATGACAAATTTATAGCACTAAAGCAAAAGCTGTGTATGTTCAAAAGCCAAGTGACTAACAGTTTAATGTCTCTCATTTTGGACAGTTAACAAAGGCGTTTGAATATACTTCATTCATAAATACTGAAGCGTTCGTGCATACATTGGGAATTTTTTTCCATTTGAATTTGAAGCATTAAACCTTCTGAGTCAGATTCCCAACTATTTGGTACACCATATTCAGTTCATATAGGTAATTTTTTAGAACTCCAATTAGAGCTTACTCATGTGATAGGGGAGTGAATATAGCTGCAAATAAAATAAATTTGTGCGAGTTTCAGACCTGATTTTCTGTCCTATATAGATTTATAACGAAGATACTTAATATATTTATACGAGGAAATTCTGTCTCAAATTAAAATTAACACATCCTGGTAAAGAAGTCAACTTACGGATTATAATTTACAGTGTTTTTCGACTTAGCGTTGCCCACGTAATGGTTCCCATTTTAGAAAAACTGGTAAAAGTAAAACGCATTAAAGATATAGAAAAACCAGTATACGTATTAGACATAATTATAATAAACAGCTCGGAAAAGCTTCGTTGAATTTTAAATGTAGTTACCCTAAAATTTTCAGTTATTTAAACATAAAGCTATTGAAAAGAGTTGTTGTTTAGTCAACTATCCGAAGATAAGATTGAACCTCGTAAATGACACCAATAAGGCATCACTCATTAGGCAATTAGGTGATGTATGTATGTATGTATGTATTTATTCACACTGTAAATGGGTGTATACCCGGTGGCAGTGGTAACTAATTACACTCAATAATGACAATTAATAATAAACACAACTAATAAAACAATAATTAATAATAATAATAATTAATAATAATAATAATAATAATAATAATAATAATAATAACAAGGAGCATCCTAAACTAAATGAAGCATGATCACTTAAAATAACATTTAAAGTAAATCTAATTTTTATCTTAATCCTAAGTTCGAACTACTGTAAGACCTACGAGTATGACAGGTTTATACCTGCACAAGTACCTTTCGGCACTACACTTATTTCGCTGCCAACTCACTCACTGCACTGATTCTATCCTGATTTCACTAACACTTCAAAACCATTTCACTGTTCAAATACTTTGCACAGCCACTTCACTGACACAAACACACTTCATTTATACAATAGACTTCACTGAAACAACACACTTCCTCACTGATAGAACACTTCAAATAACAAGATATCAATTACACCCTTTAAATAGTGTGTATAATATACTCCCGTCTATTAGTAAAGTCCTTAAACCTATTTTAAATACATTTTTGTTTATTGGTAAAGCTTTTAGTAAGTCTGCAGGTAAAGCATTCCAGTCTCTGATAATGGGGTAAGGTGGTCAGTTCCTTTCCCATCTCCACTGCATACATTCCTGATTACTAATCAGACTTCAGATGTATACACATAGTTGTCCTTCCTCTGATACATATATATCGTAAAGTGAGATGTATTGCCTGATAATAGATGCACATATCTTACATTTGTGACTGAAGAATGATCTAGGAAGTGAAAATGTTCTTCCATGACATCAATGCAATATGTGGAAACATAATAGGCCTATAAATGTATATAACTACTAGCTTACATTTTATTTCACATATTCATTTCACATCAATTTTAAATTTATACGTACTAGTTTGGAACTTACTATTATTGAAGAAAAATTGTAACAACGTGATTTTCCGACGATAATGCTAAAAGAGTAACTGAGGTGGGGATTGATTTCCAGTTTTCAGTTGTGTCACAATTTATTGTAGTTTCGAGAAGTTCCTTCAAATGTACTGAACTTTCTTTCCGTAGACATCTCTAATAAAACATTCCTAGGCTGTCGCAATGGAGGACGTACTTAAACATTAAAGGATCTAGCACTGTTTTCATTTCATAAAATATTTCGCGTAGTGTGAGTTGGTCTCTAACCACGAAAACCACTCCGATAAATTTGGCTGACAGAGGAAAACCGAAGTTATAACTAATTCATTGCATTTTTGAGCTTGAACATATACCTTCGTAGATACTGTACTTTACTTTCACTGAATACAAGAAAATGATTTTTATTAAGTATGGTACACTATTGCTATATAATAATACTTATTCCGTTCCTGTACCTTTATATCACTACAACAATAATGAAAATGTGAGCAAGTGTGGAATATATGTATTATGCTATGTGTATTTATATTTAACATTTACGCCTTGAAATCTTCTTCCATTGAACCAACTACAACACTAAACACATAGTCGTATACTGTCCTGCAGCATCTGTACTTTTACTTGCAGGTGTTGAAAATAATTTTGTGTTCCAATGTATCTCAAAATTTACAAGTTAGAATTTGGAATCACCGTAGATATTACTTTTGAGCAATGTGGATTAATCGGATCCCTTATTATTTGTGTATTTTTTCTCAAACTTCTACGATAATATATTTTTCAGTACCCAAAGCGAAATCTGCACCAATTTTTGCAATGCACAAGACTTTCAAAAATAGAGTAAGGGGGCCTATTGCCGGACAGTTCAGAGATTTCCACTTATTATGTGTCCTCTATAACTGTTTCAGGTAAATGAAACGCATTACCGTAATTTTAAAACCTTGTTACTGATATCACAACTATTTTAATTCGAATATTATTTAAAATACTATTTTTTATTTTGTGTTGAAATCTGCCTTGCAAATGTTCGAGAATAGGGACATGTGCACCTATTCCCGGACAAACATTTTTTACAAGTGTCCTATTTCCGGACAGTAGGTTTTAAAGTCTTTAAATTATTAATTTCTGTAGTATATTACAACAAAAAGATTCTTACATTTCATATCACTGCATTCTATAACTTTTTGATTTACATTTCCCACAGGAAATCTACAGTATTTCTTCTTATTACTGGACGAATTTATCACTTCGCACCTACTGTTAAGTTTATCCGAGAATGAGGAATAAATTTTAGGGAATATCAATGTTTTTATTACCACAAAAGAGCGATCCTCTGAAGCACCAACAGTCGATTTCATCGTGATTTCTATTTTCACACAGAATAAACAGAAAAATACGGTGACGAAGATAGTTTATGCGTAAGAAATAGTTCAGTAGAATAAAATTAGTAACATAGAATTATTTATAGCCCTGCTTTGCTTGTGAATTTTTTGAATTCTAATAATTTCCGACAGGAAGCCAAGTGGAAGAGAGGAGCGGAGAAGATAGCATTTTTGCCTAAAAAATGTTCTGCTTATGAACCTATTTAGTCCCGTCCCGTAACGTCGTGGTCTAAGGCTTCATGCCAAAGATACGCATTACGAAATATGCCAGGTTGGAGTGCTCATAGGGTTCGGTGCTCGCCCAGCTTCTTGATAAAATATTGTCTCTACGATAGACAGAAAAATCCGTTTACGGAAACAAGTAATAGCGGCTTAGAGAATCATCGTACTAAACGATACCTCCGTTGCGACTGGTAACCTTTAACCTCTACTGAGATATTATGTTGACATAAAGCCAGCAGGCGGCTGGTCTGCCTTGGTACTTCATGGGCTGTCATATTGCGAATTTATTATTTAATTTTTAATGAACATATTTATGGCATGTCAGTGAGCCACCGAAGTTGGGTCTAATCTATTTTAAGAATTTGCCGTTTTCAAATATCGATTTCCTTAACTAGAATAATACTGAAAATTATTAAAATAATCTGTAGTAATGTCACGAGAGGTCTGAGATTCGCCGATAAATCCACGATTGAAGCGAGTGGATTTATTTGGGAAATCTCAGACCTCGAGTGACATTAATTAGGACTAGTTCGTGAATAAAATAAAAATGTAAATAATATATCCCTAAAATTCGATCACAAAATGTTAATAATTGTATATTAACGAATACTTAACCTAGTCAGACATTGCGAAGTTGAAATACTCGTAGATGAATATCGATTACTGCAATAAAGAAATTCGATGTCATTATTAAGTAATTCCAATTGCGAAAAGCGAAATACAGGTTTAACAATGTTAATTACATGTACTGCACTTTTCTTTTATTATTATAAGATAAATAAATTTGCATTATCTGCTGAAATCGTAATTTAATTTAACAGTAACAGTGGGGACAGCTATATACCAATGCTTATGTATTCACAGCGAGACATGTTGCTACACAGTGAAGCCACCTCTGAATAGATAGGCTTAATTTAAACACGAATTTTATTACGCCATACGGAAGGCAGTTTGTTGAAAAGACCTTATTATTACTATGCAAGGTCTTTGGGTTTAATATGGGATGATGTTACATAAATTTGAACATCTGACTTTCTATTAGTTGTTTCAATACATTCAAAAAATACAAATTTTATAGGCTACAATTATAGGTTGAGTTACCTGTGGAAGCACGACCAATGTCAGATGTGCCTTATTTCAACCGTTACAATCAGTGCTACACGAAAGCATTTTTATAGCTTGACAAACGCATTCTCTCTGCAGTGTGTAACGGAACTAAAGCTACATCTACAAAGTTCAATATTCCAATCGCCTATGCGTGCAATCTGGAAAGAATATGAAAGAATCAAGTTTAAAAGGTACGTTCAATTAAGATGCATGAAGGTTTTGTGTCTACATGGTGCGCCGTTTTGAACGTCGTCTTCACTGCGTAAATATATTAATTAATATCAAATATCAATCCTGCATTCATTGCTTTAAAGTTGAAAGAAAAGTTTAACCGTGTAGCTGCATCTTAATATATTCATGTTCATCAATTTACGGGGAAACAGTTGGCGACAACGACTAAACAAAAGAACGACCATGCGATAAATTGATAGTGATAAATCTAGCTGCAAAAATTATCGCAAAGTGTGACTGTGATTGGTTGGAATTCAGAATTTCATTACACTTCATTGGTCGAAAATAGAATCACGTCATATAAACGAAATAGTCATGCAGTAATTTTATATGTCTCAATCCTTGTAAATGAGTTATATCAAACGACATTTAAGTAAAATTATATAATGCATACAATCATAAATGATAATTGCTTTCGTGTGCAATAGAGAAAAGGAAACATTTATCTCCCTACTCGGGTTCACATTAAAACTAATTTAATACCTATATGTAAGTTGCTAGGATAGTCCACCGCTATGAAGTAACGGTTAGCGCGTCTAACTGCGAAACAGGTTCTGACAGGTTCAAATCCTGGTTGGGATAAGTTATTTGCTTGGGGTATTTTCCGAGGTTTTCCCTCAACCAATCGAAACAGAATTGCTGGGTAACATTCGGCGATGGACCTCGGACTCATTTCGCTAACATTAATCCACATATCACCATCCATACCATAGCCTGGGTTAAGTTCATGGTGCGGCGTGCTGTACTTGTATAAGAACGCGGCCGTTCGGCTACCCAATCATTCACGGAATAATAGTGGTAAACGCTAGCGACGTGCATTTAAGCCGCTATGTTCGGTTCAAGTTGGTCGAGTACGGTGAAGTTCGATATACGCCGATGTTCGCTTTGTAGAAAACGGTATGTCCTGTTTGTTCAGCCTTGTTATGAAAATATTCGCTGTCTTTCACACCCACCCATTCATGTTTTAACCGCTTAAGTACTTTAATGCATATCATACTATTAGTTTTCTATGTGAAATAAGACGAATTTTGTAACATCTTTGTTGCCTCTCTCATGTTCGAACATTGCAAGACACTAGTAACCACAATAAGGCTGCTCAGGCTGGGGTTCCTCCTGCGTACAAGAGAAAAAAGTCGTTAGGATAATAGCTAAATAAGTTAGCTGTAACATTACCATCATTCACAACATGATAAGGAAACTGGACTGTTGCGAGAAGCGTGAAAATGGTTATAAGAGAGCCCGGATGTTTAGGCATTTATAACAGTTAAAATAGGCAGGCAAAAGAGACAATAAAAACGTAAGAAAAAGTACAATAATCTTTGAAAAAGGCATTATAAATTTAAAAAGCATTACATTTTAGCAATAAATTTAAATTATATCAACATAACTCACATATTTACACTTGTTCACTTATAAAAAACTTTTTTTTTCTTCGTGATTAACTGTCTTTTCACAAACCTTACATAACAAAACTGCTCCATCGGTTGAAAACACATGGGTACCAAATTCACTAACGTAAGCATGAAGTTTACCTTTCAATGGTTTACTGTATTTAGGCATTCTAACTAACCGAGCTCATACCTTCCGTCATCCGGCAATAACTGACTGTTCCTCACACAAATTTATTTCTCCTACAATAAATAGCACAAAATTGTAACAGTAAGAGTAGTATACAAAGTGGACTGACGTCAAGGGCTTCCGGGCTCCCATGGGCGTGGCCAAAGGAGGGGTGGGGGAAGGAGGCGTGGCGTTGCTTCGTCATTGGTTGAAACAGAAGTGGGGGAACTCAATTTTGATTGGTGCATGGGGGAGGGTCTCAAATGCGATTGGTCAATGGGGTTGGAAGGGGATTGTGTTTAGCGAATGAGAATGGAGACCTCATGTATGTGAGTGGTCGTAAACGGTGATTGGGTGGGATGATCCACGTGTGCAATTGGATAATGGGAGAGAGATAATTTTGGGGGGGGGGGAATGGGAGTGTTGAATTTCGATTAATTGTTGGTATTACAACATTTGATTGATAGTGAGGAGAGGGGAGGAGTTGTGGTTGCCTCTGCGTGATAGTAATTCACCGTGAAAGAACTAGGTCACACGTGTCAAAAGGAAGGCGATGTTTCGAATACGCATGTTCCTGTGGGTCTTATTTGACACTTGTATTATTTTTTTTTCGACCACCGCCTGTTCCCTGGCCAGTTGAAAATAATTTTCTGTTGTGAAATATGTATGAGTATGTATTACGCAGTCGGTTTAGCCATCTGTGTGAGAGGTGAATCCCGCACGTGGAGGTGAAAGTGAGTCCTCGACTATATGACATTGACTGGACGCGGCGGTCTGAAGCACGCAAACAGTAATTGAAAGAGAAAGTATAACACCTTGGTGGAAGTAAAACAATGCATCAAATCGAATTCAAAAAGATGAAATAGCGGAAAGGTTAGTAGAAATGAATAAAATTACTCAAATATGTGGAGAAAACTCAATTCTCACTTCAAAAATGACCTATGATTATTAGAAGTGAATAAAATGTATAAAATAATAACAATGGAGAAAACTCACTTCAACAGTCACCTGGTTGCTGTATTTAAAGAGGCATAAATACATAAAGTTAGCATGATTTATACTCTATCTATGGCTGGAAGTAAAATCTTTTACCTGATTCCAGACATTCGCGGAGAAGACTGTAATTTCTCACAGCAGTTGTTAAAAGTACAAAGGGATATACATAAAAAGACTTGGACTTTTCACGATAGATTGACGCATAACCACAGTCAGAGAAAGGTTTCAGTAAGGCAGAAAAATCTTTCACCTTACTCCTTCCGCAGAAAATTTAATAATAATAATAATAATAATAATAATAATAATAATAATAATAATCAATCTTTTTCCAAAAATAAATGGTGTTTACATTTATAATTACACATCGCAACGCATAAATCTAACGCATGAGTCTTATCAAAGTGCAAAATGCTCCATGCACCATATTGTAAGAAACTTTTAATATTTCTTTTTAATTATATGTTCGGAGAAGGTATATAAATAATTATAAGTATTAGTTTATTATGGGGATTTTTCAAATTTTGCTCAACAAATATGTTAAATTCTAAAGCAGATTACTCACTTAAATGTATCTTTAAAATGTCTTGCATTTCATCAGTGATGCATTCTCAAATATCTTTTAATTCACTCTCATGATTTGTTAGATTTAGAGCACATTCACGGAGCAGACTGGTAATTCTCACATCAGTTGTTAAAAGTACAAAGAGATATACAGAACATGTATAATTAACCATCCTGAGACCACAAATAGTATTTTTGACATTTTTTGTTTGTTTGTATGTCTGTCTATGTTACCTTTTCACACAATAATGGCCGAACCAATTCGCATCGAAACTAAAAACAAGTTTATGCACAAGCACTGTAAGTTTATTATGAGTAAATAAAAGTATATAAAATATACTATTCTTATTATTTAAAGACGCTCATGCACACATCTTCTTTTACATGGAGGTTCATAAAATCCAAGTAAATGCTCACTTCAATAATTACCTATAATTACTAGTCAATCTCCAGAATTAATAATAATAATAATAATAATAATAATAATAATAATAATGGTGTTTTTTTAGGTGCATCTAACATTGAAACATACGATTATCTGTGTGTGTTTTAATGTCACAATGAATAATATTCCCTGTTTGTTGTGCAAGACCGCCTTAAATAGATGGAATCATTTTCGTAATACGCTGGATGGGTACAAACAGACATACCCCATTTCTTTATTTTACTTCCGTATTCAGACTACGAAGAGTGATACAAATGTGTTTCTTATAAGTGAAGCTAACATTGAAACATACGATTAGCTGTGTGTCTTTTAATGTTGCAATACTCTATCAGTCATCTCACGTTACAATAAGCTCAGTGATAGTATGTGAAAACTACATCACAATAATTCTCGTTATGTTTAATATAGTATTTTAGTTAAATATAAAAAGAAGTGGATCAAATTCTCCCTGTTGGCTTAAAATATAAGTCTTTAAGTGGAAATTATTGATTTATAAATATATTATGATACACAACCGAGAGAGTTTGAGATTCGCTTCTGGGAGATTATGGGTTCAAAGTATCTGACTGAACTTTTTCATGATTTCCTTAGATGCATATTACTATTGGCTCACTGCAGGGGAGTTATTTTACAAAGGAGCAATTTTATCTATATGAGTCGGGTAGAAGTGAAGATTGAATTTACAGTACGTAAGGTACTCTTTTATAGGGTAGAATTATTTCAACCTGAGTTACTAGTACGAAGGACGAAACTGGTAATTGGAATTAGACGCAATAGTCTATAGTGCGATAATATGCACATGATTTATAAATAGATTATGATACACAACCGAGAGAGTTTGAGATTCGCTTCTGGGAGATCATGGGTTCAAAGTATCTGACTGAATTTTTTCATGGTTTCCTTAGATGCATATGACTATTGGCTCACTGGAGCGGAGTTATTTTACAAAGGAGCAATTTTATCTATATGAGTCGGGTAGAAGTGAAGACTGAATTTACAGTACGTAAGGTACTCTTTTATAGAGTAGAATTATTTCAACCTGAGTTAGTAGTACGAAGGACGAAACTGGTAATTGGAATTAGACGCAATAGTCTATAGTGCGATAATATGCACAAAAGAACTGAAGACTGTATCGAAATGAAAGGTCACAATTTTAAAAAAATTGTTTAAATACCGGTATACATATTATGATTATTTTTCAATTTAACTTCATATCTGTCTATCGGGATGTTTGTTACCTTTTCACATGATAATGGCGGAACCGGTTTCTATGATTATTGGAATATTATTTCGTTTTTTGCACTGTCTTGTTGATCACCCCGAGTACACATATAACATATTAATGACTGCTGATTAGATGTAATGAACTTACATTAGCCTACTGAAGAATCATGTTGAAGCTCACATCCCAGCCACTCGATTGTGAAAGAGACACGTGTGAGAGTACCACATGACCCAGGACCTTCCTTTAGATTTCTCAGTATGACATTCAGTTCAAGGTCCATGTGTGCGTTAACTTTCATTTTCTAGTTGCGACATTCACCGCGCTAACCATGATTGAGAAATGGACAGAGAAAGTAAAATAACGAACTGTTGCATTAGCGACAATTTTGAATGTTATCGTTCAATATAAAAAAGAAATGGATCCAATGCAACAAGTTGTCGATACCAAAGAATAGTTGGTTTGATGGGGGTGATGTATTGAAATAAAAGCAAGTTTATGCAAAAGTAGTGTAAGCTTATTATGAGTAAATAAAAAGTATATAAAATATACTATTCTTATTATTTAAAGATCTCTTGCACGCGTCTTCTTTTACATGGGGGTTCATAAAATCCATGGCGCACTCTATTAACACCATATTGTAATACAAGACAATCACATCTCCAACTATCACAAAGAAGAAACGTCAAATTCCAGAACTGCGATAAATTGTGGTTGTGATAGCTGCAAATGTGACTGTAATTACTTAAAGTACTTTAATCTTAACAAAAATATCCCCACTCAGAGGTGGGGGCTTTATTTTCATGAAACAATAATCAGATTAATGAAACTTGACGTCACTCAATTCATTTTCGTCAGTCACTTTTATACCAACCTCTATATACCCATAATTCTTCCGCTCCACTCCTAAGATGTTAATTCCAACATTAACGAATACAACCATCATCTGCACCTCATTACCTATGTTAAAATAAAACATGTTTGACACCGATTGTATCTAACGCTACTGAAAACACTGGGGTAGCTCCTTTATTTATTGCTCTGGTGTTTCCTTAGATGCATACGATAATATATACGTACCTAATTTCATTTTAATTTATTTTATTTACATAAACAATGATGCAGAGCCGAGAGAGTATGAGACTCGCATTGAGGAGGTCATGAGTTCAAATTGTATGGCCGAGTATAAAGACAACTGCCCTTCCCCTCCACTCCTAAGATGTTAATTCCAACATTATCGAATACGACCATCACCTGCACCTTATTACCTTGTACCTAATTTCATCTTAATTTATTTTATTTACATAAACAATGATGCGCAACCGAGAGAGTATGAGACTCGCATTGAGGAGGTCACGGGTTCAAATTCTGTGGCCGAGTATAAAGACAACTGCCGGATTGGAATTTACATGTCATGATTCATCACCACCTCAATTACCAATACGATAAACATTAATCAAAATCTATAATTAGTTATGGTTACGTCACCTTTCTCGGGGTTGATTGCTATCCCAACATGAACATCTGGCATGGTTGCACAACCGACCTCTGGAGCGGATGCTATCCCAATGGTGGCGCCAACATCCAGTCAAGTATGTTCCGGATCTGTGTTTGCGTTATCGGATAGAGCTTTCAAAAATCGTTTGAAGACTTATATTGCTCTAAATCTAACAAATCATGAGAGTGAATTAAACGATATTTGAGAATGCATCACTGATGAAATCCGAGACATTTTAAAGAGACATTTAAGTGAGTACTCTACTTTAAAACTTAACATATTTGTTGAGCAAAATATAAAAAAACCCAATGATATTTCAATAAATGTTTTTGCACTTGACGAGAATGATTATGTATTTCCTCTCAGGATGTGCGAAATGGAATTACCAAATCATAGGGCTTTGTTATACATTAGTAATGATAGAGAGTTTTGGATTTGAAATACACAAGTTCATTATATGTTTGTATGATGAATGGTATAAAACCTGAGGATATGGAAGCATGATTGAGAGTCATGAATGTCACAATTGTGTGAATGTTAATGATTAAACTGAACCTAGTCATTGTGGATTGAGGATGGGGATGTGCTTGGTAAAAGAAAATAGTAACAAAATAACATTATATGTATATATTGATTCATAAAAAAAAATAACATGTAGTGAGTATTCAAATACTTTTTCAGTTAGTGAATTCCAAGACAATCCATTTCTTCCAAATTATACACATAACTGGTGATAAATTGTTCCAAGAATTCTTTCTTTTCCACACCCTTTGTATAAATACACTGAATCAGCATCATTGTAATTAACATAACCAATACGATTAGTTTCACGGCGTCCAGTGACGGGGTGGTTTCAGCACAAAACAGCATCCTTGCTGTAAATTCCCATGGAGACGGCAAGTTCTTTTAAAATACAGTGTTGTTTATTCAAGCTTCTTGGAAACCTTGTACGTCAGTTATCATAATGGACGTCCTGAAACAAAATAAAAGCGGCGTAGCATGATACCTATTGTAAATTGTATAATGTCACAGAAAAGAAAAACGCAAACACATATACTTACATTTTTAAACATATGATATGAGTAAAAGCACTTTATACATAATCCAATAAGACACTTTGAACATTGTGTTCGAACAATGCTCTTACACCCTTTTTGAGCACATCTCTTCCTCCCTTTCAATGGGATATATTGAACCCAATGATTTATACAATCATATCGAGATACTCCATCATACGTAATCGGGGAAGAAGTTAGTTGCACACCCAGTTTCTCTGTCCCCATCATTGCAAATGATGCGAAAATGGAATTCTTGTTACATATAGGTCACATTTTCGACAAGTTGTTGCAAACATGTCACATTTTCAACATATTGTTACATATAGGTCACATTTTCGACAAGTTGTTACATATAGGTCACATTTTCAACATTTTGTTACATATAGGTCACATTGTTGTTCCATACCTGTTACATTTCCAACATATTGTTACATGTACGTCACGTTTTCGACAAGTTGTTGCATACATGTCACATTTTCAACATAATGTTACATATAGGCCACATTTTCGACAAGTTGTTGCATACATGTCACATTTTCAACATATTGTTACATATAGGTCACATTTTCGACAAGTTGTTGCATACATGTCACATTTTCAACATATTGTTACATATAGGTCACATTTTCGACAAGTTGTTGCATACATGTCACATTTTCAACATATTGTTACATATAGGTCACATTTTCGACAAGTTGTTACATATAGGTCACATTTTCAACATATTGTTACATATAGGTCACATTTTCGACAAGTTGTTGCATACATGTCACATTTTCAACATTTCGTTACATATAGGTCACATTTTCGACAAGGTGTTGCATACATGTCACATTTTCAACATATTGTTACATATAGGTCACATTTTCAACAAGTTGTTGCATACATGTCACATTTTCAACATATTGTAAAATATAGGTCACATTTTCGACAAGTTGTTATATATATGTAACAAGAATTCCATTTTCGCATCATTTGCAATGATGGGGACAGAGAAACTGGGTGTGCAACTAACTTCTTCCCCGATTACGTATGATGGAGTATCTCGATATGATTGTATAAATCATTGGGTTCAATATATCCCATTGAAAGGGAGGAAGAGATGTGCTCAAAAAGGGTGTAAGAGCATTGTTCGAACACAATGTTCAAAGTGTCTTATTGGATTATGTATAAAGTGCTTTTACTCATATCATATGTTTAAAAATGTAAGTATATGTGTTTGCGTTTTTCTTTTCTGTGACATTATACAATTTACAATAGGTATCATGCTACGCCGCTTTTATTTTGTTTCAGGACGTCCATTATGATAACTGACGTACAAGGTTTCCAAGAAGCTTGAATAAACAACACTGTATTTTAAAAGAACTTGCCGTCTCCATGGGAATTTACAGCAAGGATGCTGTTTTGTGCTGAAACCACCCCGTCACTGGACGCCGTGAAACTAATCGTATTGGTTATGTTAATTACAATGATGCTGATTCAGTGTATTTATACAAAGGGTGTGGAAAAGAAAGAATTCTTGGAACAATTTATCACCAGTTATGTGTATAATTTGGAAGAAATGGATTGTCTTGGAATTCACTAACTGAAAAAGTATTTGAATACTCACTACATGTTATTTTTTTTTATGAATCAATATATACATATAATGTTATTTTGTTACTATTTTCTTTTACCAAGCACATCCCCATCCTCAATCCACAATGACTAGGTTCAGTTTAATCATTAACATTCACACAATTGTGACATTCATGACTCTCAATCATGCTTCCATATCCTCAGGTTTTATACCATTCATCATACAAACATATAATGAACTTGTGTATTTCAAATCCAAAACTCTCTATCATTACTAATGTATAACAAAGCCCTATGATTTGGTAATTCCATTTCGCACATCCTGAGAGGAAATACATAATCATTCTCGTCAAGTGCAAAAACATTTATTGAAATATCATTGGGTTTTTTTATATTTTGCTCAACAAATATGTTAAGTTTTAAAGTAGAGTACTCACTTAAATGTCTCTTTAAAATGTCTCGGATTTCATCAGTGATGCATTCTCAAATATCGTTTAATTCACTCTCATGATTTGTTAGATTTAGAGCAATATAAGTCTTCAAACGATTTTTGAAAGCTCTATCCGATAACGCAAACACAGATCCGGAACATACTTGACTGGATGTTGGCGCCACCATTGGGATAGCATCCGCTCCAGAGGTCGGTTGTGCAACCATGCCAGATGTTCATGTTGGGATAGCAATCAACCCCGAGAAAGGTGACGTAACCATAACTAATTATAGATTTTGATTAATGTTTATCGTATTGGTAATTGAGGTGGTGATGAATCATGACATGTAAATTCCAATCCGGCAGTTGTCTTTATACTCGGCCACAGAATTTGAACCCGTGACCTCCTCAATGCGAGTCTCATACTCTCTCGGTTGCGCATCATTGTTTATGTAAATAAAATAAATTAAGATGAAATTAGGTACATATATATTATTTTAAGGAACATGGGAAACGAATAGTGTGGGTAAATTATGAGCGCAGGAACGTTATTTCGTGACACTTTTTAAAATAGTGAGCTCAATGCTAAATTACTCATATGCATCTAAGGAAACACCAGAGCAATAACCATAATTTTTTATGTAAATAAAATGAATTAAAATGAAATTAGGTACATATATATTATTTCAAGGAACATGGGAAACGAATAGTGTGGGTAAATTATGAGCGCAGGAACGTTATTATTTTGACACTTTTTAAAATAGTGAGCTCAATGCTAAATTACTCTCATGCATCTTAGGAAACACCAGAGCAATAACCATAATTTTTATGTAAATAAAATGAATTAAAATGAAATTAGGTACATATATATTATTTTAAGGAACATGGGAAACGAATAGTATGGGTAAATTATAAGCGCAGGAACGTTATTTCGTGACACTTTTTAAAATAGTGAGCTCAATGCTAAATTACTCATATGAATCTAAGGAAACACCAGAGCAATAAATAAAGGAGCTACCACAGTGTTTTCAATAGCGTTAGATACAATCGGTGTCAAACATGTTTTATTTTAACATAGGCAATAAGGTGTAGATGATGGTTGTATTCGATAATGTTGGAATTAACATCTTAGGAGTGGAGCGGAAGGGCAGTTGTCTTTATACTCGACCACAGAATTTGAACCCGTGACCTCCGCAATGTGAGTCTCATACTCTCTCGGTTCTGCATCATTGTTTATGTAAATAAAATAAATTAAAATGAAATTAGGTACCTATTCAGTAGCGTTAGATACAATCGGTGTCAGACATGTTTTATTTTAACATAGGTAATAAGGTGTAGATGATGGTTGTATTCGATAATGTTGGAATTAACATCTTAGGAGTGGAGGGGAAGGGCAGTTGTCTTTATACTCGGCCACAGAATTTGAACCCGTGACCTCCTCGATGCGGGTCTCATACTCTCTCGGTTCTGCATCATTTTTATGTAAATAAAAAAAATTAAAATGAAATTAAGTACATATATATTATCGTATGCAACTAAGGAAACACCTGAGCAATAAATAAAGGAGCTACCACAGTGTTTTCAGTAGCGTTAGATACAGTCGGTGTCAACCAGAAGCATTGAAAGGAAAAGCGAATGTTGTATCAGATACCTGGAATGTAGGAAAGGATAATATGATTATACGTACTTGGAATGTGGAGGAGGATGAGAAAGAAGAAACTTCAAATTCCAGAACTGTGATAAATTGTGGTTGTGATAGCTGGAAATGTGACTGTAATTACTTAAAGTACTTTAGTCTTAACAAAAAATCCCCAAACAGAGGTGGGGACTTTATTTTCATGAAACAATAATCAGATTTAAATTGTGGTAGTTGGATATGTGATTGTGTTGTATTGCAATATGATGTTAATAGAGTGCCACATGGATTTTATGAACCCCCATGTAAAAGAAGACGTGTGCAAGAGATCTTTAAATAATAATAATAGTATATTTTATATACTTTTTATTTACTTACAGTACTTGTGCATAAACTTGTTTTTATTTCAATACACCATCCTCATCAAACCAACTATTCTTTGCTATAGACAACTTGTTGCATTGGATCCACTTCTTTTTTATATTTAACGATAGCATTCAAAATTGTCGCTAATGCAACAGTTCGTTATTTTACTTTCTCTATCCATTTCTCAATCATGGTTAGCGCGGTGAAAGTAAAAGTCAACGCACACATGGACCTTGAGAACTCAATACCATACTGAGAAATCTAAAGGAAGTTCATGGGTTATGTGGTACTCTCACACGTGTCTCTTTCACAGTCGAGTGGCTGGGATGTGAGCTTCAACATGATTATGCAGTAGGCTAATGTAAGTTCATTACATCTAATCAGCAGTCATTAATATGTTATATGTGTACTCGGAGTAATCAACAAAGACAGTGCAAAAAACGAAATAATATTCCAATGTTAATAGAAATCGGTTCCGCCATTATTGTGTGTAAAAGGTAACAAACATCCCGATAGACAGATATGAAGTTAAATTGAAAAATAATCATAATATTTATACCGGTATTTAAACAATTTTTTTAAAATTGCGACCTTTCATTTCGATACAGTCTTCAGTTCTTTTGTGCATATTATCGCACTATAGACTATTGCATCTAATTCCAATTACCAGTTTCGTCCTTCGTACTAGTAACTCAGGTTGAAATAATTCTACTCTATAAAAGAGTACCTTACGTACTGTAAACTCAGTCTTCACTTCTACCCGACTCATATAGATAAAATTGCTCCTTTGTAAAATAACTCCGCTCCAGTGAGCCAATAGTAATATGCATCTAAGGAAACCATGAAAAAGTTCAGTCAGATACTTTGAACCCATGATCTCCCAGAAGCGAATCTCAAACTCTCTCGGTTGTGTATCATAATCTATTTATAAATCATGTGCATATTATCGCACTATAGACTATTGCGTCTAATTCCAATTACCGGTTTCGTCCTTCGTACTAGTAACTCAGGTTGAAATAATTCTACCCTATAAAAGAGTACCTTACGTACTGTAAACTCAATCTTCACTTCTACCCGACTCATATAGATAAAATTGCTCCTTTGTAAAATAACTCCGCTGCAGTGAGCCAATAGTAATATGCATCTAAGGAAATCATGAAAAAGTTCAGTCAGATACTTTGAACCCATGATCTCCCAGAAGCCAATCTCAAACTCTCTCGGTTGTGTATCATAATATATTTATAAATCAATAATTTCCACTTAAATACTTATATTTTAAGCCAAGAGGAGAATTTGATCCACTTCATTTTATATTTAACTAAAATACTATATTAAACATAACGAGAATTATTGTGATGTAGTTTTCACATACTATCACTGAGCTTATTGTAACGTGAGATGACTGATAGAGTATTGCAACATTAAAAGACACACAGCTAATCGTATGTTTCAATGTTAGCTTCACTTATAAGAAACATATTTGTATCACTCTTCGTAGTCTGAATACGGAAGTAAAATAAAGAAATGGGGTATGTCTGTTTGTACCCATGCAGCGTATTACGAAAATGATTCCATCTATTTAAGGCGGTCTTGCACAACAAACAGGGAATATTATTCATTGTGACATTAAAACACACACAGCTAATCGTATGTTTCAATGTTAGATGCACCTATAAAAACACAATTATTATTATTATTATTATTATTATTATTATTATTATTATTATTGTTATTATTATTATTATTGTTATTATTAATTCTGGAGATTGACTAGTAATTATAGGTAATTATTCAAGTGAGCATTTACTTGGATTTTATGAACCTCCATGTAAAAGAAGATGTGTGCATGAGCGTCTTTAAATAATAAGAATAGTATATTTTATATACTTTTATTTACTCATAATAAACTTACAGTGCTTGTGCATAAACTTGTTTTTAGTTTCGATGCGAATTGGTTCGGCCATTATTGTGTGAAAAGGTAACATAGACAGACATACAAACAAACAAAAATGTCAAAAATACGATTTGTGGTCTCAGGATGGTTAATTATACATGTTCTGTATATCTCTTTGTACTTTTAACAACTGATGTGAGAATTACCAGCCTGCTCCGTGAATGTGCTCTAAATCTAACAAATCATGAGAGTGAATTAAAAGATATTTGAGAATGCATCACTGATGAAATGCAAGACATTTTAAAGATACATTTAAGTGAGTACTCTGCTTTAGAATTTAACATATTTGTTGAGCAAAATTTGAAAAATCCCCATAATAAACTAATACTTATAATTATTTATATACCTTCTCCGAACATATAATTAAAAAGAAATATTAAAAGTTTCTTACAATATGGTGCATGGAGCATTTTGCACTTTGATAAGACTCATGCGTTAGATTTATGCGTTGCGATGTGTAATTATAAATGTAAACACCATTTATTTTTGGAAAAAGATTGATCATTATTATTATTATTATTATTATTATTATTATTATTATTATTATTATTATTATTATTATTATTATTATTATTAAATTTTCTGCGGAAGGAGTAAGGTGAAAGATTTTTCTGCCTTACTGAAACCTTTCTCTGACTGTGGTTATGCGTCAATCTATCGTGAAATGTCCAAGTCTTTTTATGTATATCCCTTTGTACTTTTAACAACTGCTGTGAGAAATTACAGTCTTCTCCGCGAATGTCTGGAATCAGGTAAAAGATTTTACTTCCAGCCATAGATAGAGTATAAATCATGCTAACTTTATGTATTTATGCCTCTTTAAATACAGCAACCAGGTGACTGTTGAAGTGAGTTTTCTCCATTGTTATTATGTTATACAATTTATTCACTTCTAATAATCATAGGTCATTTTTGAAGTGAGAATTGAGTTTTCTCCACATATTTGAGTAATTTTATTCATTTCTACTAACCTTTCCGCTATTTCATCTTTTTGAATTCGATTTGATGCATTGTTTTACTTCCACCAAGGTGATATACTTTCTCTTTCAATTACTGTTTGCGTGCTTCAGACCGCCGCGTCCAGTCAATGTCATATAGTCGAGGACTCACTTTCACCTCCACGTGCGGGATTCACCTCTCACACAGATGGCTAAACCGACTGCGTAATACATACTCATACATATTTCACAACAGAAAATTATTTTCAACTGGCCAGGGAACAGGCGGTGGTCGAAAAAAAAATAATACAAGTGTCAAATAAGACCCACAGGAACATGCGTATTCGAAACATCGCCTTCCTTTTGACACGTGTGACCTAGTTCTTTCACGGTGAATTACTATCACGCAGAGGCAACCACAACTCCTCCCCTCTCCTCACTATCAATCAAATGTTGTAATACCAACTATTAATCGAAATTCAACACTCCCATCCCCCCCCCCCAAAATTATCTCTCTCCCATTATCCAATTGCACACGCGGATCACCCCACCCAATCACCGTTTACGACCACTCACATACATGAGGTCTCCATTCTCATTCGCTAATCACAATCCCCTTCCAACCCCATTAACCAATCGCATTTGAGACCCTCCCCCATGCACCAATCAAAATTGAGTTCCCCCACTTCTGTTTCAACCAATGACGAAGCAACGCCACGCCTCCTTCCCCCAACCCTCCTTTGGCCACGCCCATGGGAGCCCGGAAGCCCTTGACGTCAGTCCACTTTGTATACTACTAGTAAGATTTGAAAATATGAAAGCAAACAATTGGAAATGCTACATGACAACTTCTATGAGAACGAGCTTAAAATTATTATAAAGCTGATTTTTGATATCGTGAAGACATGACAATATTACATTTGTAACTGTGTATTGTCGATCATTATTCATATTACACCAATAGTGTTAAAGCACAATTATTAGAGATTAAGCACCGAAATAAATTACTTTTATTTGCTATATTGTTAGTAAGTTCCTACCAAGACTCTGGAATTCGCTACCAGCTAGCATTAGGGACTGTCGAAATAAAATTGAATTCAAACGTAAACTTACTAGGCACTTGGTCAGTAATTGATTTCTTGTAGATAGTTTCCTTAATCTATCACAAAATATTTCAATATCCAGTAATTTCATCACTATACAATTTTGTTATTCTAGGTTTAATTTGTAATTTAGTAAATATAATATATTCTTTGTTTTTCTATGAGAAATTATCTAGCTTTAGTTAGTCAGGTAATCTTTTCGTACTTTGATTTTTATTGTAATTGTAATTGTAAATGTAATACTAATTGTAATTTTATTTGTAATCGTAATTGTAAATTTAATACTAATTGTAATTTTATTCTTCATATCATAGTTGGAATCTCCTGGTAGAGGGGCAGAGAAGGCCTGACGGCCTTATCTCTACCAGGTTAAATAAATAAATACTAATACTAATACTAATAAAGTTAGCCATTGTTTCAAATATTTAATTTCATACACATTACATTAGGATTAATTAGAAAATTGCAAATAAACTATGCATATTGCTTTAAAAGGAAAAAAAAGGCATTTTTAGTAAGAAACACCTTAGAAAAGCAAAATGGGCAAAATAAAAATAAGCCCTATCACTTCGATTTACTCTAAATCACATTTATATCTGTGCAAACAATGATTCATTTCCACCCAGTATAAAAAGGCATTTTGCCAAACATCCGGGCTCTGGTTATAAGAAACCATTCGACATGTTCGTGGCGCTTATTACTTCAGCCCGAACGACTGAGAACCCCTTTCATCTTTGAAGAATTAGGTGAAATATGCTGTAATTCTAGAAATGGTTAAAAAGTAATTTCCCCGAAATTTGCAATCCTTTAAAACAGTGGTCGTCAGCACTCGCTGAAATGTGCAATGGGTACGCGGTGCCGTCCCGTGTGCACTGTCGTGCAACAGGGAGAGATAGATAGCATACCCCCTAGCAGCTACGAGAGCACTATAGTGCACTGCGTTTTCCGCGGGTAAGAGAGGCTAGACCCAGCGTGCTCTGTGCTGACGACCCCTGCTTTAAAAGAACAATCGCCTTGCAATTCCATTTCAAGCTATAATTTGCAACTTTATGGGGGAAAAGTTTTTATTTCATGAATCTTTCGAAGCCGCACTTAGGACTTATCCTGCTTTAAATATTAAACTGGGAATGGGCCTGCTTACTTGGGACTCAGAAAAAACAAGTGACGACTAAACCACTGAGAAATAATAATAAGTAATGAGAAAAGAAGAAGTACTTAGCGAAAACTTTCCCCGAATTCAGTCCACTATATATTTCTCGTGGACTAGTCCTGATTTGAACCCGAAACTAACCGTTCGGTTAATAAAGCACCATTCTATAAAATTTGAATGTTATACACGTATCCCTTCTTGCTTTGCTGACGCTCATTCTGATACCACTCCCTTGATTCAGACCAGTTTGCTTTGATTATATTAGTAGGAGTGTATTTTTCAGGTTCTATGTCGTATCATTAGTAGGAGACCCAACAAGTATATTACATTTAGAAAACCATTCTGGAATTACGACAAAATGTTATAGCTTGTACAATATCATCTGTGCCATATTTATTGAGTTAAAAACATAGTTGAACCATAATAAGCGGAGGCCAGCAATGTGCGGAGTATATTTTGGGGAGGTCATTGCAGCTTCGCAGTCGACCAGTTTAATGTTCACCGTAAACCCAACACGATCGCTGGAGAAACAATACAGAGAAGGGTGAGGCAAGCGTTCTGTACCGTCCTGTATGCACATTACACTCCTGTGGCGTGTTGTTTGGTTTAGGAACAAGGGAAAATGGCCTTTCTGTCCAGCTTCAAATCTGCTTCTCATTGAGAGGGCCTCTTCATTGTTGCTGCGGTAACTGTACTCCGCTTTCATATTGTGGAGCCAGGATATCACTAGGACTAGGTAGATAGTCATTTCGTTCCTTTCCTTTGAGTTTCAGCGCTTCATGACTCGGAATTAAGTCCGTCTGTTATTTTATCATGGCAGAAATAACTTACATACCTTACTTATCTCTACCAGACTACAAATGAATCGTTTATTTTTAAAACCCCACAAGTGACAAAAACAAAACTTTTGGAAAATCAATAAAAACTGTTTATTTTCATTACTTCTATTTTTATTGTCAAAATGTATTTGACAAGTGATATTAGTTGTTAAATATGAGGTTCATTGACAATTAATTGTGTTTTATAATAATTATGCATAAATCCCCCCCAAAATTAAATTAATTAGGATGTTATGCGGTTTTTCCAACAAACAAACTGAAACTAAGCAAAGCATTGCCTATTTCCAAGTATCGAGTAAATGAAAGTAAGTATGAACAAACTTTATAACCTATGTAAGAACTACAGTATCAAATCACAAAAAAATTAAAGTTTTTTCTGTTGCAACAGACATTTTTCTTATGAGGACTTATTAGTTTTCTAGTCCTCGCTTCCACTGTGATTACTATCTTTGTTGGAGGTACGCCATGTGTGCAGTTCTGTGTAGAATCCTTTCACTTCATCCGGTATGTACTAAAAAAATCTTCTTAAGGGCTTACATTTTTTAAACATTGATTGATAGCGGAAGCTGTTATAAGCTAGGTCTGTTGGCAGTTCAAACGGTAAATTTTCAGCACCAAACACTTTTCTCAGTATTTCGAATTGTGAATACTTCTGCCGGTACAATGCTGTCAATGAACTTTTTACAAAGAACTTTATTTTTTGTTCATTGCAGCGAAAAAACTCACTCACCTTCAAAATTTTAAAATATACCTTTTTTATCCTTTGGTACACCACGGCCATAAGATGAATCAGACATGCTAGGTAGCTTATAAAATTGTAGCCATCAAGCTTTGAAGTTAACCACATCATTAGCTGTGACTCGTTTTACCTTGAACTTAGACGACTTCTCAATAATCCTCATTACCAACATTTTCATCACTTGAACTAACGATCTTGTAAGAAAATACTCAAAACAGATAATAATAATAATAATAATAATAATAATAATAAGAAGAAGAAGAAGAAGAAGAAGAACAACAACAACAACAAGAACAACAACAACAATTAATCAGCAATACACAGAACAAAATACTGATCCGGCTGTGACTGAAATCAGCTGTTGGGTGCGACAGTGCTGCTGTCAGCTAGTGTGGCAGACTAGTTTATTTGAAAAACACCATATGTGATGTTAGTTGTTGGGTTTTTACAATAAATGCATATTTCTTGTCCAATATTTTACATGTTACAGTCATGCTAGATACAAGGCTTTTATATCAAAAGATGCGCATTCATGCTTGTAATCAAAATCCACAAAAAAACGCATTTTGTAAAAAATGCCGGTTGTGGTGTTTTTACAATAAACGACTCAAATGGGATTTGACTTTAGTTTCATTACTTATCCGAATATAGACACGTCCAATGTGGACAAACTCAAGATACTCCAAAATTAAGAGTTTTAGTGTGGCTTCATAAAAGTCAGAATATTTTGTTTATTCTTCCGTGAAACATCAGTAACTGGTGCCGCATACCACTACATGCTGGAATAATACGTGTATTTTTTTATTTTATTGGGTTATTTTACGACGCTGTATCAACATCTAGGTCATTTAGCGTCTGAATGAAATGAAGGTGATAATACCGGTGAAATGAGTCCGGGGTCCAGCTCCGAAAGTTACCCAGCATTTGCTCGTATTGGGTTGAGGAAAAACCCCGGAAAAAACCTCAACCAGGTAACATGCCCCGATAGGGATGCGAGCCCGGGCCACCTGGTTTCGCGGCCAGACGCGCTGACCGTTACTCCACAGGTGTGGACTACTATGCGTATCCCCAAGTTGTTTACAAGGGGCACTCAATAAGTTTCCGGACTGCCTGAATGTAGGCAACACACAGGATATAAGATACGGAGAAGTTACCTGAAATCAGGGAAATTCCTGGAACCTATATTAAATGCATCACTAGAAAGGCAGAGAAGACGACTAGCCGTAAGGCGTATAAGAAGAAATTTCAGGAAACATCGCAATAGTTTCTTGACATGTTTGCACAAAATCATGTGTAGAAGCTCAGTTCTGAAAGACAATCTAACGCTTTTTGACAGACCGACATAACAGGCATAGAAACAATGATCTTCACTGACATGCATGTTTATTTAACAGTACAATAAATACAAGTGCAGTTCGGAAACATATTGATTGCACCTTATTCATTCAGCACAACATAATGTACTTTTTCAACAGTATGAGAGAATCCTCCACATTACGAGCCCTCAGGTTCGAGAATATCTCATTAACACAGTTAAAGGCCAATGGAACGGATGCAAGGACATATTTCGTTTTTTTTTTCTATGAAGTAATCAAAAACAAATGAGGTAGGCTTTACCGAAAGGGTAGACCCTCTTCAATAGGAAACCTCGCTGGGCTTGTCGCGGGAAACCCGTTCACCTCTCTTTCACCAAAGGGGAAAGTCCAGCTTATGAATTCACGGTCAACCACGCAAATGCATGGATTGTGCGCTGACAGAACGTACTGCAGCATTCAAGTCAATACGGAACACAGTCCTGGGGATGTTTTGTGATCGAGCAGCAGTATCCAGAAGGAATGTTTTAAATACATCCTTATGAAGTCGCAATGATATTACTACATGCTTAGAGAATGAGCTAAAATGAAAGACGGTAATAAATATTATATTAATGGAATGGTACTTTGGATGAAATAATTTTACTCTATTTCAAAATTTTTCTTCAGAATCTGCCTTAAATGTCATCGACGTAGCCCGGGATCGAACCCACAACCTAGGGGCATAGAAGGTCAGCGCTATGCTAACTTCGCTAACCAGGCCGAACCGTGTGTGTAATTCAATTGTTATATTAATACTAATAAACATATTGAAGAGAACGTTATATATAGATCTACATTTTGGGTTCCGGGGGAAGTATGGTTGCAAAGAAGCGTGGTGAGTCAGTGAAGTTATGGTTTTACAGTGGAGTGAATAGTTCCGATCAGTGATAATTTATAGTGTCAATGAAATGAGTTCTATAGCGTCAGTGAAATGTGTTATAGAGTGTCAGTGAAATGTGTCATAGTGCCACTACAGTGAGTGAGATGAGAGAAAAGTGAAAAATTATTATCAGTACCAATGTGAAACTTGTGTAGGGCCTATGTATATGTAGGTTGTATTGTACAATTAGGTTCACTCATTATTTAGGTTATTTTATGTATTATCATTAATTTACAGTAATCATTGCGTTAAATTGTATTATGTATTCTTATTGTATTATGTATATAATTGCACTGTGAATTGTATAATTGTATTGTGTATTGTATTGTAACTTTATTGTGTATTGTTTATATTGTGTATGCCACTGCCACCGGGTGCTTGCGCACTTGCAGTGTAAATAAATTCATACATACATTCACAAATAAATTTTAATTATACTTATAGATATTCTTGTTATTTCGTACAATTTCACTTCCCCAACTCCCACACTTCATGCTCTATGATAATTTAAAAATGTGAAAGGTTTCAACAATTCACATTATTCTTTCCATTTGTCATTTCATATACGTTTATCTATTTGTACATTAACATATTCAACCACATACTAGTGCAACTAGTCAACAATCTTTCACTTTTTATTAATCAATCCATATATCCATCCATCCATCCATTTATCCATCTATCCGTGAGTTCATCCACACACATATACACCCACCCATCCATCCAACCATCCAGACACACACTCACCTTTTTACCCCATCCATCCATCCATCCATCCATCCATCCAATCCAATCCATCCATCCATCCATCAGTCTTTTCACACGACTTATTATACAATCACTCTTAGGTAATTCTCAAATATCGCTCGAGAATTTCACGCAAAACTATTGACTTATTAGTAGTTATTTTGTTGATAGTTTGTCGCTAAAGACGTCAGAGAAAGAGGACCTTGGGGCAGGCTTTCTGAAAGTATTTTGGTTCCTCACGTCATTCTCTCTGATTGCAGAAAATCATAAATTTTACCATTGTGCTATTTAACCGGCTCTGAATACTGCATCCAATTTGATGTTATCATTAAAGACTTTAGCTATGTGAATTTAGAAAAAGACCAAACTGTGATATTTCCGCAACTACTGCACAAAGGACACAATTTACATGACAAATATATTACAATGATAAAGGACAGCCAGCGAGGTCACAAGAGATATTCATGTCTCTTAACCATTAGCGTTATGTATAGGCCTACCTCATTCTGTACGATTTAAATTTACAAGCGAAGAAGTAGATTGAATGACTATGTTGTGCCTCTAATGTTACTTTTCTTAAATATTGTCTTGTTCTCTTTCTAAGGTTAGGTGCGATATTATTTCATGCATACCGCCCGCTTTTGCGGTCACATACCGAAGCTGAAGACATGTAGATCGTCTTATGCCCATAAGAAATGTTTCCATAAATGATGGTGACAATAGCGGTGATGGAAAATATTGTGATGATTAATGGATATTGTGACAGCCCCGTCGAGACTCGCTCACGCGTCCCACAGAGGGCAGGGCGCGCGAGGAAGGATCGGGCGACGCGGCATATGAAGTTGCGCACGCATCTACTTCCTAAGGCATGTGGTGCGAGGAATAGGGGGTAAGCTGGAAGCCAGGCGAACTGATTGTTGTAACGAGAATGATCCCGAAATCGTAGTTTCTGGAAAGTATGGCTTAACTTATAAAAAGCGAGCAGCCTTCGAAGAAAGTTAGTTGCAGTCGTTGCTAGTTTTTGGACAGCAAGCCATTCAGCCTTGTGAAGCCAGCTTCGAGACCGGAGTTCGACTTAAGTGTGTCCGCAGCTGTGTGAGCGTCCAGTGGACTGTCACCGGAAGTCCTGAGTTCGAGTGCAGTGGACCGCAGTTGGGGGACCTGAGTTCGAAGTTCAGTGGGCTGTCTCTGAAGGTCTTGGGTTCGAGATGGTGTGAACTTGAGTGACTGAGCTAGAAGAACTAGCCAAGGCAAACGAACTGTGAACTGAGAACTGACAGTTTTGTGCTGTAAATAATTATTTGTGAACATTAGTTGAGATTAGGAGTACATTGTTGTTCGCAATAATCCAAGTGAATTGTCATTGTCGTCTGTGGAGTGCAATAACGAATACTGTGTAGCTGTGTGTAGTGGAAATCACATTGTTGACGAGAGTGTTTGAATTAAATTGTAGAAAGTGATTATTGTTGTGAGAATAAAATTAGGTTATTGATTTGTATTAAAGTTATAATATATAGGGGAATTAATTACGACAGGAGAAGTGAAAAATAATTCCAACAGAAATTTTTCCACCGAAAATTCACTTTGAGCAGTAATAACTTGAATTTGGGTCTCCGATATGAGAAACTCGCTCTGTATTAATTCTGATAAGGCTACGAACTTTTAATATTTTATCGATATATAAGAGGGCTCACAGTTTTTTTGGATAGTGCTGTACAATATAAACGAGACTACAGTGTTATCCCTTGCATAAGAGCTATTGAGGAACGTCGTATATTATTTCAATGAACGTGAGTGAAATTGTTCGGATGACATGAGACAGTTTTAGCTTAACCGTCATACTTAACATCTGACCCCAATGAACCGTGATAAGCTTTAGTAATATTCCCTTTTCACTGTGAACAGGACCGGGAATGTTTTCCTCACATGAGTTACTATGGAATCATTTTCATTCTCTTTTTTCCTATGAAGTGATCACAAACAAATGAGGTAGGCTTTACCGAAAGGGTAGACCCTCTTCAATAGGAAACCTCGCTGGGCTTGTCGAGGGAAACCCGTTCACCTCTCTTTCACCAAAGGGGAAAGTCCAGCTTATGAATTCACGGTAAACCATACAAATGCGTGGATTGTGCGCTGACAGACCGTACTGCAGCATTCAAGTCAATACGGAACACAGTCCTGGGGGTGTATTTTGACCGAGCAGCAGTATCCAGAAGGAATGTTTTAAATAGAGTCTTATGAAGTCACAATGAAATTACTACGTGCTCAGAGATTGAGTTAAAATCAAAGATGGTAATAAATATTGTTTTAATGAAATGGTACTTTGGCTAATATAATATTATAGATTTATTAATTTGTCCTACAGAATGATATCTGTAATATTGACAATTAATATTTGAGGAGAAAAATTTTCTTTGTGTAGCTCAGTGGTCAGAGCGTTTGTTACATAGAACCAAGGACCCGGGTTCGATCCCCGGCGCCGGAGCGAATTTTTCTCCTCAAATATTAATTGATATAATTTTACTCTATTTTATCAGTTTTGCTTAGAATCTGTATATTATTTAACGACGCTCACAACTGCCGAGGTTATATCAGCGTCGCCGGTGTGCCGGAATTTTGTCCCGCAGAAGTTCTTTTACATGTCAGTAAATCTATTAACATGAGCCTGTCGCATTTAAGCACAATTAAATGCCAACGATCTGGCCAGCGATCGAATCGCGCAACCTCGGGTATAGAAGGCCAGAGCTATACCAACTACGCCAACCAGGCCGACTAAATCATGTACCTTTAGGCCTATCTGATTACAAGAATACAACCCAGACACGTTTCAAAACTACAGCCAATTGGCATTTCAAATTTCAACGCTGTAAACTTTTTTTATACGGAACTAAAATTAATGTTAATATCAGACAAAATGAAAAAAAAAATAAAATAAAAAAAACTCTGAGACTGTTTATAACGATTGTGCTTGTGAAGGAACTCAAGATGACATCTTGCTAAACGTGTAAGATTTTGTGTTTCAACCGTACAGAAAAATTAGTTTATTTGATAAGATGAAAAATAGGTGAATTAATGTTTGTTGAAATTTTGTGAATAAACCATGCCACTAATTCATTTCTGTTATTTTCCTCACATACATTCCTTTGAATTTCATTCTCCACTATATTCTGAACCTTGAAACACAGTTAACTTTAAAAACCCCCTATCTCACCAATTTAGGAACAAAACCCATTATGTATGCAATTTAAATGCTTATGTAGCTCTTTTACTGATATATACAATTCAGTTTATTTTTCTAAAACTCATCTTGACACCTAATAATGTTCATAAACTATATATTCTGGATACAACCTGGTTTTTTCATGGTAATATAAAAAAATTTCAATGTCTATAACATCATATTTGAGGATTATGGAGGGTTTGAATCTAGACGACTCCTTTGGATATGTACGAGGCGCATCCAGAAAGTAAGTTTCCCGATTTTACCCCTTGAAAATAAACGTAATTAGCCGTGTCAATTGCGCATGCGTAACAGATCTATTACGTATCAATCATATGCCAGCCGGACAGGTCCCGACTTGTGGCAATAGCGTGGCAGCAGTGGTCCGAAATGGAAGCTCTTATTCCTTCTCCCGCCGCCTGCGAGGTTCGGTCGGTGATAAAGTTCTTTAATGCACAAAGCATTACGCCAATTGAAATTCATCGGCAGCTCTGTCCGGTCTATGGGCCGAACATCATGAGTAAGCAGATGGTGCGTCGCTGGTGTAGGCAGTTTTCCGAAGGTCGCCAAAGTTTCCATGATGAAGAGCGCAATGGGCGACCGTCCCTCATCAATGATGATCGTGTTGAGCTGGTGCGGCAGTGCATCATGGAGAACCGTCGCTTCACGATTACGGAGCTGAGCAGCCATTTTCCGCAGATATCACGATCCTTGTTGCATGAGATTGTCACAAAGCACCTGCTGTTCAAAAAAGTGTGTGCCAGGTGAGTGCCGAAAAACCTGACACCCGAACACAAAATGCAACGTTTAGGAGTAGCACTGACATTTCTGCAACGGTATCACGATGACGGCAAAGATTTCCTCGACAGGATCGTCACGGGCGATGAGACTTGGATTTCGCACTTCACCCCGGAAACCAAGCAGCAATCAGTCAATGCATTGGCGGCATAGTGGATCTCCGGTCAGGACGAAATTCAAACAGACGCTTTCGGTACGGAAAGTGATGTGCACGGTGTTCTGGGACAGGAAGGGCATTCTGCTCATTGACTTCCTTCCAAGAGGTGAAACAGTGAACGCTGACCGTTACTGTGAAACACTGCGAAAATTGCGACGTGCCATTCAAAACAAGAGGCGTGGAATGCTTACTGCAGGTATTGTGCTCCTCCATGACAAAGCTCGTCCATATACGGCTCGGCGCACAGCAGCTGTTTTGACGGAATTTGGCTGGGAGTTGTTTGATCACCCACCCTACAGTCCTGATCTTGCTCCCAGCGATTTTCACGTTTCCTTGCACCTCAAGAAATTCCTGTCCTCCGGTGTGCGTTTTGGCAACGACGAAGAGCTGAAGACGTCTGTCACACGCTGGTTCCAAGAGGCTTGGAATGCAGGTGTTGTGCTCCTCCATAACAATGCTCGTCCACATACGGCTTGGCGCACAGCAGCTGTTTTGACGGAATTTGGCAGGGAGTTGTTTGATCACCCACTCTACAGTCCTGATCTTGCTCCCAGAGATTTTCACGTTTCCTTGCACCTCAAGAAATTCCTGTCCTCCGGTGTGCGTGTTGGCAACGACGAAGAGCTGAAGACGTCTGTCACACGCTGGTTCCATTCATAGGCGGCAGAGTTCTACGACTAAGGGATACAGAAGTTGATCCCACGATACGACAAGTATGGTGGCTATGTTGAAAAATAGCTTAAACGTTGCTGTACCTGTTACCAATAAATGTTTTCCTGAAAGTGTGTTCTTTTTTTTTTAAATAGGGAAACTTACTTTCTGGATGCCCCTCGTACATTATACCTCTGACTGAGGTTCTGACGGAACATCTATTCTCAGGCAGTTACTTACTGTGCATTTCACTTGAAGAAATATGTCAGAGGAAGAACATTAACTGTTATACTTACATATTAAATCTGATTAGTGAAATATGTTACTAGCTAGCGATGTACGCAATAGAGGGCAAAGGAACTAGTCACATTATCCCATTCCTGGCTTAGTTGCTTCATGAACGTTGCCTTTTTATGTCACTAGTTTTCGGACTGTTGACTAAATACACAATATATTTACAATCCCTTTATACAAATTTATATCTTAAAAATGATGTGTGTAAGCATCTTTAAACACTTATTACTATTCTCCACTATTCCATTCCGATCTTTGAGTTTATTTAACAAGTTGCACATTTCTTCAATAATCCAGTACCTTACTCTTAATTAAATTTATATTTTTGTTCGCGAGATATGGAGCTTAGAGATTCAATAATTTTTATAAATAATACTTCGTCCATCGCTTCCTCTCGCTGACAGTAATTCGAATTTTTATCTCATGCAAAAAAATTCTTACATAGCGTTATAAATGTCGTCATTCTGTTTTATAATGTTCGACAGTGTACTAGCAAAAATGTCGAATTTCGTTGAAATATATGTTCTGTCATACTTCTTTATATTTAAAAATCCATTGGAACTTCTAACTTCCACTTTAAAATTTTCAGTACTCCCTCCTTCTACTGTGTGCTTTCAACCGTAGCCTACCTAGGTATAATGGACTGGACTAATCTCAAATATTGTGACTTCTAATTATATACCCAGCTTACTAAATAATTGGCATATTATGATTGAAAAGATTCTGAAAATCTTACTTAGGTGTGAGCCCTGATTGCCCATCCCCATGTTATAAAAGTTGCAACATAAAAAAGAGAACAACCACCAGCGCCTTTACCGTCGAAAAAGAATTGTTGTTAACGGCCGCTAGATGGAAGTCCATTAGACTGTCAATCTGTTATATGTGATCAGGAGTAAGAGCAATAAACTTATGACTTGTCATATTTTTAGAACACTGAAACTTCAAGATGGTCTGTAAACCGCATTACCATTGCCACCTTGTTAAATTCGTTATTGGTACGGTAGCAGTAAAATTTGCCATGTTAAGGCTGGCAGCATACTGCATCGGACATTATGTCTCAGACAGGACGGTTTGTCTCGGACTGTAGACTTCTTCTGTCTGTCTAGGACTTTCTCAAACGCTCTCGAACAGGATTCCGCCACAACGTACGTAGTTGGTTTTCCCATGCACTGCCGGTCTCAATTGTGATGTGATTACAACCAATTATGAAATGTAGCAATGTTATATTTCTATTGTTTTATATGCATACAATAAGAGAATAACATAAATAAGGTGGAAATTGTTCGATCCATCTTCCGAACCAAAAAATTAATGTAGGACCTACTTGGTTTTATAAATGTATTAATTTCTTTCGCAACTTCTTTCCACAGTTAGCTATTAGTTCCTTTTATGCTGTTTATTCAATATACGTACAATCACAATTTGGGGACCTTGCATGTACCAAAACAAGTCTATCTGCGTCTACATCCATTTTAAATTGAATTGGATAATACTCGTAAATATATTACAAGAATAAAATTACATGAATATAACCCACACTGGACATAGTGCAAATCAGATGAGTGAGTGGAGAGACAGCAGAGTACATAAATGAGCAGAATGAAACGTCCAATCATGTCCGTCAATAGGTGAAACTTCAGGTGACATCACAGTTTTGTTCGAGACCGCCAGAGACGGTCCGTGGTTGAGTGAGTCGAATGTCAGTCCGATACAGAATGCTGCAGTCCCATAACCAGAGACTGGAATCTTAGCCACTACTCTCTGAAGTTAAGAGAGTACGGAGTTTGTGCAATGAAATAAATGACGAAGAGTAGTGGCGCGCGGCGCTGTACTATGTCCGCATCAAGGACAACTACCACAGTACATAGGTAAAATAATGATTTCAAAAGTAGCTCTGTTGTGTATTACAAATTAATAAACATACCGGTAGTCTTTGCTGTGGACCTTTTAAATTATATAGTTATTGTTTCACAGGCACTATTCGTAATGAAATATTTAAGCCTAGGGTAAACATTGGTAATTTCGTGGCAGTGGTTATTTCGTGATACTTTTTCTTTGCTCTTTCGTGAACTAACCAATGGTGTTACGAGATTCAAATTTCCGCCAACGGATTGCATATGCTGTCCGGTTTCCAGAAACATACAGCTACGCTTTGTGTGACTATTGTAGCTGCTTCAGTGAGCTTTTATGTTTGGAGAGAGCAAGTTAGCGTCGATATCACAGGCGTATAAATTTTGTGGATGTTAGTAATTACATTACAGACTTATTACTAAAGGTAAGCATATGATATTTGGTACAATGATTTATTATATCTTAATGACATTTTAGGAAATGTTTTTGGAATTTTAGATACAGCTGTAGTCGCCATATACGCTTAGCTTCACTGATAGAAATCTTAGCTGTTTGAGGCGAAATTTTGTTGAGCATTAAATGTTACATTTTATACTATTTTAAAAATTGTATTACAATACGAATTTTAGAAATCTAAAGATAAGATGTAATAACAAAAAAGAAAAGGGGAACGCAATGGGTTCAGTGTAGCTTCTGTTTGAATTGTTATCATGCTAAGTGCCAATGATGAGTGCTAGATGTCTTACTTGCAAGAACTGTGACAGAAGATGAAACATGGCTCCAACATTTTAGACCGGAGACAGAGGCAGACAATGCAGTGGCATCATGCAAATTCATCAAAGAAATAGAAATTCAAAAGTGCACCTTCGGCAGGAAAAGTTATGGCTACTATGTTTTTCGATTCACAAGGACTTTTGCTTGTGGACATCATGCCACACGGAACCATCATTAATTCTGACGCGTATGTGGCAACTCTCAAGAAACTTCAAGCTCGACTGAGTCGTGTTCGACGACATCGGGAGAAGCAGGATGTTCTGCTATTGCACGACAACGCACATCCATAATATGTCAGTCACAAGACCACAGACCAGATCAGAAAATTCGGATAGACAACACTGAAACACCCGCCATACAGTCCTGAACTGGCACCGTGCGATTACCATCTCTTTGGTAAACTTAAGGATCCCTTGGCGGAACGAGGTTAGAAGATGACTCCCTTGTGCACGCTGCTAAAGAGTGGCTCAGACGTGTTGGTCCAGACTTTTACCGTGCTTGTCTAGAGGCCCTCGTTCCTAGGTTACGTAAGGCAGTTGAAAGGGACGGGGATTATGTGGAATAGTGGCATTTTGTTCCTAAAGGATGTATCTACATTCTGTGAAAATAGCAAAGCTGTAGGATAAAAATATAATTTTTAAACAAATGTTACGCATTACTTTTGGAGTTACCCTAGTAATATAGGCTATAGTAAAGTCCGTAATAAAAGTGTTCACTCTTTCAGGGCAAAGAAGATGCCTTTTCAATTTCAATTTTTACTTTGATTTCATTCTTATTATCTGTTGATATGTATTTCTATGTTTTCTTGCTATGAATATTAGACGGAATTACTATGTTTGAAGTCTTGCAACAATAAATGAGAATTTCATTGGACCTTAATGAATTTTTCCACAATTCTTCTACCTCTCACGAAATTTTCAAAGTAATATCACGAAATTACCAAGGTTATCACGAAATAACCAACCTTTTAGCTTAAGTTGTATAAGTGGTTTTTGGCACTTGATCAAGAACGTATCCAATCTTTTATGTCTTCAGATTTGTACAGCAAATTATCGTATTTTAGATGAAAACATCGGAATAAGGTTATATTTACACATTCGCATTTTAAATTAATTTTCATGAAATTATCACGGAATTACCAATGTTTACCCTATATTACAAAAATGTTTGATGTAAAATTTTAACTTAAAATGGTACTATAACAGAGGCACTACTCTTAATATGTTTAAGCTTATATTACAATATTTTCGATGTACAAATTTCAATTTAAAATGTTAATATTACATAGGTACTGCCCTAAATATGATGTTTAAACCCATATTACTACAATCTTTGCCGTAAAATTTAAATTAAAACACCGGTACTATTATAACATAGGTACCGACCTTGTATACAATTATATTTTCCAACACAATTTTTAAAGTGCTTTTTCTGAACTTAATTGAATGTTGGTCTGCACCACCATTTCATACACATCTCTGCCAAATTCGTCCGCTGGCACTGAATTACCTACTAGTTGAAAGTTGATCGTCAGTCTCACTTCTTTCTATGAATTTCAAATGGTTTATGTATTTTTTTTTACTTATAATGCTGTTGTAAATATCATCTTTTGGAACAGATTATGTCAGTCTTACATAAATTACACACAATTATGACGCCACATACACACACATACTGTATTCAGAATTCCTCTGCTCACTTCTGTACTTTAGCACTTGTTTTAGACACCTTTATTTCATCTAGTACTGCATAATATCCTAAACATTGCTAAACTGAAATTTACTGTACGTGTTTAAGAGTAAGGAACCTGTTTTAGAGTGACCCTCTAGTGCAATAGTGTCAGAGTTGTAAGCTCCAATACCGGTTGTGGAGCTAGATCGGAGCTTGAACTTGCTTATGTCTGTGGAAACACCGGAGCACGCAACCAGTTTAGACCCTGTCTGACATCGCTGCTCTAGTGCGTGTTACTTGTGTTTGTTAGCAGAGTGTCTACTAAAGGACACGTGACGTAATGCATGCCCCGTGCACACTTATCCTCATTCCAATGTTGTACTAAGAAAACCGTCTCTATTCGTAACAATGTGTATAATCACCGTCACATCGGACAGTCCGTGACAAAACCGTCCTTTCCGAGACAGAATATTCGATGCAGTATACTGCCGACCTTAATGTTGAAAATTTTACAGTAATTCTTATTAGGTAATAGCAATAAATTTACGACTTTTTGAATTTTTCGAACACTGAAATTTAATATTACGTGTAAACCGCATTTCTGCTTTCCATATTAAAGAATTTTTTTCCCGTTTCATTAAAACAAAGGAACGTCAACTTTAATTTTCAAAGAAAATCTCTCTAAAAGAATAATGTCGGAGGAATCATAACTTACTTCCCCACCCCACTGCGATGATGGGCCCATTGTGTATACTGCAGTCATTGTACTGTTAATTAACCGTATTGGAAGGCAAAAGTAGGATTAGTTCTGATTTCTGGAAAAAATTCTATCTTCAGCGTGCAGTAAAGGAACAATGACATTGTTATTTTCTTAAAGACGTTTTCATTAAGAGGGAAAAGTAATAACAATGGTCTTTTAAGTAACAGTACGTCATTCCATTCCTTCTATTTAACTTTTTCCACCGAACGTTATTTTAGGGACAAATGTTTGATATCTGGGACATGTAATGATCTTCGAGGTATAAAAAAATTCGAATAATAACACTTCGAATTATGAAACTAATTTTACACACAAATATACTCTATCGCCCGAATATGGAAATAACATTGAGATAACAATCATTCAAGATACAGAGTATTACTTACGGAAATTCGATCTGGCGCCTATTTCATAAAATTCACAAAGCTACAAGCAAAAAGTTAATAGTGTAACGGATGCAAACAACAAGTTCTTGTAATTTCTGTTTCACAAAAATTCACCGTACACTTATATGACTACAACCGTCTTACAACTCCCATGACGTCATTTGACAATTAAGTAGTATTTCACAAAGTGCAAATTAACATGGTTGCAAAACAGCAAGCGGATGTCATATTAGGGCCATTCCATGTCAAACTGAGCCTGACCCCAAAATTTTCAAACGTCTTATATTACATCGAATTTTGAAGATTATGCAAGAGAAAATACTAAGTTATCTGTGAAAGAAAAAATATGAATATCTGTTCGCCATATATCAAGAAATTACGGTTTAAAGAGAGTAGTGGAAACTTGCAGGCTTGAACTAGATTTTGTACTGTAAGTTAGTATTTCTATTCCATTCCATTTCTTAGCCATTTTTTTGTACTGAATGAAAGAAAATAGTCCGCTGTTGCAGCCGCAGTAATATTTTGTTCTGAAAGGTAGGCATATTTCCTAAAATTAGTGCATATTTTAGTGCTTGTTTCAATGTTCCGACTGCGACAAAATAACTTAAGTTTTCTTCTAGAAAAAACAAAGCTGTAGGTGAAAGTTGAAGTTACGTATAAGTAAACATGTCCTCATTAACATTATGAATCTGGTGTTTCACATTGGTACACAAAGAGCTTTTCGGGATTTATTGTAATTATTGTGTGTCCCACGCTTGACAGATTTTATGGAGACATCTCTTTCCACACATGGGTGAAACGACATCAGCTCCATGCTACAAAACTTACTCAAAGATACAGATTTCATTTTATTTTTATTATTATATCAGTGAAGATCTGCAAACATATTTGTATAAGTATTGTAATCACACGTGTGCTTTTAATCATTTGACAGTAGGGTGTAGTCACACAAGAAAGACACATTTATATCCTAATGATGTTGGTTTTTATCATGTATTTTATCTTATTGTGTGCTTATTAATATACAGTATATATTGTATTTTGGTTTGTAGAGACATATGTACAGGGACATCATTTCATTTTCTCTAACATTTTTAATATTAACCTGTCTATACCTTTAGAGAACCGGAAACACCGCTTGCTCCCCCCTCCAAGACTGGAGTTCGATGATACTGGCGTAAAACACAAATCACTCTACTAGGTATAGGAAGGAAGAAAAGTAGTTCATCCTTTTATGTAAACTAGGAAATATCGCGATTTTGAGTTTGATAATTTTCATTAGGTTTTTCTTTAATCAAAGTACAGTACTGTATTAAGAATAAGTGTTTTTACTCACGAAGTGAGTTACCCATGCGAACGTATTCATTATGCAGTGTATATTATACTGTCTACAGCACATTAGCGTACAATATAGAGAAAGAAGTTAGATTGAAAAATAATCATAATATGAATATTTAAAAACAATTTTGAAAATGGTGGCCGTTCATTTCGATACAGGCTTCAGTTCTTTTGTGCATATTATCGCAAATAATTCTGTACCTACTCTACGTACTGTAAATTCAATCTTCACTTCTGCCCGACCCGCACAGATAAAATTACTCAGACATTCTATCTACTGTCCGTCCAAGTGGTTATGCCGCAGGATTGTAGAAAGGGAGGAAATCACGTGACAGTTAATTACTTAACGAGCCCTTTTATTTAAGTTAAATTAAACAGCTGTATAATATTACGTAAACTTCCAATTCCTAAGAGAAATTAATGTTTTCAGAAAAGAGCTAAGACAGCCCAGCTATTACAGAGGGGCGAGCAGAAGCAGGTGGGGGAAATCCCACCACGGGGGAAATCGGGATGCGACGTAGGCAAACGGGCAGTACCTGTGCGAAAATATGATTCAATATTGAAAGCTCTTTCGTCACTGGAAAACGCGAACATATTTCTGGAACGTACTATACTCAGTAACTCAGTACTGCTTACTATCTGCGGTCTTGGTTCTGTGTGGAGATTGAACTTCCTTAGTAGAAGGGGTGGGAGTGAAGTACATTCAAAAACTCAGGTACAATAAAAATTGAAGTAAAAATAAAATGATGTCCCTGTACCTATTAGTGATGATATTGCTATATAGAATATTGTATATGATGATGTTGGTATGAAACCGACGAAAACGTTCATACAATATTAAATCATGTAATGTCAGGACTAGCACCTTATATATATTAAGTGTAAAGTCATTGACTGAAAATAAATATTCGTATTATATTTACTCAAAGAAGATAAAAGGAAGTAAGGAATAATAAAGAAAGGGAAAGAGAGAAGGACAAAAGACAGCAGGGAGAAATGAAAAGAAAAGTAATGGAATCGAGTAGAGCATTAAAAGGAAAATAAAGAAAAACAGGTCCGTTGTTGTTCCAAATTAGAACCATGTAGGACTCCCCAGGGACTTGTAAAGTAGAGTTAAAATAGTTTTTCTCACATTCTGAGAAAAGAAATTTCAGTTTTAAAGAATCTTATATTGGAATGTATACATAATACTGGCAAAAGAGAGAGCCAAGGAAGTACATTCGCTCATGATATACTTACTAAAATTCACGAGATTTATGCTCAAGATCATATCAATCGGCAAGCCCCTGGCATCAAAGATGTCTGTGAACATTCCAAAACTGGCAAGAGGATAGTTTACTACAGAATCGTGACATGATTGTTACTGTCAAAGAAGCATACAATGTGTTGAAAACAGAACAACCATTAGTCAAAATAAATATAGGTATCAAAATACTATGTATTTCGTCCAAAGGATATCCTTATGTGCAAGTTTCACAAAAATTCTAGCTTCTTTGTGGTTGCCATCAACAAGAAAGTCCCGCACTTTACTTTTAATAGTATAGAACTTTTAGAGATCATTTGCTGTGACTTAAAATAAGCAGTGCATGACTGACGTGACTGCAGTCAAAGCATTATTTCAAGGACTATAATTCTGACAACTTAATTATTGGTTTTACATATCTAGTAGAACTAGTGAAATACAAGGTATTTGATCCCTATATTACTTTGATAGAGACACTGACTGTGAAAATGACAATTGCAGAAAACTGCAAGAACATACAGTAGTACAGGAAAAACAGCATCAACAACTAATGAAATTAACCCAGAATAAATTGTGCTAGTGGAAGTTATTAGTAAGACTAGGAAAACTGTATATCAAATCATAAGTATGCAGCCATCTGCCGTAGTAATGTATATGAGGATGGTGATGTGAAAATTATGTGCATGTGAACAGTTGGTGCATCAAAGACATTTTTCAAAACTGATGAATCTGATGTGTCACATATAGACAGGAACAAACTGTGTGTATCCTTCCTCAACCAGTAATGAAATATCTGTGTGAGAAATTTCATTTTTTATGATTTCAGCGAACCTCTGGACATATAGGCTACGAGAGAGGATAAACTGAATAATTCACACCATGTCCCACCTCTGACATTTGACTGTCCCATCCGTGACAACAATTAATAATTTATATTTTACATGTAAATGTAATTATTCTTATTCTATATAGATCATGGTGAAGTATAACTCCTCTTGTATCAGTCTGAAATTATTTTGAATTTCTTTCCCCAATCACTTCACAGAACTTTAATAAAACTTCATACTGTGTCATGCTTGATGTACATTTCTGGTCTCACCTGTGACAGGATTTCGAAACTGAATAGTATTAAAACTGAGGCAAATATTTCTTTAAAATTCACAAATGATGGAAGATTTTAATGTTAAGTGTGCATGACATATAGTGGTATTCATTTCTGTTCCTATTGAATTAAGCATTTGCCATATGAACAGAAAAAAAAGCAATTCAAATGTCCGACCCTTGATAATGGAATGGCCCACTACTAAAAAAATGTAAATGAAAATAAATACATAATTTTTAGGGCTTTACCATGGCCAAGGCGAAACAACTTATAGCCAAGAAGTGAAGAGACGTCCATGAACTGATTTCAAATACAGAGTTAGCTCAACATATGCTTACAATAACAGATGTATGAATTTAAATGGAATAAGAAACTATAGCAGCGTTGAATGACAATTAAAATTTGGTTTTGGAATTGTGAAGAAAGTCTCACCATCAATTCGAGGACTTGAAGATGCTTGACTCTCTAGAAGAAATTATTGATGAAAACAATGTTGACGTTCAAGATATAGAAGCTACATCAATATCTCACTCAAGCAGCAAACGTACGCCTTCGCCTACAACGCAGTGTAAAAACCATCACAGACAAAAAATAGGCTATGTTTTACCCTATGCACGTCTAAATTAATTATATACTGATATTATGGTTAATAAATATTAATTTATTATATTTAAGCTTTGATAATCGCATTGGGAGATACGTTGTAAATTTATTATTTTTTTTTCATATACAAATATCAGAAAATTAAAGAAGACAAATTGTTTGTTTATTACATTCATACAAATATCAAATCCAAAGTTTATTCCTAACCTAATACACACCCTTCCATATCGCACTTGAATAACATCAAATTCATCATCTCTTTCTGAATCACTAGAACACGTTTATAAAACTTAAAGCAAACTTGTAACTACTTCGACACCCAACTTCGGTCTAGTACGCTTTTACTATTATTATCATCATTGATTCTTACAAGTAGTAGTTATTTATAAAACGAGACACTTGTACACTGGCTTTAAAATATTTGTAACATTAGCTGATGCAACTTGTTACTTGTAATGTCCAGTAGTAGTTTTATGAAACACAACCTTGTAAAATTGGACAACATAATTGTTACTTGTAATGTCCAGTAGTAGTTTTATGAAACACAACCTTGTAAAATTGGACAACATAACAAGTCAGACACATTACAAGACTAGTAGCTTTTATGAAACGGACCCCTGTACGAATATAATTCTCAACCTTATGAACGTGAAAGAATATTCCGTTGAAAGGTCAAATGTTGCTCGGTGTCACGTGATTTGAGCTGTGTGCACCGCTGGAAATGCGATCTATCATTTTGCCATGACAACTCGCTACAAAAAAAAATGTTTTCTCATGCAAGGACGAGAAGTTACGCACATTTTATGGGAAAAGAAAATACATTCAGCTAACATAGATCAGTACAGTTTTCTGAAATGATTTGGTTACTGATATGAAACTTGGCTAAGTCGTTTCATTTTTCGATCAATCATGTATTAAAAATACTTCAATTTTCTGAAGAAAAGGTAATATAAAATGAAGCTCTGTGATAAGAGGGTCATGGATTCCGTGTTTTAGCACACTTCGGTTGTTACTGATGGATTTTCTATAATGCCGTCAAAATTAGACGCCTATAATTAGTTAATATTAATATTAATATTAGAGGAGAAAAAATTCGCTCCGGGGATCAAACCCGGATCCTTGTTTCTACGTACCAAGCGCTCTAACCATTGAGCTAACCCGAAGTTCAATCCTCAACACCGGATCGAATTCCTCTCCTCCAGTGTTTTTCCCTTTGTGGCCTGACTTCAAGTTTGACATGTATGTTGACATTTTTATATTATGTCAACTGCCATTATGCAAGGAGCGCACTCAGTTGAGTGATTTGGTGGCCTGGATTCCACAGTAATATGTACTGTTGCTCGAAGAATCTACGTAAAGATTAATTTTTCGGTTCTACAAATTACGTCTGTTACGGTAACCATCAATATCAGAGGAGAAAAATTCGTTCCGGCGCCGGGGATCGAACCAGGTCCTTGGTTCTACGTACCAAGCGCTCTCACCATTAAGCTACGCTTTACGTAGAGCCTATAATTAGGCCTACTGTGCAGCGCCAAAACTGTTTCTCCTTCGTCTTCTTTTTCGTATATTAGGACTAAGTTCTGTCTTTTCCCAATTGGTGCAAATTTTCATTGCGGAGGAGGAGATAAACTTCCTTGCCACCGTGTTGGTGGTTGTCTTAAGGGATTTGGTATAGGCTATCGGTATATTCCGTCATAGCGATTTCTGAAGGTGATTATTAGAGGGTGGATGTTGATGAAAAATCATTGTATTTTTCACATTAGGACAATGCCAATTAATATAGAAATCCTTTCTATGTTAATATCAACGTAAAACATTAATTTCTTATTTTTAATTTGTTGCATTTTTCGAAGATTTTAAACTAATAGGTAATTTTTACATTTTTTCGGCATCTTTGGTCATTTTTAATACTTTGAAGAATTTTAGATCATTTAGAATGCATTTTACTTTCTTCTTTATCGATAGGTCTGTTAAATATTTTTCTAAGTAAATAGATTAGTAGTAATTACCTACTGAATAAGTGAATAACAGTGAAGTTTGAGTTTTATAGTTTGAAACAAATTGTAAAATCCATCCCTCATTCCACTGAGGTCAACCTCACACAACAGAAGTGATATAAAATGCTTAACAACAGCTTACTTTAAGTGAAGGCTTTGACCGTTACTGTTCCTTTGTGGTATGAGGGTATCTTTAGAATTTGCTTGGAAGGGGGGAAACTTTCACCGTGTACTGGACATGGTTCGGAAGGGATATTTACTGTAGTAGACAGTATTTTTAATACAAAAATTGTAAGAATGCACGCTGCACCCTCAAATTGTTTTGTCATTCACAGTCCCCCATCTGGAAGGTCTGGTATCAAAAGTGAAGAACGGAAGGAGGAGACGGAGAATGAAGGCACTGACATGGCCCACTCCTAATTGAAAAACATTGTAAACTCTCACTAAAGTCTATAGTTTTCCCTTAAAACCTTCATTTTATTGCATGTTCTTTTCCTTTATCTTAGCCAAATTCCAGGAAGTTGCCTCCTCCCTCCGAGATTTGCAGGACAGTCATTGAAAACAAGGTGATTAATTTTTAAGAAGTTGTGGTGCGAGTACTTTGAATAATATCCAAATGTCATTTTCTTTTAATTTTATATCATTTTTACATTAGTTTAAGGGCATTTTAATGATCATTTTAAGTAGATTTTAGGTCATCAACATCCGCCCTCTAGTGATTATCGAACATCATTAAATTGTGATCTTTCCACAGAAAAATTTAAAAGACCCGGCACTCTGAATAACGTATGATTCTTCTCTCACGAAAATGCTATACATTGGAGAGAAAAGTCAGAACATTCTTGTTGACTATCGTTGGAAAGAGATGGATCTTACAATAGAGTCCGATGTATGCTTACATAGGGACAACATTTGACATTTGATGGGTATCCGGTGTGGCTTAGTGGATAAAGAATCAGCACGTAGAGCTGAAAACCCGGGTTCAAATCGCGGTGCCGGAGAGAATTTTTCTCCGTTCCATTACTCTTTCATCGTATGATGACGCAGAATATCTGCATGGAAATATCATATGCACTTTGGTACATTCGTGATTTAAGACGGCGCTTATTCCGTCGGATCCCGGCCAACTAGTCACTCATAACGAGTGCACCTCAGCACATGTGTGAACTTTATTCCTACGTTCATAGACTTCTATGACGTAGTGCAGAGGGCGGCCACTAGAGGGAACCCAATAGTTGGAATTTAATCTGAGACGATTCTGTCTGACGCCGGGGTGGTTCGTTAAGTTTTAACACATTTCTTAAATCGTAAACTTATTACATAAAAATGTTTGAGCATGAAATAAAAAATGAATTAGTATAAAATTATATGAAGATAGTAGTTCACATACATCTACTAACTGCCAACAGGTTGCATAAGTTTCATGACATTAAATTTAAAGTTAAAGAGTTTAGAATATTAGAAACATAAAAAATGATCAACAACGATGATAATAATTACGAGTGCACTTTAACTAGCAAATTAATACTATAAAAAGATGATTGTGCTCTTGGAGTAGCAAATATTAGTTTTAATACCGCTTTTCTCATAAGTTGTATTTAAAATTATGTTAATTATGAAGTAATTAAGAAACGAAGTCGTGGGTGTCGATTTTGAATAATTCATAGTTAAGTTTTTTTGTTACAATTCTTTTCAGACTACGAAATTCATATTTGGAGTTTTCGCTAATTTTTTGGACGCCTTGTAAATTCATCCCATTATTTACACCTTTTTCTACAGATTTTTTATTCCAGAAATTTTTATGTCGTGGAATCGATCTCAACTTTTGCAGTAAGTTTCGGGCATGAAGATTGATTGCTGGGTCAACGTCTTAAATCTCAGTCATTTGAATATTCTCAGAGTGTTGAAAAAACCTCTACTATTCATAATAATACTGAATAACACTAAAATTGAAGGTCTCCCTGCAATGATTTGCTTGTTTCATAAGTTAAAAATTATGCCCGATCTCTTACTGCAAGATCGGTGTAATTCTGAGCAGCATTTGGTAGTAAGTTACAGTGGAATTGGAGCTGAGCTCCCAGTCGTTTCGTTGCAAACAGGAGGGCAGCTCCTGGAGCTATTACAGAGTGAACCGTAAGTAGAGTTATTAATTTCTGGGGGTTATTCTTTGAGAAATTTCAAACAAAAAAAGTTCACTAAAATGTTGCTGAGTTTTATTTCCTTTTCGAGATAAAAGTTGTTTTATATGAAGTATTTCATTGCGTGTTCTGGGAAAGCCATTGAATTAATTCTCTAACTGTTCAGTCAATTTATGAGAGCAGTGTGTTATGACAATAAATGATAGAAATAATTTTAGTTTTTTCCTTTATATGTGCAACTATTTATCCGAATAAATATAACTTTTCGTTCTGCAAAGGAATTTTGCAATGTTACATTTGTTCGGATCAGATTTCAGCCCATATAAAGGACAAAACTATTATTATTTAAAAAATTTGTTATAATAACAGGCTACACTGTTTCATTAAAATTACATAGCATAGGCTATTGGAAATTGAATCAATGGTTTTCCCAAAACATGCTGTCTAATATTTAATATAAAAATATTTTTATCTCGAAAATGAAGCAAAAGCTAGTAAAATTGTTATTTTCATTTTGAAAAGGTATAGACCGATAAGCAATTAAATTAGATGAACATAGGTTAATTAGGGTCCGTCTTCTTGCTCATCAAGTAATGTGTAGTATAGATTATTAACTATGTCACATTTATTGATTGGATTAACGTTTTCGGCAATTATTTGCCATCATCAGATCAACATAAGTGTCTTATTATACATACTGAATACTGGTTACGAAAATTAAGTAGAATAAAGTAATGTTCGGACAAGCAAACATGGTTCCTACTAGACAAAATAGATGTTACATTATAATTAGTCGTGTACTGACTCAATTGTTTACATAATATTCATATTAGACACAGATAAAATTATAACTTGCACTAATTATATTATTAAATTTTCACGTAGACGTATTGTGTGTAGTACGTAAATTAAACTAGCAGGATATAAATATTCTTAATGTTATATAATTACTATGTTTGAAGATTCTGCTTTTGAAGGGTACATCAAGATATCACCTTATGTTATTCCTTAGTTTCATAAATGTTGAAGTTTGAGCACAGAATGAAACTTGAAACCAAATTGACAGTATACTATTGATATTTCATGTGGACAATATTATGTTCCATGTGACATGAGTTGAAAACAAGTAAGTCTGAGCATGTTTAATATAAATAAATACGGTGTTTTAAAGTCCTGTTGTTGTAATTACAATTACATATTCAAGCAGTTGCCCATGGTAGCTTGACGTCAAAGTTAAAATATTAAAATATTAAATAGATATTTAAAATACAGTTGAAGTAGGTACAAATTTGGCTGTCACGTCTCGAAGATCAGTCAGCTGATTTCGGTCCCGTGTTGGTTGTTAACATGATGTGATCAGGTCGGTTGTTCAGCTGAGACTCAGCTTTTGACGATTCAAAAGAATAGTTGGAATCGCAGATTAGGAAGAATCGTGAACTCGTTGACGATTCAAAAGAATAGGTGGAATCGCAGACTGGGAAGAATCGTTGGAGTAGCTTTTCGATCTCGTCTTTCAAGAAATCTGCTGCTTTGTATTTAAAGAAGTCGTCAAGCTAAGTTTGCAAAGTATTTTCTTTATCAAAGGAGTTCCCTTGAAGTCTGTTGGATAGAGAAGGTAAAACGGTGCATTGAGTGTGCAATATCGGGATCATACGAGGATGTGAAATTCTCTCAACCAAGCTCCTGGATAGTACTTTGGTCATGATAACGGAATGCGGGCGTTCATTATCGTGTTGCAGCAGCATTTGATGCAGTCTTCCCGATCGTTTCTCTTCAATTGTGGCCGCAAGCCTTCTGATTCGTTGGAAATAAATATCAGCAGTTATAGTTACATGCCGGGTAAGCAATTCGTAATACACGACGCCTTTATCACACCAGACGCACAATCATCTTCTGTAGATAGGCTCTAACTTTTGTACCGTTTGCATTTTCCCCGTACGCGGCACAAATGTTTCGAGCCAACTCCGCAGCCTTTGCTCCTATATTAAATTCAAACAGAAATATATGTCGAAATTTCTCTCTCTCTCTCTCTCTTCTTGATATTCTATCTTCTTTAGCATACAAATTTCAGAAACTTTCTTCAAATCCGCAAAACTCAAGACATATTTATAAGCACAACACTCCAAATAACAAATAACAAGCGATAAGCAATCTAATAACAACGCAGTGTTATGATGAGGAAAATCGCTACGAATTTATGCATTAACCTAACAAATAAAGGAAAGCAGAAAAAAAACAACATATATATTGCTTTCTTTTTTTGTCTCAACTATTTGCGAAATATTTTAAGAATGCACAAGTGTTTCGTGTAAGTACTTAAGCCATTTAAGTGTGTATAATATCCCAGTCCTTTACTGAAATTGGAGCACAAGTTCTGAGATTCCCCTGGCACGCCCTCTCTTCTCTCTCTAGCGGTAGGTAACACATTGTCCTTACAAGTATCTTTATTGCTTGTCACTCCGAATTCCTTTTCATACTTTAATGTTTCTACAGCAGAGTTTTAAATTAAAACCGAAAGACAGATATTTCAGACAGTTTTTAATTAACCAAAGAATCTCATCCCATCTCATGCTTCGCTAGAAATGACGCCGTCTGCAGAGAATATCTTTCGTCTTCTCACATTCAACTTCATTTGCAATTATGGAAAATAATGTCCCTCTGAAGTTGTGTGATTACATTAGTCGCAATTGAAGACTTTGATACATCTGTGTATGTCTACCTCCCGAATTCTTATTATTATTGTTATTATTATTATTATCATTATCATTATTATTATCAATGAAATTATTACCACTATTATTATTATCTTATTTTCGATGTGGTGAAGCGTACTTTAGTTCTGACTCCCGAGAGAGACTTGAGATTATTTTACATATGGAATAGGCGTATGATTCTTGTCATGTCTTCTGTTGATGTAAATTTGTGCTATTGTAACAACATAAGCAAAGAGATGTGATGATATGGTTATACCAGCGTATAGATAATTATACAGTATGGACACTTCCAGAGCCTTCTTCAGTTACAAGCCGGAGCCATACGTCGGCAACACTGTAATTAACTGTGAAACAGAGGCCTACTATCCAGTACAAGTGTTGGTGCTAATGCCGATTTTCAATGTAAATTAGTGTGCGTCGTTGCAATTATGTTCGCGGTCAGACCAAACGTTAATTGGTGGTGTATTATAAACTAAGTGCGTGTTGGCGATAAAAACAAAATAATAAATGGAAATTGTCTGCAGTCTTTAGCAATTTTTACGGTTATTATTAATGACAAAGTGATTGACAATTCTACTAAATATTAAATATTGTATAAAATACATTTTATAGTCTTAATCGTGGTTTGTGGTGTATCAAAATTCCAGCCAAATTTTTGGGTCTCGCCTGCTATATCAATAAAGTTACGCCGTTTATTTTGAAATTCATTGTAAATAACTGTTTTGTGATCCCATAAATGTTGCAGTTTTGTTGAAGATTCGGAATGCCTGCTATAAGTCAGAACTAACTAATGTATATTTGTAGATGCATACACTTGCTTTCTTGGTTTTCAAGGTTTATTTGTTCATATTATGTCTTCTGTAATAAATTAGTTATAAACATGTTTCTTTTCGCTTCTTATTTACAGGATTTAAAGTTCACTGAGTTTATGCTAATGTGTACATACTTAATAGATAATGATGAGTTTTGTTACGTATTATGTTGAAGGTATGTTTCTTCATTTTTTATAGATCTATATACTTGGCCTTGGCCTATTCAAAATTATATTTTAGAAAATTTATAACAAATAATTTAGGATAACAGTATTGTTATGGTGACTGGCGAGGTTCAAACTAAAACTGGCTTCCTGGGCATCTGAAATATTTATAGAAATGCACGACAGATAATCACATGAAATTAAACTGTATATGATATCCTAGACCTTTCACGTCAGAGGTGAAACAACATAAAGCGGCAAAACATTGTCAATTTACTAGCCACATAATGGTTAATTGATTGGAATAGGGTAATGCGAAAGTACGTCATTATTTTATTTATTATTGGTAGAAGTAACATTTGTTTAAGTATTTATTTATTTTCCCTTGTACCCTCAATAAAAAAACACTTATGCTTTTGATATTTTTAAGTTATAATTGGCTGTATGCAAGTACTTACGCGGTTTTCTGAAACTCAAATAAAATACCATTTCGGATTCCGTAATAAATTACGTACTGTAGTGGCAAAAAACCCGGACCGACCCTTGTAGCTGATTTCAGAGCCTTGTTCACTTCAGAGCACGATAGAGTGGTAACTAAGACTTTTGTGGTTCGAATCCTGCCTGGAAAGGAAACTTTTTTTGTTCCTTATTCAAATTTATTCCCAATACTTTTCGATTGCTGGTAAAATTCATGTTCTGGGAATACTAAGTTAATTAATTAATTAAATCTTGCCGCAATCGACCCCAAAAACAATTAAAATTTGTAAGGATTTGATAGCGCTGAAAATGGAAAATAAAATCTCCTATGAAAAGTAAAACCATATATACCTATATTATATTGTATACAAATATTAAACGAACCTGATACATAATTTTATAACGTATTATATGTAAAACATAAAAAATTATTATTACAACTAGTTTGTTAGTAAGAAATAAGGAAAAGGTATTAACTTGAATTTATTTGAAGCAAAGCGTTACCGGATTATTCAATGAGGTAGGCGATGTTTGGATCCTGCGTCTCAACTCGTATATTCAATTATTATCTTAGCGTGTTCTCGATTACACTAACCTCTAGCGCTTGAAAGTGGAACTAAACGCCGGCGCATAGAGAGACAAAACAGGAAAACTCGCTCCGTGTCCATTCTATAATCTCTATTCGCTAGTTATACTATTTGCCGAAGATTGTGAACTTAGAATGAGGAACAGAAAATATCTTTGTTAGAACTAATTAGAAGAAATATAATGAATAACTTTTATTGTCAAACAATTCTTCAATTTAAACTATCATTGTTATCATTTAGAAGAATTGTACAAAAAAGATGTCGAAATGCAGAAAAAGTAAGATGTGGGCAGCAGAATGAGACATTCGCAAAGTAAAGAACGTAATATAAATTACCAAAATGGAACAAATTTAATATGGAAAAATAAATTTAAAAAAATCGAACTAAAATTATTGAAAAGGGAAAACAATATTGGATATGGCAAAATATATCAAATTAGTTTACGTAACCAGAATAGGAGAAAATTACATGCATTTGGAAATGCAAAAACAAGCTGGATTGGAACAGGATGTTCTACAATTGATAACGAAGTATATTTTTTGTCTTAGACCTTGTCAAGTGACAGAAGAAACAAGACACTCTGGAGATAACCCCATTTATGAAGAAAACCATATGCTAACATTCCAATTTTACAACAATGGATTAAATAAAGAATTAGGCCTACAAAAGTAAAAGTAACAGTAATAAAAAAAAACAGCTTCAAAGTTGTCCAAAGGATTCATGTTATCTAAAGGCCTGAGTCAAAGGTCTTCCCTTTCACCTACGCTATTTAAAGTATATATTCAGGAAGGATTAAAAAATCTGGAGCAGAAAATGTTCACAAATTGGAATTGAGACTGCTGTGCATTTTACAGATGACCATGTTACGAACCAAGATGAAGAAGATATGGAATACATAAGGAATTTAGTGAAAGAATATAATAAATAGGGCTTGCATATCAACAACTAAATGAAAATACTTAGTAATTGGGGAAATTATTCAGTTTCTGCGTTTGTGAGACAGGTGATGCAATAATGACCTTCCAAGAGTGACAAAACAAATCTCGGAGAGATTTTCTATCGATTGCGCTTTATAATACTCGTGTTACAAAGTTATAATGTACAATTTTCGCATCGTACGCTGTTATTGATATACACATAAGGAATTAAAATTTGGAACGAGTCTTGATGGGAGTCCACCTGTACGTAGGCAACAATTTCACACTACTGTCCACATGTAGTAGCGGATCTTGTTTACTTCACATGCGCAGTCTGTTGTAAGCTTCAAATTTTTATTTCAGTATCTGTACACTTTTAAACCGGACCTCCTGTATAATCACTTAAAGAGCATATTATATTTGGCCACTTAAACCGGCAACTTAATCTAATCTACTTGCACCTGAAATGGACATATGAAACCAGAATTTCGAGAAATAATAAAGGTGATAGATGATAATGCAATTACCGATAACAAAATGATGCGAGCGAGTAAAATCTACAATTTTGAATGAGATTACATTGAAACAGTTAAGATGGTACGGGCATGATAAAGGATAAAAAGACAGACTACCAAAAACTGTTTTGTAATGAATTACATACATACATACATACATACATACATACATACATACATACATACATTACATACATACATACATACATACATACATACATACATACATACATACATACATACATACATACATACATACATACATACATACATACATACATACATACATACATACATACATACATATATTCATTCATTTCATTCATTCATTCTAGATCAAAATGTTATACGCCTAGATATTGTTATTAGATTCCTTGTAGGCATAATGTATGCTCTTGAAGGTTTTGAATTGAAAATGTTATAACACCTTCGAGAAAGAACATAAAAGGAATCTAATAACAATATCTAGGCGTGTAACATTTTGATTTAGAATATGATTTTCGTCAAGCATTACACAAATCAAATATGTATATACAGGATGTTTCATAATTCCTATTACAAACTTCTAGGGATTGTAGAGGTAAATAAGTAGATAAAGATTTGATTAGGAACTCATGTCCGGAAATGTATCGATTCGATGTAAAATAAGTTTGAAGATCGATTCGATTTAAAATATCCCGCTTCACGGTACGCAAACAAAATGGGCGAGGGCGACTTCTGCAGTTCCCTAATATCGTGTGTCTTCTGTTTACAATCAGTTACTAACATTCTACACGCATTTCTGGATTCACCCATAGGCTTACTTGCTACATGCCCTGCGCATCTCAAACATCTGAATTTAACATCCCTAATTATGTTATGTGACGAATAAAATTGGTACAGTTCTGCGTTATGTAACTGTCTCCATTTCTGGGTAACTTCACACATCTTAGCCTCAGATATTTTTCTAAGTACCTTATTCTCGAACATTCTTAACCTCTGTGCCTCTCTCAAAGTGAGAGTTCAAGTTTCACAAACATGCAGCACAACCGGTAATGCACAACGCATATTGTATCATGAACGTTTTCCGCATCGCCTAACTCCATAACATACCACCTTGTCAGAACACAACAAACTTATTTTGCATCGAAACGATACATTTCCGGACATGAGTTCCCAATCAAACTTTATCTACTTAGTCCCCTCTACAACCCTAGAAGTTTGTAATAGAAATTAAGATATACCCTGTATATAATATATTATATTATAATATATATTATATACCGCAGATAGAATATTGGTGAAAATGAAGAAGATTGGTAAAATAAATATAGTAGAGGAGGCAAGACCTGTCCGACCTTATCATGTGTCGTGGCTATATCACCAATGGATGTGGAGGAGGAAAATAGGTTTTAGTCTGAGATGAAATTCCGTGTTGGTAAATTTGTATAATATTACCATCTTGAAATAAACTCTCTTTTCCATAGCTCATCTTACAACATCGCACAGTTCTAATCCCAGGTCTCCTATCCTCATCTATAATAGCCTAGGTCTATATACTCTAACACTAAACATATAATGGAGTATAAGTTAAACAAGAAGAAACTTAATATTAATTCAAAACGTAAGCGATGGGACGACTACTGAAAGGAAAGTAGCAAGGCAAATTTTCTGATCCATAAATGAAGCTGAAATACCGTGCTCTCTCCAATTTGAACCGTTAAATACCGTATTGATCGGGAAACGTGACACTCACGATAATATCCAGGACGACTCAATTTTGCTGCCATTTCGACTGTTTCCTGACTTTCGACCCTGCCTATATAATTTATCTGTCGGACAGTTTGCATACCCCTATGCAGTTCAGTGTTTCAGAATGAATGTGCCCCCTTCCATGTAGCCGGTGATAATTACAGACATTAATTTAATCGCCAATAGATGTTGTGGATCTTTATGACGCCCGAATTGAGCATTAATTCCCTAGTTTGCGCCGCTGACGTGTGCGGGCCAATATTTCAGAGCGATAGATAGAAGCCAGGATCAGAAAAGTGTTGGTGCTGCTATCTGCCGGTAACGTGGTTAATCTCCCCCACTGAGCACACAACTGCACGTATTATAGTGAACAACTGAATGTGTAACAGCGCAAAGCTTAACGCTTTTTCAACATTTCGCTTATCCTTGAAAACTGAATAGTCTGTTATATTACATGGACATTCTTAACACAAAATTTTATATTTTGAATGTTTAACCTGATATACGAATATAAGATGATTCCGAATATAATGACTCTTTTTTTTATCTGTTCTTCAGCAGTGTGATGCAGGAAAGTTCTATAAACATAAATAAAGTGGAACCTCTTTTATTCGGATCCCGATCATATGCATTTCCGTCTACCCGGACTGATTCTGTAAAATGTATTTACTACTTCATTATGTTCCTCTATGACAAATAGACACGTGCAACACCCAAGTTATATTTCATCATGCATTATGTACTGAAGTGTTCATTCTTACACTTGTCGCCCTCGGTAGCGCAGTTGGTATAGCGCTGGCCTTCTATGCTCTAAGTTGCCAGTACATTTACTAGCATGTAAAAGAACTCCTGCGGGACAAAATTCCGGCACATACTGGCGACGCTGATATAACCTCTGCAGTTGCGAGCGTCGTTAAATAAACGATAATTTAACACTTTTTTTTTTCTTACAGATACGCAAACATTACCATAGGCTGAAAAAAATAACGCGCAGACTTTCTTTATGTAAGTACTTAATTGAAATAATGTACAGCAACCTAACTAAACTCAAAATTAATGAAAGCTTAGAAAAGAATTACCTATAAGTTTTTTTTTTCAGTTTGTATATATAATTAATTTTATGTATAATTATATTTGTTTCTTTCTTTTAATGCTTATGATTCAAGTATATACTGTTTTCTCTTAGATGTATATACTATATTATTTACCATGGAATACTGATAATATATAAATAAATCATAATTATATTTAAAAAATATTTCAGTTTGCAAATAATGTTTTTGTGTCTTATTCTTTTGTCCTGCAGTATAGGAAGATGAGTATAAAGACGTTCTATGATGAGGGATAGAAAGAAGTACTTGATGTCGGTTCTTTTATTATTCAATTTAATAAACCCTATTTCACCCTGAGGTATATTAGGGTTATAGTTGGTATCAAAATACATATTTTATAAGCAATAAACAATAATAAAATTATAATACAAAATTGTGGTCAAGGTTACAATTCACATGAATTATTATACAAGAATGCACCTTAATGAAAGAATGGGTCGTTTCATAAAACCTCAAGGCATATCTCTATATTTATACCTAATGGTTATAGGAAGAAATATATATATATATATATATATATATATATATATATATATATAATAGCTATTAAAGATGTTATTTTAGAAGCAATAAATAGCTATACTAAGAGATGGCTTAAAATTTACGAATTAAATACATTATTTAGTAACAACAATTGGCAGTAATCAGGTATTACAAGAAATGGCTCAAAATTAGAAATCAAATGCCTAATTAAAATAAAAATTAAAACCAATAGTACAATATTATAGTATGCGAAATTGAAGACTTACAGTTTCATTATATTTGATTAGAACTAATACGATTTTTTTTCCCCGGAATAATTTAACATTTTACAGTTTCACGAATATTCTATTCAAGAAGGACATGAAATACTTATATGATTTGGAGTTTGTAAGTATATTGGTTAACAGTTTGGTAAATGTATAATTTAAAGTGTTCAGTAACAACTCAAGCTCGTATCTTTCACGGCAAAAGACTGGACAATCATATAATACATGTTTGACATCTTGAGATTCCTCCCCACAAATGCAAGTTGCATCGTCTTTAATATGGAATCTATTTAAGTATTCCCCGAATTTTCCATGCCCAGTCAAAAACTGTGTCAGTACGAAATTTGGCGTTATTACTTTACATTTATTACGATCATAGACCGTTGGAAAATATAGCTCTTTTGTAAGAATTCCCTTATCATTATTGACCCATCTTTCGTTCCATTCTTGCATATAATGTTCTTTGGCTACTTTTTATATACGATATCGGACACAAAATGTACGACAGTGGCACATCAGAGTTGGCTGCCATCTTTGCCAAATCATAGGCTCTCTCATTTCCAACTATCCCAGTATGCCCTCTGACCCAAGTTATACAAATATGAACGGCACTTTTCATTATTAAAGTTCTTATCTTATGTTAGTGTTATATTTATCATTAATTGATATTACTGCTGACTGCGAGTCACTGTGAACGCAAGCGCTGTAACCAGACTGACTACACCATTCGATTGCTTCTCGCAAAGCTCATAGTTCCGCCTGAAACACTGAGCACTCTGAGGAGAGTCTGAAGATGGCTGAGGTGTGTTCGCTGTCGTTCCTGTAGGCAACAAAGGCACAGCCTACTTTGGCAGTTTGATTCGACAGTTTATCCGAACGCGATCCATCGGTATAGATCAAAGAGTAATGGGAATCTGCATCACAAATTTATTTGAGACAGGGTATGTATAAAGATGGATGCTCTGCCTGGAGAGGATTTGCTGGTTCTTCTACACGGAGATGTGTCAAAAACTGAGGGATTTTTCGGCCTTGTTTTATATTGCTGATGTTTGCTTTAAATTCACCAACCAAATATAATGGTTCAATATCGGCTATAACCTCAGAGGCTGCAGTAGATATTGTACGATATCCTCGGATGATTCGTAAGAGATATCCCCGTTGAATCTGAGACAGTTTTTCTTGAGCCCATTTTTTCTGTAATATATGTTGAAATGCTGCCACACAGTACAGAACCATAGGTTCTACTACTCCCCGATATATTATCTTTAGTACAGAGGAGTTAAGACCCCATGTGGGTCTAGTTGCAGCGGAGAGAGCAGAAAGTAGCTTGTTAGCTTTACCAGCAATGTGTTGAAGATGTGGACGGAAAGTCAGGCGCTTATCTAGGACTATGCCTAAGTACTTAAGTTCATCAACTAGTACAATGCTTGTGTTATCCATAGAGATACTTATCGGTTCTATTTTTCTCTTTCTTGTAGTTAGCATTGCTGATGTTTTGGACGCATTGAAGTTGAGTTTGTTTGTCTTGCCCCACATGTGGACGGCCGCTAATGCTTCATTGGCTATGTCCTCTAAGTGCCTAAATGTGCTTGATTTTGCAAGTATTAGAGCATCGTCGGCGTAAGCGTGCAGCGTGCATCCTTGAGGGAGTCGTTGTTGTAGCAGATCATCATAAAGTATAATCCAGAAACCTGGACTGCATGCTGATCCTTGTGGACATCCACATCCTCTCGTCACATTCTTGATAATGATCTCGTCGCTTATGGTGAGCTGACTTCTGCGGTCTTCGAAATAGTTTTTAACTATTCTATATAAATTTCTAGGACATTTTTTAAGTTTTAGTTGATAGAGTATTTTTGGCCACCAGGCATTGTCAAACGCACCTGATATGTCCAAGGAGATTAATAGTCCAATTTCTTTGTTTGAGTGTACCTCCTGTATCCAATCTACAACTTTACAAACTGCCAATTCTGTCGATTTCAGCGGCATGAATCCAAACTGAAGTTCACTGAGGGAACTGTTGCTTAGTAAGTGATACATAATGCGATCTATGACGAGTTTCTCTAGGCATTTTCCCAACAAAGGCAGCAAGCTGATTGGTCGGAAAGAAGAGGTAGTAACTTTGTTGCTACTTTGAAATTTCGGTATTACCTTAACTACACCGAGTTTCCAGCAATCAGGGAAAACCCCGAGCTCCAAACATTTATTATACAGATTTAATAGAACTGAAGGATGTGAGAAATGTATTTGTTTGACAACATTTGCCGATAGTCCATCAAGTCCCGGAGCCTTAAGATCATTTTGCTTCAGAATTATGCGTTCCACTTCACGAGGTGTGAAGTATAAATCATCTAACGTATCTGGCTCAGCATCTGTTGTTGCACGAATTACTTTTTGGACATCATTATTGATGTCGGTTTCGAAGAGTTGTAAGAAATTGAAAGCGCGATAACAGATAATTCGGAGTAGAAGTATGCATGATTCTAAACAGAAGAGACAGTGAATGTATTGTTCTTCGTTCCTTCAGACGCACCCATGAAAGTAACTGGAGGGAAGGTGTTATATGGTCAAATTTACGAGTATTGCAGATGAATCGTATGCACACATTATGAACGCGTTGTAGTCTCTCAGCTAAGAGTGAACTTACATTAGTTAGCAAGGAATTGCAATAATCATAATGGGGCATTAAAAGCGTCTGATTAAGATTCTTCTTTAGACTAAGTGGTAGAAATTCTTTCATATGGAACATGGAGTGAAGTTGAGAAAATATTTTTTGCAAATGTGTGTTACTTGAGTGTTCCAATTTAGATCGCTATTCATAAAAATGCCAAGATTTTTAACTGTTTCACTGTATTTAACAATAATCCCATTCAATATTATATGTGGTATATAGTACTACTATCAAGAGTGCTTCGTAGACGATTATGTCCCATTACGATTGCTTACGATTTTTCTGGATTTAGCCATAAATTTAACCTTGTGAAATTTAATTGTTGCATTTCGAATGAAAATCTCTGTCTGGATTGATCAATTGAAGGAAGGAAATTTCTGTATTTCTACAGACTAAAAACTGTCACTACAAAAGAAACTCTTTTCACTGGAGAATATAGTACAGTTTTATCTGATCTTCTTCAGGAATTTAGCAGACAATTTGGAAATGTATGCAGCCTTGACACTGAATTAGGTATATTCGAAACTCCACTCTCAGTAGATATCAAAACTGTGTGCGACCCTGCTGTTGTACAGTCGGAACTCATTAAACTTAAGTGTCATCGTCGCCTTTGTGAAATACTGAAGACAAATGCTATTGATATGGTGCAATTCTACAAATATCTGGATAAAACACAATTTCAGAACTTATTGGTTAAATAGGTATTTTGTATGACCATGTGAAATGTATTTGCTTAGCAATGCAGTTCTGTTTGACTCCGCTTTTTAAGTTTGACTTTATTCCTTGCTTATGTAAGTTCAAACTTTCATTACGAGAGATATATAAAAACAGAAATCAAGCGATTGTCGCATACAGCTGCAGCTGATGTTCAGGATACTCTGTTGAACAGACTCAAACGGAGAATGTAAACAACTCAGTTCACACCCCGACTGCAGTCCGCAGCTCCACAACCAGCTTTGGAGCTTACAACCCTGACACTACTGACAAATTGTGTCATTTACATGACTGTGATTTTACCTACAACTACAATTCCTTTCTTTTGTAACACTTTCTACATCCCTGCCTGAACTCTGAGTAGTCGTACAGTTGTATGCTGTAGCCTATTTTGCAGCAGAGCACGCGGAGAATCGAATACCTTCAAAATCATCAATTTCCATGCTGATTTCGTGACATTACTGCTGTACGTTAAAAAAATCTTGCTGCAATGAGGTCCAGTCAAATGGTGATGCTAGATAGATCAAATTAAAAATACCATCGATATGGGAATTTTTTGTAGGTTATTTTACGATGCTTTATCGACATCTTAGGTCTGAATGAGATGAAGGTGATGAAGGTCCAGCACCGAAAATTACCCAGCACTTGCTCATATTGGGTTGAGGAAAAACCCCAGAAAAAACCTCAACCAGGTAACTTGCCCCAACTGGGAATCGAACCCGGGCCACCTGGTTTCGCGGCCAGACGCGCTGACCGTTACTCCACAGATGTGGACGATACGGGAAATTACAATTGCTATGGGTTGTTGGAACGTTCAGGGAATAACAAGAGACCCAAGAAATAATTGTGGAAGAATCAGAAATAGGATGGGTAGTGCCGTAACAGAAAACAATCAAGATGAAAACGGTGTGGAGGTTCTTGATGAGCAGGGAAAGGATTTATATGTAAATACATATTTACTTATAAAGCTAATATAATTTATATTTTGCATTATCTTTATGTTTCACAATGTGTAGGGTTGAAAAATCCTACTTTTATTTTCCATATTTTTCCATATTTTAGAGTTTAGTACATATTTTCGTTAATTTCCATATATTTTCCATATTTCATATAAAACAGTCCATATTATATTAGGTTTAACAATAAAACAAAACAAAATTCCATTAACTTTTAAAAATACATTTCAACAATAGAGATTTAAACACATGTTCAGTAATCCCTTTAACATCAGAGTTATTTGAAAATTAGCAGTCCTATCAACAATGGGAAAGTAAGTTACAAAACTGTATTAATTTAATTTAAAATTTTTAACAGACTTCAGTTGTGCAGCTCAACAGTTAAATGCCAGTCAGAGTACACATAGGTTCAGTTTTGTAAATCATACTATAAAGACGGTAAATATGCCAAAAGTACGTCATTCAGTCAATTTAAAATCAAAACTAACAAGTTACATTTCAGAATTTAAAGAAGATGGTTTATCAACTGACAATAAAATATTATTTTGTAATTTGTGTCAGTGTGCAGTATCATCTACACAAAAGTTCCTGGTGCAACAACACATTACAACTAGTAAACATCAGGCCAACAAACAACTAAATTCCAAGCAGAGACAATTGTTTTTAACACAACCAACAACATCGAATGTAAGATCTGAGTTTAACATCGACCTGTGCCGTTCTCTCATCTCTGCTGATATTCCTCTCTACAAACTAAAGAATAAGGTCTTCAGGGAATTCCTTGAAAAATATACTCAACATACAATCCCGGATGAGTCAACACTTAGGAAGACGTATGCTCCATCCATCTACGATGAGACAATACAGAAGATAAGAGATGAAATTAAAGGTAGTTCAATTTGGGTTTCCATTGATGAGACTCCCGACAAAGAAGGTAGACTTGTTGGTAATGTAGTTATCGGTTTGTTAAGTGAACAATATTCTGAACGAATTCTTTTACATTGTGATGTTCTAGAAAAGTGCAATAACAAAACTATAGTTAAACTGTTCAACGAAGCTATGGGTATCCTGTGGCCAAAGGGTATTATGTACGATAATGTGTTATTCTTTATTAGCGATGCTGCCCCTTATATGGTCAAAGCTGGACAAGCATTATCTGTTGTATATCCTAAATTGACTCATTTTACTTGTGTGGCGCATGCATTTCATCGTGTGGCAGAAGTGGTCAGAGACAATTTCCCTAAAGTAGATTTGTTGATTTCATCAGTGAAAAAAGTATTTCTCAAAGCTCCCAGTAGAGTTAACGTGTTGAAAGAAATGTACCCTGAAATTCCATTGCCACCAAAGCCAATTTTAACTAGATGGGGTACATGGCTAGAAGCAGTTGAATATTATGCCGAACATATAGACTCTATTAACAATGTTCTCCTTGCATTGGACTCTGAAGATGCAGTCTCAATTGATACTGCGAAAACAGTTACCTGTGACATAAGTGTGAAGAATGACTTAGCTCACATTCAGCATACATTTTCATGCATCATAAAAACGCTCAAAAGTCTCCAAAATAGGCACCTTTCACTATCTGAAAGTTTTGAAATTATAAATAGTACTGTGGAACAACTGAATCGTGGTAGAGGTAAAGTTGCAGATGCAGTAAGAGCTAAGGTGGACACTGTACTTTCAAAAAACCCTGGATATGAAGAACTACAAAAGGTTGTTGCTGTGATGAGTGGTGAATCAACAGTGAAGATTAACTTGGACTTATCCCCAGCAGACATTGTGAAATTGAATTATGTACCAGTTACTTCTTGTGACGTCGAACGCTCTTTTAGTCAGTATAAATCTATCCTCAGAGACAATAGAAGAAGATTCACTTTTCAGCACTTGAAAGAAATGTTTGTAACCTATTGTTATGGTAACAGACAATAAAAATTGTGTTTTGTTGAAACTACATTGGAAGATAAGGTACGTCCATTATATTTTTTGTTTAGTTTGATTAAAATGTACCAATATTTAACGTACATAGTCATTTTTTTTATAATTTTAAGTCCATATTTAATTCCATATTTTGGTAAAAATCCATATTTAATTCCATATTTTGGTAAAAATAACTACATATATATTTACATATTTCATATATTTTTAGTCCATATAAATCCGTTCCCTGTTGATGAGTATAACATCCATTACTGAAGCAGCATGACTAAACTAAGAACAAGACAGACTGGTGTGCGTATTTTTAGACATATTAAACATTTAACAGCACCATCGGTGAAAAACTACTAATATATTAAGGTACTTAAGTTGAATATTCGAGTTTGGGAGTCAGTATCGCTGGGTGTACATTCACCCTCAAATGATACAGCAGATATTGCCAATGAAGATTCCATAATAATCTTGATGAACCTGTCGCGTGAAACCGAATCAGCAACTCATTGTAGCTGACCTAACAGAAAAGTGAAATAAGAAAGGAAGATGAGGTTGTTGGAAGACTGAGAAAAATTTTATACTCGATGATGGAGAACATATAGGGTAAACTAGGGTCTGTTGGACAGTCGGGCATGTTGGACACTCTGTACTTTAACGTGTTACCTCGCCACTTGTTGGCACCACATTCTGCTAGAAGTCAATGACGGAAGTAGCCCCATGTAGCATAGCCTACCTATAGATGTGATTAAATATGGTCCATGATCACTACTAAGTAAATTACACAGCTAATGATCTTATGTATTCGCAGAGGGACAAAATGATATGTTAGTACTGTATACAAAAATGAGATGGACTAGATACTACCAACTACAGAGGAATAAGTGTAAATGACACAATGCCTAGAAAATATCATACAAAAACCCTCTTGTTATTGATTGTCCAGTAAACGAACGAGATTATTAGTGAACAATAGATTAGTTTCCTGTGCACTGTAGAATCTCAGAGTTAAAATAAAAAAAGATAGCCGAAGACAAATTATATTACTGTGCTTTTATTATTCTACAGGGAAGATGATTCTGTTCTAGTGAATTGTGGAATGTTCTGGATAAGAAAGGAATAGAGGCAGTGCTGTAGTTGGACCTGTACGCTGTACTATCTGAAATAAAAATTCGCTGTTACCGTACCGGAAAAATATATAGACTCGAAAATATACTATGTTTAAATAGTCTTTAATATACTCTGAAATTGAAGATGTTAGCTATTTGAAAAACACTTTGATTTTGCTATCTGGCATAAAGTAGTGGCTGGCATCTTATATCCTATGCTTAAATGCTTGTCCATTCGTTGTCTTATCGAAAGACATGGTCTGGCACTTCAGTAGTGGTGATTTGTTAGTTTCGAGCTTGCATAACGCCGTGGTTTTTCTATAAGTAATTAACACTAACTTTATTAAATGGCGCCTCAAGAAATCCGCTACACTGATTGGCTAATTTCAAAACTTGCGTAAATGCCTTAGCATAACACTAATTTTATGACGCGGCGCCTCAAGAATTTTGATCCACTGATTCGCTAGTTTTAAAACTCGCTCAGGCGTAATGCTAGCAGTTTGCTAAAGGAGGGAAATATTGTTATTTTTCATGCGTTCATGACTCTTGAGTCCAGTTACATGTTATAGGCTAGATTCTATTCCAATTTAAACTAAAGAATGTGAAAGAACATTACTGTAATGAACGATGTCTGCACTAAGAAAAGAAATACTCTTCTATTAAAAGAGTTCCTAGTCTTTTGTTCCTAAAAAGTGTTAGCCCACCAGTATCAGCGTTTAATTTCTCGTCTTATATGCAATTGTGGCTGCGATCTGGAAGATCTGTAGTAGAGGTGGATACATGACGAAGAAGTAATTTTGGAAAAGAAGTGCAGTACGAGTCCTTACACAGTCTAGTCTGACCTAGGAGATTTCAACAGTGCCCCTAAAATTTGTTTCTAACTACAGCACTGAATAGAGGAGGAACTTGTTGAGGAAATTACGAAACAGTAGGCCTATAGAGAAAATAATTGTGCTTAAGTTGAACACTACCAGAAATTTTCCAATGTCTTTTCCGCTATAGAGTATAGTATTTTTCGTCTTTATTTAATATTTATCTTAAAACCATAAATGCTAACAGGAGGAAGAATTGTCAACGAATGAACATTTGAAAACTACAACTACTTTTACACTGAATTTTAACTAACGATCTTGTCGTCATAACAGAGTACGAGTTGAGCTTGGGATACATAATCCAAAAACAATTCCAAAAATATAAGTAATGGATTCTAGACATAAATTTCTCTAAACATGAATATGTAAGTACATCAACTAAAGCTGAAAATTTAATAAAAACACCAAGATTCGAGCTGCAGCCAGTTCAATATATCAGGTATCTGGGTTGTATATTTGATAAAGATTGACTTGAACGTAAGGACAACATCTAGAACCCATCAAACCAGAAGAGTAATCGGATATCGTAATACCATTTGGTGTAATGCACATATAAGTTATGTGCAAAATGTGTAAATCATTTATAAACGTCCCTAATCAAGTCAGTTTTGTATTAGAGGAGCGAATTTTATAAAATGAAAATAATAACACCGTAATAAGATAAATTTAATGGAAAAAGAAAGACTACCGACGAAGAAGTGCTCGGGTGTCCGGACAAGAGGTAATTCGAAATGCGGAAATAAGATGCCGGATGAATGCGGAAGAAGATTTAACGGAACACACAGAGAAGCGGACGCTTAAGTGGTTTGGGCATGTTTTGCGCAAGCGAGAACAGCGATTTCCAAGAAAAATCTATGAGAAAGACACTGGGCAAGCAGTGAAGGGGTAGTCGGGTAGACCAAGGCGATTGTGGAATGAGGGTAAAAGGAAGGCAATGTATGACAAAGTTGGAGCTGGAGAAGGCACAAAAAAGACAAACCTAGAGATTCGAAACTGCCAGACAGAGCTGAGCTGTATAAATTCAACGTATTAGTTGCAGGAGTATTAATAGAATCACAATAAATAAACATGTATTGTGAAGACTGAACATTTCCATTACAATTCCTGTATTTGCAAGAATATAATAAATTATTATACAGTATGTTTGGTTGCAAATGTATATCTAGTTCAGCGATGTCAAGGTCAGGAGCACGTAGGCGGTTCTGCGTGTGATCAAGCCCTCACTGGTTTCCGATGAATCAATTCTGCAGGCAGCAGTAGTGAATAAGAAGGGGTGACCAAAGTGAACTCTATTGGCCTATCACTCCAAGATGATTTAAACTGTTTTTAAATAATAGATAACGTGTTACATTCACACAAGACAACAAGAAATCACATGTTTTGTAGAGTGTACATTTCTAATAAATGCAATGAATTATAAAACAGTAAGCTACAATAAATAATAAACATAGCTTCTTTTTAACTTATATAGTTTCAGATAATAGCTAGAATATAATTAATTTTTATATAATTATCCAATAATTCAACTAGTATAGAAACACTGTTTTCTTGTGTTAAACTTACCAATACAGAAGTGACAGGACATTGTGCATATGAAGAAATTAATAATAGGCCAGAAAGAAGTAATGAACATAGTTGGCCTATATGTTCTTATCTTAGCGGTTTTAAATAATGAGGCCTAACTAATTAATTGCTATGTAACTGTTACATACTTAATAATGTACTTATTATATGAACAGCACATTTCTAGAAACAAATTAAATTCCTGACTTTTCGTTTAATGCAGAAGTGTTTTTTCTTGTTTTTGCCGACACCAACCTTCTTATGTCCGACGAAATTATGTTTCCTGCAGCATGACGTAGCATAGCACGCTTATTATCATCTGATAGTCTTGATATTAGTCTTGGTTTTTTTAGGTTCATAAGTGAGGAAAATTTCTCACGTACAGTACGTGCTTACTGTTTGCGCTCTCTTTGACATCACTGATCTAGGTTTCAATACACATAATAAGAACGTTACGCTCTGCCTCTTATGTGCCCATATCTATACATGATTTACACAGAAAACCTGAATTAATAAGTCTCTTTCGCCTTATCAATTTCCTAAATAAAAATGAACGGCAGACGAAATCTAGGAGGACATTTTAAACGCAGAAGTAATCGTAAGCATAATCATAATCGTATGTAACTGCTGCAGAAAAAGATAAAAGTGACAAGAGATTCATATTATCCCTGTAATTATGTGAATCATGTGCTTTTTACTTGATTATTTAACGACGCTGTGTCAACTACTTGTTTATTTAACATCGATTAAATTGATAATAGCGATATTTTATGTGGCGAGATGAGGCCGAAGATTCGTCGTAGGATATCCGACACTCGTCTTACGGTTGGGGAAAACTTCGAAAAAAACCGAACCATGTAATCAAGGCCAAACGGGAATCTAGCCCGCGCCCGAGCAGCAGGTAAACACGCCAACGACTTAGCTATGCCGGTGGCTTGAAATGTTAATGCTCTTTTTTTAGTTGGTTGTTTAACGACGCTGTATCAATTACCAAGTAATGTAGCGTCGATGCAATTGGTGATAGCTAAATGATATTTGGAGAGACGAAGGCGAAGATTCGCCATAGATTACTTTACATTCGCCTTACGGTTGCGGAAACCTCGGAAAAAAACCCAACTTGTTAATCAGCTCACGTGGGAATCGAACCCGCGCCCTTAATGCTCTTGGTTGGGTGTTATTGTTGATAATTAGATGTTTAAGGAATTTATTTTTGTTTATAAATAAATGTAATGTAATTTTTGCTATTTTATTTATAATTATTTTTCCTTCATTTATTTATTTTATATCTATTATATACCATACGTTTCCAGTGCTCGGGAAAAGTGACAAATCAGTTTCCGCAAACCTCTATTGATAATTTATTGACAACTTACGGAACATCTGCTCGCTTGGAAAAAAATACGTAAGTATTTCTCCTATTACAATAATTCATACAGAAAAAAATCAAATCGACATAAACTAGTGTAAATTGTCAATAAATTATCAAAAAAGTTTTGTGGAAACTGACATATCACTTTTCCCAAGCACTGCAGATGTGTGCACAAGTATTTACAATGGAATTATCTTGTTTCATCTGAATTGGTTTTGTTGGAGAGTCGTCAGTATGGGCGCATTATAAGAGAAATAAAAAGAGTAATTCGTGCTAGAAAGTAAGTCTACATATCTTAATAGCAAACATTATTATACCCATCCAAGGACCTGATCCGTTGCTAAGCAAATGAAGTCAAAATAGTGTGACGTGACAAACTGTAGTTGCTAAACAAGTGAAGTCAGATATTGAAATTTCCGCAACATTTCATCCAATTGACCCTAGAGCATAAATCTGTAGCTTGGTTCTAAAAGGGCCAATGTCAATTTTTTGCACCTTTGAGTTATATACACTTTCGAGCTTATCTCGGTCTGTTCTACCATATACTAGAAGGGCCAATGTCTGCTGCAGTTAATGTGGACGGTACAGAGCATTCACAAGCCAATGTCATAGGTTCACTGTACAATATAAGCAAATTTCAAACCCATTTATCTCAAAACTAACATTTTTGACATTGGCCCTTTTAGAACCAAGCCACAGAAATGCTACTCTATAAAATCAATCATAACAGGAAGGATTATGTTTGCGAAATCAGATAAGTCATTAAAAGACACAATTTTTAGTCCCGAATCATTTAAAGGAGGCGACGTTATGATGAGTGGAGAGGGTTGGATGACGTAAGCAGTCCTTGGGTATACACGGAGCGCATGAAAACATACTACTACTGGTTTCGGGGTTAGAACACAGACCTTCTGAATTATAAGCCTATCCGTTTTAATGCTAGCTCAGTTAGTTTAAAATATTGGTGCAGTGTAATGTCGAAAACATTAAAGTTATTGCTTGGACGTTTAAAGAAGTTGGTGGAGAATGTTGGTAATCCATATTTACGAGTATGTGCGAAAGGAGACATAATTACATGTGCTGTATGTGAGACAGAAATAAAGGGAAATGAAACAAGATTGAACAGAGCTGCGATTCCAAAAAGCACTTTTATAATGTAAATCTGTTAAGACGGAATGAAGATAAACAACGATCTTCAACCGAAGTTCCAGGTGAAAAAAAAAAAATCGCATTTTTTTTAAATTTGTGTGAAATGATGGTTCAATGTAAAATTCCAATCGAGAAACTCGATAATGTATAAGTTAAAAACTTTTTACGAAAGTGTACAAAAAAAAAAGGTTCTACGAGCAGCAACACTTCGTCAAAGGTACGTACTTTCGTGTTACGTAAATGTGCTATGGAACATTAGAAGTAGAGTAACGAATAACAAAATCTGAATGTCACTTGACGAAAACACGGATGAAGTGAACGAAATAGGTAATGTTATTTTTGGTATACTGTCGCCAGACAATCCAGGCAAAATATTTTTGCTAATAAGTGAAGAACTAGATAAAGTACATCACTTAATGATCTGCAGTATGTTTGAAAAGTCTATGAATATCATTTGGCATGAGAGTATAGTGTGAGAAAAATGTGTTCTTGCTGATGTCAGATGCTGCACCGTACATGACGAAAGCAGACAGTGCAGAATTCGCAATTCTTTTTTAAAGATTTGTGTGAAATTATGGTTCAGTGCCACATTCCATTCGAGAAACTCGATAATGTACATTTTTAAAATATTTAGGAAATTATGCAGAAAGTGACAAATTTGTACAGCTAAAATGTGCAATGTTAGATGGAAGTGCGCTGTGGAAACAATTATGTACTTTCAATCTGTGTTTACTCGCCCGGTACCGAACGCGGTCTCGGCTGAGCAGTAAACACTGCACACGGTAAGGGGACTAAAAATTGTCTCTTTATTCATTATACAGGGTGTTTCAAAAATACGGGGCATAATTTCAGGTATGTATTTCCCACCTGTAGGAAATCAAAATAGTTCATTACAACATGTGTCCGGAAATGCTTCATTTCCGAGTTATGGCCTTCACAACATTGAAATTCACCGGAACGTTTTTCTTTCCGCAGGTCGTTGTCATTACAGAAGATGTTCAAAATGTCCACCTCCTGCTTGAATACAGACCTCACATCGATGTCTCATTGACCTGCGAACATGATCCCAAACTCCAGGAGTATTGCGTATGTCCTCAGAACATGCCACAATTCGATTCCGAAGGGATTCCAAATCAGGCACCGGAGACGAATAAACCAATGATTTTAAATTGCCCCACAAGTAGAAATCGAGAGGGTTCAGATCAGGTGAGCGTGGAGGCCAAGCAATTGGGCCACCTCTACCTATCCATCGATCAGGAAACCTTCGATCCAAGTACCGGCGAGCCGTACGACTCAAGTGTGCAGGAGCGCCATCGTGCAAGAAGTGAATGTGTTGACGATTGATCAGTGGAGTGTCTTCTAAAACATGAGGTATGGTGTTTTCCAGGAAGTTTGTGTACGCCTGCCCCGTAAGTCTGTTTACAAGTACATGGGGTCCAACTAATCGATCACCAATGATACCGACCCACATGTTGAGGGAGAACCGCACCTGATGATGAAATGGAACAGTTGCACATGGGTTTTCATACGCCCATACATGCTGATTGTGGAAATTTGTTATGCCATCTCGTGTGAACTATGCTTCATGTGTAAATAATACTAAGCCAGAAAAGTTCGGATTTACACCACACTGCTGCAAGAACCACTGACAGAACCTAACTCGTGCAGGGTAATCTGCTGGTGACAGTGACAGGGCCTGTACAATGATAAGGATACAATTGATACTCTTTCAACAGTCTCCAGACAGTCGTATGAGGAACACTGACTTGCAACGCTACTCTTCGTGTGCTGATAGAAGGAGTCATGTTCACAGCCTCCAGAATCTCCTCATGTACTTCTGGAGTTGTAGATCTTGGTCGTCCCCTTCCCAAACCAGGAGAGTTAAATTTTCCATACTCGCACAGACGGTAGGTAATGGAGACGTACAAATGTCTTCCGATCTGGACATTGTCGCTGTGGGTACCTCTCCTGGTACAAATGACGAGCCAGCGCAGCATTGCCGTCCGCCTTGCCGTACATGAAGTGTATGTCTGCCATATCTTGATTTGAATACATGTCGCACAGTCTAACGCCTACACAACACTCAATGTAACCTTCGCCTCGGAATGAACTGTCAGAGTGGCCTCTTAATGTCTCCTTTGACGGCAACGACCTGCGGAAAGAAAAACGTTCCGGTGAATTTCAATGTTGTGAAGGCCATAACTCGGAAATAAAGCATTTCCGGACACATGTTGTAATGAACTATTTTGATTGTCTACATGTGGGAAATACATACCTGAAATTATGCCCCGTATTTTTGAAACACCCTGTATACTAACAACATATAAATTTTGAAATGCATGGCATAATAAAGAAACAAAAATTAACATATCTCCACATGGACTTCAATATAATTCTTTAGTAAGTCAAAATCTACAATATGGGAAGCTAGACTTTCTGGTAGGAAAAGACTAGAAGACGAAAACAATAGGAGCGGAAATAATCTTGAAGTGTGGGAAATAATAATTATGACCATGATATTGACAACTGTGTTAATATTATGATATTAGAGGATCAGACTTAATATTTATTTTTAAAGGCTTTATTTGATCGTTCGTCGACAGTGAAACACGCTTGCAGAATGAAAGGAGAAGCATTAAATTCGAATGGCTCAACATCTCTGGCATGTCTGTAGCTGCTTAAGAGATTGTAGCACGCGTATCTTCCTTCTACTGTTTTTAATTAAAGTTTGAGGCGCAGAGAAACAAACCGACGCTTTAATGACACCAATAAACTCTGACTGCCATCGAGATCCTATCTGCAGTATCGATTGCACCGCCTTCAGTTTCAATGCGATATAAACATGACGTAGTGCATCTGTTGGCGGAGAAGTAGAGCGTAAAGATATTTGGAATTACATTCATAGATTTTATTGAGGCAGTTAAGTTATAATTAGCACAAGATCTGCAATTTAATTACAATCCTTCCAAGGAGCTATAACGTAGATAAGTATAGGACAATTTTTATAAATCTGTACACTGTCAACTTGGTTGCTACCACCAACACCACTATAGTTCCAAGTCTAAAACAATTTAATTCAACTAATCTAAGTCTGAAAGTTCTCACGTTCTTTCTACCATTATTTAAAATATATTAAGTATGGTTATTCCTATTTGTACTACGAAAATCAATTTCTTTATAATTTATTCTATTAATTATAGGGGTACAGCGTTTGTCTCTACTCTATTTATTCTTTATCGCATTATGTGATCTTCAATCAAGCCAAATTTGTGAAAAATTTCATTTCAAATGTCAGTATTCATATTTATTAACTGTATTTTTCACCTTATTAAGACGAGATGTGCACCTTTATGGGCAGAGAATGACTTTATTTTAATGTATATTTTTGTGTCTAAACAACAATTTTCTTTCCTTTTGTGATGAGATAACTTCTTAGATGTCTTTAATAGTGGCAGATATATGCCCTATAACATGTGCGCATGTCACTCCAGCTGTCAATTTAAATTTAAACCTTCCGGCTCATTCGTATATTTTGTGAAACTTTATTTCTTTTTTATATTATTATTATTATTATTATTATTATTATTACTACTACTATTATTATTATTATTATTATTATTATTATTATTATTTTATAAGTCGAAACATTTTGAGATTTTTAATGAAACCGTGCATGCTTCTGTGTTTTTTGCGTCTTAACAATATAAACTAGAATCTTCAGTTTAGCAATTGTACTTATTTTTAAACAACTAATATGCACAATGAATATATTAAAGTAATATTGCATTATTAATAAAATATAAAGAGAATGTGTGATGACTTTTCAATTTTTATTCGAGTTTTTAACATTAATTGCTGCGAAACAGAAACAGTAGGCCTACTTCGAAAATACTATAAGATAGAAGGAAATATGTACTGATAGTATGGTACATTTCGCCTCACCAGACTGAAAGATACAGAGATGAAGAAGGTTAAGTTACACTTAATTTATACAATTAGAAACTTGTGCCTCCGTTGTCAAGGCATCTTACTCTGTCGGAATAGCTGTAGTTGTGTGCCTGTAATTTCCCGGTTTCCATTTTTCTTTTTATGTAGCTGTTCGTATATTCTGCTTATTCACTTTCAATCTTAGATCACTATTGAAAGATATAATATTTGTCTTAATTTATCGTATAATAATAATAATAATAATAATAATAATAATAATAATAATAGTAATAAATCTGTAATGACAATATACTTTTCACTAAATATACTTTCTGTCACCAGCTTAGCCAAAGGGTAAAGCGATTAATAGGGGAGCGAAGGAAGCGGAGCACTGCAAGAAAATGGTTCAGTCTTTTCAACGCACAACACACCGTACAAAAGTTAGTGTCCATCCACAGAAGACGACGTTATGGTCTGGTGGGATAAAAAAGGCATCGTGTGCTATGAAGTTCTTCGCAGGAATGTAATCATAACTTCCGAGATTTATTGCCAATAAAGGCTAGTTCACAATAAACCGTGAACAGAAACGAGAACGAGAACGGAAATATTGTTAAATGTATTTAAATGTGAGCATTCACAATTAACTATTATTTATTTTAACATTATTTCCGTTCCCGGTTTATTGTGAATCGGCCTTAACTCAGACGCCTTGCGGCCGCAACTGAAGAAGAATAATCGGGAAGACTGCATGAAGTGCTGCTGCAAATACGATAATGCACGCCCGCACACCGCTAATATGACGAAAGCCGCTATCCAGGAGCTTGGTTGGGAAGTGATTACACATCCCCTATATTCTCCCGATTTTTCTCCTTAAAATTTCCACCTTTTCCGTTCTATCTTCAAAGGAACTCCTTTGATAATGAAGAATGATGCTTTGCAAACTTCACTTGACGACTTCTTTATCTCCAAACTAACAGATTTTTACAGATGCAGAATCGAAAAATTACTCCAGCCTTGGCAGGGAGACGTAAATAATGTAGCAGAATATATTACTTATTAATTTCTGTCTTCTATTCATTTCAAATAAAAACTTTTGTCATAGCGAAAAAAATTCTACGAATTTCTGCATCAACTCAATATTTTATCAATCGATGACAGCGATTGATTCCCACTAAACTTCGTCGATTTGTTATCAAGATACCAGTAAAGAAAGTAGTTCTAAGTTGGTTAATGAAAGGGATGTTGATACGGGCAATGTGCGTCGTACCGTAGCTCTCAATAAGGAACACGAATCTGTTTCATCTGACGTGTCCTTCAGAAGTGCCGTCATGTTTGAAATCAGTAGAGAGTTGCTTATACACACGTATACGTGGCCGCGAGGCATTTCCTCTGTATCGCAGAGTTCAGTTCAACTAACAAGTAAGTTGCGGCAAAACGACCCCCTTAGATAAGGCGATAGTGAAGTTGCGTTCGTGCGACAGCCTGGCACGTTATAAGGTCACAAAGGTCGCGAGTTATTGCTTAAGTGATTTCATAAGAACAGGTGAAACTCCGCACTCCGTGTAGGTTTAACATCATTAGGAGCAGCTATCTGAACGACACGAAGCAACATGATAAGAAAACTTTGGCAGTTGGACACACGAAACCTTAATGCACTTCTGAAATAACACGTTTTCCTCCCACGTACATTTCCGAAGTAATCTTCATATTCACATAAATTATGTTGCTATCACTGATAAATACTAGCGACAAATATGTTGAACATCAAGGTTTGGTGGTTTCGTTGATGACAAGACGACAATATTATGTGGTGGTGGAGGAGGCGTTGCTAGTGTCTGGTATTATTTTAATGGTAATGGTAGCTTTTCATTGGTAGAAAAGAACGAAACTGGTGGTGACAAATGAAATTAATTTCGAGGGACCTCTTCTATCGCTTCTCTGACCATAAAACTAGCAAGACTTCTTTCACATGTGTCAAATTATTTCTGAACATAACAAGCGGGCTTATCGTGAACATGTATGTATGTATGTATGTATGTATGTATGTATGTATGTATGTATGTATGTATGTATGTATGTATGTATGTATGTATGTATGTATGTATGTATGTATGTATGTATGTATGTGTGTATGTATGTATGTATGTATGTATGTATACATATTTTAATATAGCCTATGTATCGATGGTTTT